>NC_090933.1:491748747-492051777 GCF_040938575.1 Ambystoma mexicanum | reverse complement strand
TACACGGAATGATGGTGCTCCTTTGTTCCCCTCTCACCATCTTTGCTCGGAGCCTGCCAGGTCATTTTTGTTCTCCATATCATCTCGCAGTGGTAGGTCTGTCGAAATAGTGTATCTCATGATCTGCCGCTGCTCTGAATCCCTCCAGCTGGGTCTTGATATCTAGCTTGGTCTGTGCTGAGGGTGTAGTTGTGTATTGTTCCTGTAGTTTGGCTATATATCCTTCCCACCTTCTCAGCTCCCTTCTAATATCTTTGAGTACCCAAAGCTCAGTTGACAAAGGTACGCCTCTAATATATGCTCTGAAGGCCTGCCAGAGTATTGCCTGGCTCTCTACTGAGCCATCATTATTCTCAAAGTATTCACTGATATGTTGGGTTATATTGGTCTTGTATACGTGATCTGTAAGTGCTGCTGCTTTGAACCGCCACAGGGGCCTATGTGGAGAGACTCTGGGAATGTGCATGGTTATCAAGATTGGAGAGTGGTCTAACAATATTCTAGGCTGTATTGTTGCCTCTATCACCCAGCCCAGGTCTCTCTGTGACAAAACCACATATCCATCCTGGAATGCATATCATGCACGGATGAATAAAAGGTATACACGCGGTGTGTTCCGTGCAGTGTTCACCATACATCGTGGAGGTCCAGTTCGCCTATATGCATGTGTATCATGCGGGCTGCATTGATGAGCGGTATGGGGGTACTAGATGTGCGGTCTAATTGAGTATCTAATATTGTATTGAAGTCACCGCCGCAGATTATATGTGCTGTAGGGTACTTGGCACATTTCCGAAAGAGTCCGGAATAGTACTCAGGGTTATCTATATTCAGGCCATAAAGATTGATGAGTAAGACTTCCACTTCTGCTAGCATCCCATGGACTATCACATATCCTCTGAATAACTCTCCATGGAGTGGTGTATAAATGGCACTGATTTATGTATTAACGTTAGTACAGCTTGGGCTCTACTTGAGTAAGATGTGTAAAAACGTTGGTTACATCATCCTGGTGCTATCTTGTCTGCCTGGTACCCCAACAGATGTGTCTCCTGGAGATATACAATTTGGGCTCCCAGCCTGTTGATGTATGCCATTATTTTCCTCCTCTCTACCGGCATCCCACGCCCTCTCACATTCCAGCTTATTGGTTTGATCCCAGTTGGATTCTTTTCAGCCATAGTCAGCACTATTCCTAGTTAAGTCAATTTTATTCATGTATCTCAATAGTTCCTTCTGTGTCCGTTCAGTGTGCGTCTGTGCATTTTAAACTTAAACTCCCCTACCAACATCGCTTCCCACCTCCCCCCTCCCCAACCCTCACAGTTCCCCGAACTTCAACTATGTGATTCCCGGCACCCCTCCCTCTTCCCCCCTATGGGTAATTTAACTATTTCGTGCACCCGCTTTGGGGGATAGCTTCTGTGGCAGCCGAGGCCGGACACCATAATGTGTCCACACTTAACATCTTATAACTTGTAACATTACCAGAACACATAATAAAATGGAGGCCTTTTGTGGTTCAACTGTCTGGCGATCTATGGCTGTCTTCAATGTGGCCTTGCACCCATTGTTCCTTGATTAAACGTCTGACTCATTACATTATCCATCCTGGCCATGTGCCAATGCTGTGGTCTCGCTGTTGTCCTTGGAGCCAGATAGCTGTTTGGGAAGTGTTGGGATGTTTGTCTCCACAAAAGTGGCAGCTTCTTCTGAAAAGGTGAAGAAATATGTTTTGTTGTTATGTTGTAGGCACAATTTAGCTGGGCATAACATTGCGTATGGAACCCTCCGCTCGGTGAGCATTTTCTTGACGCCTGTGAAAGATTGCCTTGCTTGTTGGACCACCAGCGTGTAGTCCAGGAAGATTCAAATGATATTGGAGCCTAGCTTCAACTCTTGTTTATCTCTTGCAGCTCGTAGCGCCAGGACCCTGTCATCAGTGTGGCTTTGATTGGTCTGGGGCAAGTGCCAGGTTTTGGGACGTGGCACCAGGGACCTGTGTGCCCATTCAACGACGAACATGAGTGACCAGCCTAGGTCCCCCAGCAGTTCTTTAATTAGCCCTTCGACTGCAAGTTCCATATGGCCCTTCAGCGCATCCTTGGGCACCCCTACTATGTGCACATTATTGCGATGAGACCTTGCTTCCAAATCCTCACACTTGAGCTTCACCGTTCCCAGGTCCTTGGCCATCTCTGTTATTGTGTTGCAAAGTGTCTCGAGTGCATCCTCTGTCGTACTGATCTGTGTTTCGGCCTCCGTAATGCGATTTGTGGCTTTCTCGAGTTGGTTTCTGATTGATGTTACATTCAAGTTGATTCCATCTAGTCTGTCGTTTAGTGCAGTGAAGCCTTGATGCATTGTTGCAAAAACCGTAGCTGACGTGGTGGTTGGTGTGGATTGCACGGTCTGATCGGGGACAGTACTGCTCATGGTGGCTGTATTGGTGACTGCCGTTGTAAACTTATCGATGGCGCCTTTTCCCTTCTTAGGTATTGCCGCCTTGTGCATTGTATTACACCTTGCTGAAGTCTCTGTTGCGGGCTCTATCTCCAATGGTGATGGGGTGCTTACAACTGTTGCCTTTCCTGCTTCCCAGTGATTGTTTGGTCTCAGTCAGTTTCTGTGAGATCTGTGGCCCCAGCGTCTGATGTATTCAGCCCGCAGCCTTTCAGGCCAGTGTTTCCAACTAGCAGGGGCTGGTTATGCCACTTATTTATGTGGTCATCCTGAGACCTGTCCTTTTGATGTAACTAAATGTGTGCCATCTTGTCCGAAATATCGGTGTCTATTGTGTCCTTGTGTAGGGCATTCTTCGCCGTGCAGTTGGTGCTGCAGTTGGTGCTGTGGAAGGTGCCTGCCCCTTACTGGTGTTTCTTTCCTGTACTTTGCCAGGGTTATACCCCTCCAGAGGGGTGAGGTCACCGTGGATGTCTGACAGCAATCCCCTGTGCTGCCTGGGCGACAGTACTATCTGGGAGTCATCGGCCTGTAGGCCATACCAGGCTGGGGCGTGTTGTAGCTCAATGTTGGTCTTAAGTAGGCCATTTGTGCCAGGGGGTGCTCTGTTGTCTTCTGGGTGCCGAAATGGGGGTACTCTCACTCCAACCCTTACCAGATGGAGCGGTTTGTCGGGAGGAGTGGTTGGTTGTGAGGTCTGAGGCCCATGCCCTCATACTTGACCCCCCTTGTCCTTCACATCCCGCTATAGTGGCCGCTTTGTTGGTTACCTGGGTGCTTGACCACCAGTTCGCCGGTACTCTCTGTGCGGGGCTTCTACGTAGCTCCTCACGTTGCCGCCCTGTACCTTGTTCGCATTGCTAGTTCTTGAGAGGGATACTCTGTTAGAATGTTTGAAGGGCTGTTGCGGTTGTGTCATATCCTTCGCTGTCAGTGTTAGGTACGGGGTGCATGTGAATGGGGGGTCCGGGTCTGGCACTGCCTGGGGAGGGTTCCTCGTCTGTTTGTCTGAGGGTTATTGTCCCGGCTACCCCAATGTGTGGCTTACCGTTGCTGCACCTTTGCACTTATGTGCCTAGGCGGGAGACCCAGAAGCTAAGGTAGGGTCATGTCGTCGCCGCCTGCAGGGAAGTCCGGGCTTAGACTCTAGGAGTTGTCCCTAGCGGGGCTCATCCGCGGTTTGGGGTATCTGATTGCATGGCCCGCTAGCGCTCGACGGTTCCAACCGGAGCGCCAGCATGCCTTCCTTCAGCAATAAAAAGGCTATTCCTGACTCCTGCTCGGTTTATGCAGGTGGATATCACCACTTGTCTCCGGACTGTGGGCATGGAAGAGAATACGGTGGCCTGCACCCTCAGGGGCTCCGTCAGCATCATCACCCGCTGTCTGTCACGTTCTCCACGCGTCCCCGTCTCACTGTACCTCGTGGGGCCAGGCTCACAACATGGATTTTCTCTGGAATTTCTGTACGAATACGCTTAATATTTCACGTTTGTGTGGGAGACCACTTCCTACACCTCTCCTGGTGTTTTCATCAAAAACCGGGCTGCTTTTTGACAGATTTTCACGGTCTGGGCCTCTGCTAGCCATGGCGTTCACACACACAGCGTTGCATTCTGCTGTGTGCGCAACAGCGTGCCCATTTTTGTAGTATTGACTGGGACCACCTCTAAGGTCATTCTCAATCACTGGCAATGACCTGGAAGTACTTGCCATGACCCAGGCAGACTTTCCATGCACCGGTCAACCGCAGGTCAAACCGAGATATATATTGTATTGTTCAGATATGAAATCGTAAAAATATGGGACATACAAGGGTGGTTCCCAGTACCTCAGAACCTGCTCTCGCCCATACGGACAACCCAGGGTGCCAGCCCACTGTCCCTGCCAGTTTTCCTCCAGGACAAGTGACCACACCCTCACCCACAACCGGGGAAAATATCAAGATTACAAATCCTACACATTATGGCACTACGATGTAATCCAAACTGTTTGGGTCCCCCTCAACACTTGCAAAACAGACCATAATTGCGACAATTATAAATCTTCCATTGGATGCACAAACTGGTAAATCGTCCATAGTATTAATTGTGACAATCAGTTTGCAATATCATACAACACATCACAATATTTGCCATACTAATTTAATATTAAAAAGTGACAAACACCCTTCATAACTATTCATTACCCTAAGGTAGCAACTGCTACAGGATGAGTCGGTGGGCAAAATTGGGTGCTGTGAGTCACGACATGGCAGCAAGAGAGTCCGCTCTACAGAACTTCGAGCCCTTATAAGGGCATTCCCAAAATGCTGTATCCTTCCTCCAAATACGCTATTTCCCGGGCTAAGGACAGCCCCCAATACCCAACATGCTCACCCATAGGTGACACCACAGGCACTCTTGGTGAACCCTAATGGTCACCACCTTGTATGTGTTAGGAAAGATTTCATAATTGTATAATTTTCCCTCCATGTGTACACACCAAACGTTTTGCTGCTGTTTAGACACCATTGAGTAACATTGACAGAGAAGCACAGCCTTCATCTGCACTCCTCTGGGCTTTCGCTCACTTTTTATGGGGAAACTGACATGCCCTTAAGACAGTCAGTACTGGGAGACTTTGTTTCTCTTAGTCCTTTTCCCATTTTGTAACTTTTGTGCAACATGTAACAAGTATCCAATGTATCTTACCATACAGCACACTTGGATCTATAGTCATTTCCCAAGGCCCTAGATACTCTCGCTGGACTTTGTATGAACTGTGCAGATGTGTCATGAACAGGACTGGTGGCAGCTATCTTTTCGCATTATTTTTAACCCTTTCCTGCCATGTTAACCACGTTAACCGTGTTTGGCACAAATAGGTGGCCTGGCTCCAAAATGGCCATGCCACTAGGTTCTTTGTCCTGTCCTTTGGTTAACTTGCCCCTTCACCTTCCCCAGGTTGAGTTGATCCGGGTCAGTCCTTATTGTGTCATGCACTTTCCCGCGAAACCCAATGCTTTCATGGGCTTCTGCATGCCTTGTGTGTGTGCCTCCAGGATGTGGGCTGGAACGTCTGAGTCCAATACACATCCTGGGTGCCAGAGAGCCTGGAGTGCCATGAATGACTGGGACCACTGTGGTCCGTGAATGGTCCACATATGGAGTGTGTGTTCGTGAGCAGATCTCCCATTGGGTGCTCTTCATTTTGGCGCAAAGGGAAAAACACCCATACCATGTTGATCTCCTGAGTTCTCACTGAACAAAGGATAGGATCCATGTATCCTGCAACTACGAAGCCGAGTCGAGGAACCGCTGGTGACCCGCTGGACGGTTTGGCACCCTGAGCCTGCTGTCGTCCCGTGGAACGCCTCTGCATCTGGTCGTCCTAGAAGGTCTGCAAAGACTCTTCGACCCATTAGAATAGTGGGTCCAACTATTCTCGGCACCTTCATCAAACCGGGCAAGTAAGCTTTCTCAGAAGTGTCCATGGGCCAATCAGTGGGCTGACCAGCTTACCCAGTTTTTTTTTTTTTTTTTTCCTTTTTTTTTTTTTTCCAAACTTTATTTATATTTTACAATAACCGGTCGGCATGGCTCCAACAGGGAGCTTCTGAATGCAATATCCCACAACAATTCCCCCACCCCACCGCCCCCCATCCCCCGTTTCCACAGTATCTTTGAGAGTTCCTACTCATTGCCTTAGTCACATGGACTTTTTCTCTCCTTGTCTTCCCGCTCCTCCCTCTTACGGACCTGAGTTCTGGGTGTTTGGATTATCAGGGTCCGAAGCTACAGATTTGTTCATCAGGTAGGTGATATATGGTCCCCAGATATCAGGAGGGCGTGCGTGTAAAGGTAGTGTACGAATAAATTCAGTGTCCATATCTTGGCAATAAGTTATATCCTTTTCCCAGTCAGCTACCCTAGGGAGTGGGCCCCTGCCCCACGACATGGCTATTCTCCTTCGTGCTAGCACCATGAGGAGTGCCGCCAGCTTGCGTGACGATGGCTGCAGATGTCTTGTGAGGCCGAGAAGCGGGCCCAGCGGCAGGGGGGTCATCTGCTCTCCTATAATCTCGGATGTTGTTTGTATAACGGTGGACCAGAATTGCTGGATACCGGGGCAGACCCATGCCAGATGAAAAAAGTCGGCGTTGGGACAAACGCATCTCTCACACTGGGCCGACGCCTCTGGGTGGTGCCTGTGTTTTTTGGCGGGTGTGTAATATGTTTGGTGTACGAAATTGAAATGAATCAGTTTGTAGCGAGAATTTAGCGCCACTTTTTGAGTTTGTCGCAGAATGTAGGCCCAGTCTTCCTCACTGATTGGTTCCTGCAAAACCGATTCCCACCTGTGTTGCACTTTAGGTAGGAGCTTCCTCGTGTCACTCACCAGGGTTTTGTACAGAGTTGACACCAGTCTGCCCTCTCCCTGTGCTAATATTGTGTTGTGCAGCAGCTCCCACGTGGGGGGTTGTTTAGGGAATGAGGGGAATAGCTCCTGCAGGGCGTGACGGAGTCTAAAATAGAGAAAGATGTCCAAGGATGTGTTCCCTCCCTTGTCCTTGGCCATTTGGGTGGTCAGAAAGGAGCCCTCTGGGAAGAGGTCTCCTAGCGTTTTTACTCCTATTTTGTCTACCCATAGCAGGAATACCTTTTCGTTCGTGAGAGGGATACCGGGGATAAATTTTATAGGTAGTATGGGGGAGAATCGTACAGCCACTCCACATGCACTGGCGATCTTCTTCCATATCGCATATGTAGACAGGACCGTGTTCAGTGTCTTATGCGGCACGGGGATGTGGCTGATTATGACTGCGGATAGTAAATCGGGGGAGGCCAGGGCTCTCTCCACTTGCACATGTGGTCTTACATAGTGGATTGAGTACCAGTGGCTCAGGAATTGGGCCTGAGCCGCCCAGTAATATTTCTCTATATCTGGGAGCGCCAGACCTCCCTTCGCTATGGGTAAAGTGAGTGTGTCGTAAGCCACCCGAGCCGGTTTCCCCGCCCATATTAACTCTAGGATCGTGCTCTTGATCTTTGACAGAAAGGACTTGGGGAGAAGTAGCGGGATATTTGTGAAGAGATATAAGAGTTTGGGGAGAATAACCATTTTCGTCAGCGAGGTCCTGCCCCACAGCGTCAATGGGAGTGATTTCCATCTCTGAATACGTTCAAGTAATAGCTGCAGTGCGGTTCCGTAATTATCTCTAAATATCTCGTGATGGTTACGTGACATCTTGATCCCCAAGTAACGCACTTTCGAGCTTTCCCATTGAAACCCATGGTCGTCGGCGAACTCTGAGGTACACGGAGTCAGGGGGAATACTATCGATTTGGAGTGGTTGGTTTTGAGCCCTGACATTAACCCGAATTTTATCACCTCTCGCATTACGGGGTTGAGGTTGACTTGGGGGTCGCTAATGAACAGCATGACATCGTCCGCGTAGAGGGAGACGATTAGCCTGTGAGGACCCAGTTTTAACCCTCGCTCTAACTGCTCGGCCCGTAGCCTCGAGGCCAGGGGTTCCATCACCAGGGCGAAGATAAGGGCCGAAAGAGGGCAACCCTGTCTCGTCCCGCGTTCCAATGTGATCCCCGATGATTTAGTGTTCCCGAGTGTGATGTACGAGCGTGGTTTATTGTAAAGCAGAGCTACTAGTTTCAGGAAGAAGTTGCCCAGACCCATCTGCTTCAGTGTCGCGAACATGAAAGGCCACTCAACAGAGTCAAACGCCTTCTCGGCGTCCAGCAGTACTGCTATCGCCTGCTGTGTCGAGTCTAGTGCCTCGATGACGCCAAACAGCCTCCTTATGCCGAACGTTGTGCTACGCCCCGGGATGAACCCGGCCTGGTCACCCAGCACTAGTGCTGGCATCAGAGGGAGCAGTCTGGCCGCCAGGATTTTGGCCAGGATTTTGTTGTCCAGGTTGATCAGAGAGATCGGTCTATACGAGGCGCAGCTCTCTGTAGGTTTTCCGGGTTTATGCAGCATCATCACGTTGGCTTCACGCATCGTGGGGGGAAGTGCTCCTCGACCCACTGCCTCTTCGTAGACCTGCAAAAGGAGGGGGGCCACTATGTCCATGTGCGCCTTGTAGAACTCGCCGTTGAGCCCATCGGGGCCGGGTGCTTTGATATTAGGTAGGGATTTGATTGCCATCCGGATTTCTTCCAGTGAGATGGGCGCATTCAGGGGTTCGCGCAAGTCTTGGCTTACCCAATACAGTTCTGTGTCATTCAGGTATTCTTGTATCGCTTCGGGGTCTGATGTTCCTTTTGAGCTGTACAGGTCTTGATAGAATTCCCGGAAGGTGTTGGAGATCCCCTCCTCCGTGTAGACTATCTGTCCCTGCGCATCTGTGACACATTCAATATGAGGTGGGACTCTGTCTATCGATAGTAGTCGGGCCAGTAGTGCACCAGGTTTTTGCCCCTCACCGTACTGCCTGATCTGCTGTCTACGACCCATGAACTTCAGTTCGCGGTCCGCTGTCTCCTTAAATTTCAAGAGTTCCTGCTTGAGTTTGGCTTGCGTGCATGGATCGGGGGTGTTGAGGAGATTCTGTTCCAATTCCTTTAAACGGTCCTCTATGTTGGACAGTTCCCTTCGGATCATTTTTAGTGTCCCGTTTTCTTTGGTCAGGCAGATTCCTCTGACAAAGCACTTGAATGTTTCCCAAATGGTGCCTGCGGAGTCAACCGAGTTTTGGTTGGTGTCTATGAAGGAGAGTATTTCTTGCCGCAGTTCTGCTGCAAACACTGCGTCTGTGAGTGAACCGGGTTTAAACCTCCAGTTGAGGCCTGGCACTGCTGTGCCCGCTAGGGTGGCCTCCAATACCACCATCGAATGGTCGGAATAGGACCTTGGTAGGATCTGACACGCGTCCCACCTGAAAGGGCTGTGGGAGGACGCCAGGATATAATCGATTCTAGAACTGGTGTTGTGCACAGCAGATCGGAAGGTATAGTCTCTCTTGTCTCGGTTGTGTCTTCTCCACATGTCGGAAAGATTGAAGGCCTGACAAATCTCTCGAACCTGAGTACTTGCTTTGGACGGGTTTCCTGAAGTGTTGTGGGACCTGTCGAGCCTGGGGTCGAGTGCGGTGTTGAGGTCGCCCCCCCACACCACAGTCGACGCGTCGGTCGTGGCTAGATGGGACATTATCCAGTTAAAGTTATCGTGTCCATCTGTGTTTGGAGCGTAAGAGTTGACCACCACCACTTCCCTTCCAGCGATTATTCCTTTCACCAGTAGGGCCCTTCCTTCGGTGTCCTTCTTTGATTCGATGAGGCTGAAATTGGTCCTCTTATCGATCAGGATCGCCACGCCTCTGGCGAACGATGAGTAGGACGAGAAGTACCGGTGGCATCCCCATGATCTGGCCCAGCGCTGTTCCGACGAGGGTAGTAGGTGAGTCTCCTGGAGTATCGCTATGTTGATTTTGTGTCTCCGCAGATATTGAAGGATTCTCCTCATTTTCGTAGGCTGGTTGCCGCCGCGTATATTCCAGGTGGCGATTCTCAACGTTATCGCTGCCATCTGAACGGATCAGTGTAATCCTGTCGGGCCGGGGCCCGCGGAGTTAGCTGGAGTCGCTTTCGGAGAAGGAGCCAGGAAGACTTGGCGATTGGTAGGTACATAGTTCCTCGCGTGGCTGTCGTGGATCGGGGGTATGTGGGTTGAGGCGGTATTACTGAATTAACTTCCCTCCCATGCACGGGCAACCCCCAACAGGCCCGTGGTAAACAGTCCCATAGTAACGAAACAACTTGCATTGCTGTGCTCGGGGCGCAAGTGGCCCTCCAAGAGAGGGCTAGCTCCCTTCCCCGGATACAATAGTGGTCTGCGGTGGTCTCTCCTTGTCAGCCATGCAGACACTCGCCCTCCCATTAGGTACCTTGTAGGCAAATTTTATGGTGGATTTCTTCTCGGTCTCTCTCCCCTTTGAGGCCTTCCGTTGGAGGAGGCGGATCTGCAGCCCGAGCGGTCCAGATAATCGCTCGTCTCTTCCGGAGAGTTGAAAAACCGGGTCGTCCCCTCATGTTGGATTCGGAGTTTGGCAGGGTAGAGCATGGCGTATTGTATCTGGTTCTCTTGAAGCCTGCGCTTTACTGCCGTGTACGATCTTCTTTGTGCTTGGACCGCCTGGGAGAAATCCGGGAAAAATTGGATTTTATCACCGTCGTACTGAAGATCGCCTTTCTCCCTGGCCGCCCGTAGGATGGCGTCCCGGTCTTTGTAGTTGAGTACTCTCGCTATGATTGGGCGAGGATTAGCCCCCGGGATCGGTCTGGTGTTGGGAATTCGGTGGGCTCTCTCCACAACAAACAGTTTGGACAGGATGTCTGTGCCGAAAAGGTCCACGCATAACTTCTCAATGTAGTCCTCCATCTTTATGTTGAGTTGTTGTTCCCTAGCTCCAACTATCCTGATGTTGTTGCGTCGAGAGCGGCCCTCCAAGTCTTCATTCTTTGCGTTTACCGCTTTCATTTGCACTTCCAGGGAGGCCACTCTGGAAGTCAGGGCCGCTGCTCCGTCGTCGAGGTCCGACACCCTCTGCTCGACCGTGTCAAGTCTATCGGCGTGTTTGTCTAACCGGTGCTGGAGCAGATCAACCTTAGAGGAGAGGGTGTCGAGTTTGCTCCCAAGACCGCCAATTCCGGCTTTCAGTTCTAGGAGAATTTCCCTGATGTCGAACCCGTGGGCCTCCTCCTCGTCTTGGATGGGAGATGGCGCTCTGCCATTTGAGGTGGTTGGTTTGGTCACGGAGCTGCCCTCAAAGTTTAGCTTCTTTTGAGCTCTGTCCATTTTCTTTGAGGCCGCCATTGGCGCTTGTGTAGCGGGGGTCCGGGGTCCCGGTTGGGGTTTCTCTCCTGATGTTTCCCTTTGTGATAGGGTATAGTGGAAGCGGGAGTGACGCCGGGTCCAAGCGCTATCTACTGCTGGTTCTCGGCTGGGTGGCCCGTACGTTGGGGGTTCACGCGGACCCCGGCTTGCGGTTTCCCGCGCCCCGTGCCTTCACACAGGCTGAGATTCACCCCGGGGAGTATGGACGGGGGCGCACGGGGGCGCGCGTACCTGATCTTCGGGGTTCGTTCAGGACGGCTCCTCTGGGATTCTGCCGGATGTCCCACCACTTTCGGCCGCTCAGGCCGTCCCCCTCCGGGCCCGCTCTGTCTCCGACTGCCTCGCGTCTAGCCCGCGCCGGCGCTCCACTCGGACCGGGGAGGGGGAGGGTTTCTCGTCGCTGAGGAATCTGGACCCAGCATCCGAATTACGACGAAAGAAGTACTTCGTTTTGTTCAGAATCGCTTTGGCTACAAACTGGGGGTGGCTGCATACACAATGCCCAGCGCAGATGCCTCGATTCGTCAGGATTTCTGAGGGAGCTCCGTGGAGCTCACAGGGAGGCCGCCATCTTGGACGGCTCTCTAGCGCCCTCTGTGACCAGCTTACCCAGTTGCTTTGCTCTGTCACCGCCGCCGTTTCGAGGAGGCCCTCGAAACTTGGCATACTACTAGCTCTGTGTCCTCGGCATCCTCATACCGAATTTCATACACTTGGCATTCCCAGGTTTGAAATGAGATGAGTGCACCAGGACCAGAGTGAAAGCAATTACCGCGTTGCCCCGTCACAGCAACATCTTTTGCAAGTACACTGCATTTGTGACCCTCTTGCCCCTGAAGCCTGCTGCAGTGAAACTGGGTCGATTCATCCCTGTTTGGGAATCATCGCTGTATCTCAGGAACTGAAAGTTGCAGAGATGTCCTTTTTGTTGTGTTCGAACATGCAACCCGAGTTGACTGAACAGGCGAAGTTTGGGACCGAGTGCACCTGGGACTGGTGAGTACTTCCAATACTAACTGGTGGCCCCTGGTGCCAAGGGCCCCATTTATTCCCCTGGGGGCCCCTCTCCTGTCCACTGCTAGTGCGAACTGGTGACTCCATCCCGCTCTCTGGAACTGCCTCTGCCTTCAAGTGGAGGTCCTCCCTGAATAGGGGGAACTTATTCTGCACCACCTCATCCACCTTCCCGAGCTGCTACAGACCCCTAAAGAGACCTTATTTAGCCCATTGCAACAACCGCCTGCGCTTGAATTGCATGTACTATTGAGCACAAGGCTCCTCTCTTCTTAGGGCTTGGACTGCTTCTTAGGTGTATTGTCGATGTCGAAAGGGGCCTAAAGACTATCTGCACTGCCTGTTTCCTTCTCCTCTAGGTTGTCGACATATTTTGTGCATTTACCCCTTTACACCCCAATAGTCTTGTATATACATTGTATTGATAGTGTTGTGTTGGTTTATTTAATGTTAATGTGATTCTTTTGCTATGGTCTATGTTACAAAGACCTTGTAATAAATGTGTCTATATTTTTGATATAACACCTGTCTGGAGTAATTTGTAAGTGTCCTTGCTTTGGGTGCTCATTGAGGTCCTTCAGTCACCCTCACCCCTCCTGAGACTTAGTCTTGAATGCCTGCCATAGCTACCCTGATTGGTCTGGCTTGTCCAGAGGTTACCCTATTCCAAGAAACTAGGCTGGCCTTCTGAACCTCTGCCCCTCCAGGTCAGAGTTCAGAAATCCATATTAACACTATGATAAAAGTTGTTTATAATGCACCTGTACACAAGTGTTTCTAGGCGCAAAAAAGTGTTGTAGGCTGCAGTGTCGCCTCTGTTCTGTTACACACTTCAAATTTGCGATGTTTCTTTAACTGAATTACTGTATTACTGTGAACTTTGGCGGTTGTGCGGGTTTGTCAAATAAAGCATAGTTCTGCTTCTTTGGTAACTCAGAAAATAACATGAGCAGCATTACAAAGCAATGAAACACAGCATTAGTAAAAGCAACGCTAAACATGGAACGGACAAAAGTAAAAATATGAAAAATATGTGCCGCACTCCAATTTGCCCCTTTTACTCTATGTTTAGGGGCAGCTTTCACTAATGATTTTCACACAAATCGTATTCTGGTGAAAAGAACATAACATTTTCTTTACAAAAAACGAACCCAAAAGGGGATATCCATCCCTCTCTATTCGTTTACTCTCTGGCCAGGGTGGATTTTGTCAGTCATGTTTTGATTTGTTAGGCTCTTTTATGTTGTTTGTACGGATTTTCTTTTACTGTGGTAGGGAGATAAGACATTTCCTTTTCCCAATTACATGTTTACAAGAGAGCAGCTGCACGCTTTATTAGAAACAGTGGAAGCTTAATGTATGTTTTTACTTTGCTTAGACTACCTTCTGCTGTTCTGCCCAGACTTGTGTTCATAAATTATTAACTAGATGAGATAAGCACAGATGGAGTCCTACTCGTCACACTTTTGGTTTTGGTGAATTTTTGTGGCTTTTGCACCACAGAATTGCTGAACCCATTGTTACAGAAGAGAGAGCGAGGTAATGGGGGTACTGACCTGAGAATATCTGGTTGGCATAGCAACGGGTAATGCCACAGGATGAAATTGCCAAATCACTAAAATCTCTTCTTCCAAACTCCTCAGCCGTACTACCCAATGAAAAGTTCCCTTATAATATCTGCTCCAATCAGCAGCGTTGTAAGAAGCAAGTCAGGAGCTGCGCTTTCCACTTACCAGCTGCGCAGTGATTTCACACTGGGCTACAATGAGATTTTTTGTATGCAGTTGGGCTATTTTGGCTACTTTTGACTGCAGATGTGTTTGTCCCTTTGAGGCTGCTTTTCTACAACTACCCACCCACACCATGTCCACTCGCTCTACCCCTCTCCCACTCTCTCTACACCCATTACTTGTCCGGGTTGGGTTTTGTTCGGGTTATTTTGGGCTACGTTTGACAAGTACTCCTGAGGCTGCTTTGTACTTCATGTTTTTCCCCCGACCAACTACCATCACTCACCCACCCCACACCACACACTCTCTGAACACACCTATCCACCCCCACCCTTTGCCCACACCCTATCCCATCCCTCTCTACTCCCACCCACCCAATCCGCACCTTCTCTACCCTCATTCAGCCAATCCCCACTCTCTCCCCCATCCACCCACGCTAACTCCACCCTGTCTACCGCCACCCATCCTACCACCGCTTTTGAAAGGAAGGGAAAGCAAAGCAAGACTATTACCAGATACTGCAGATACAGGAAGTGCTTGTTCAGCGAGGCAGAGCAAAGCTGCCTGCTTAAAATCATTGAGGATAGAACCCACCCAAAGTCAGCCATTGACAATGTGTAATGCCATGTCATGGACTGTGGACTTGTTGAATATGTTTTTTGCAGCATTTTTGCAGAGCAACGATCGTATGCATGAGCATTCAGCTTTAATTATGAGGTTTTCTGTTCTTGTTGAGTGGGACGCTGGAACTACGTCGACCAGGGTGCCACTATCGACTTCTGTATTTAATAGAAGAAGATATAGGGAGTCATTACAAGGTTGGCAGTAAGGGGTTAACGGTGCCGGTAAAGACGCCAGAGCTGTTAACCCCTTACCGCTCTATTACAAGTTCTGCTCGTGGGACCCGCTAAGGCCGCCTGGTAAAACCAGGCGGCCTTAGCGGGTCACGCAGTCAAGATCCCACATCCGTCTGCAACATACACTATGCTCCCTAAATACCACTCATGTTTATGTCCTACATCACTTGCCACCAAAACACACAAATGAAAAAGGAACAGAAAAAAACGAATAAGGAAAAGAACGTGCTGACAACAATGCTCAATTTGAAAATTAAAATGATTGCAATCCAAATGTTAAGAGGAGAAGCAGATCATCATCATTGCTGACGAAGGCTATGTTAAATGTGTATTCAGAACAAAAAACAATATTTCACAAAACAATATTTCGCAAAAACAACGCATCTCAAGGAATATTTTATGTGCTAAACAAGAACAAAGAATGTTATCTTTGAAAAGTAACATTATCTGTTCCAAATCTCTGTGATCAACATTTATTCATTTTTACACCAAAGTTGGTATGACTATGGGGGTTATTACGAGTTAGGCTATTAGCGGCATGGCTACCCCCTTAACGGGTACCAGATCCGTGTTCCTTAAATGAGGAATTACCGGGCCCTTCCAACCTTGGAGGACCCGGTAATTCCTCATTCAAGGAACCCAGACCCGGTACCTCACCATTCCGATTCGAGCCCCCATAAGGCTCAATGGGAATGGGGAGGGTGCTAACAGCGGGCCCGTTAATAACGGGCTAATAACGGGCCCGTTGTTAGCACCCTGGTCTGCTCGTGGGACCCGCTAAGGCCACCTGGTTCCTACCTCTCATGCTAGTCTGCCACCCCATGCCCATTGGAGTGACCCTGTGTGCCCTGGCAGGGCCCCCAGACCTCACTAGAGAGAAAAGCTCTACTGCACTCGTGGACTGCTGTGGGTGCGGCCCCCGCTCATGGTTGCCTACCTCCCAAATGGGAGATGCTCCTTTGCCCAGCAAAGGTCCCTGTGTGTCCAGTCAGGGGCCCCTTCCCTGAGGGAAAAGCTCTAATGCACCCCGGGCCAGAGCTCCAGGATGGCCGGGGGTGCTTTGCACACCCTTGGGTGCCTGTCGCCAATGTAGTTCGGCTCCCCCTTCCCAGTGGAGGTCCCCGGTGTGAAAGTCAAGATTTTATTAAGGGCACGGTGGCAAGTATTATGTAACATAATCTCTTTATTTTCTAACAGCAGCAAGAAATCTATTACTTTTCTAAAGAAGACATTCTTCAAAGATACTACAAGCCTCATAATGGGTACCTCCATGGGCAATATAGTGCTTCTTCTCTGTCTTCATCCCATAAGAATTGTCTACCCTCTTTGGACTGCATCTTCTCTAGGCACTGCATCCAACCATCTTGAATTCATATTTTCCAGAATCTCTACAACAAAAATGGACTTTCACCAGAAAAGCAATCCACACAATATGAGGGAGTAAGAAGAAACAAATCATAATTTACAATCACTAGAGTGGGAAAATACTTGCCTCTGTGCCCCTAAACAAATCTCGACTTTTCTGTAGTATACTAGCAAAATCCCATTTACCCACCAGGCATGGTGACTTCCTATAATGCAAGTTCAACCCGTTGTCAATACAGTGGAAGAGACGTGTTTAACTGGTTTACAATAAATACAGATTCCTTGGACCAAATGGCTGCATTCAGAATATTCTCAATCCTAGCACTTGCCCAGAAAGCTTAAGAAGCAATGGCCCTCCAGTAGAATGGGCCTACCAATGAACAAATATCCACCCCTGCCTAAAACATAATGCACCTGGCCCGTCTAGCTAAGATGGGAGCTGAAACAGGGTTATTGATTTCCTATATGAGGTAAAAAATCGAGAGCTGAATCCCTTCACATTCTTTGTTCTTTTTGCATAGTGTGTGAGACAGCCAACAACACACAGATTACTGGCCTGCAACCAGGGGTGTTGCTAGGTCTGGAAAAGATCCTGGGCTGCGCTCATTTTGGGAGTGTCAGCTAGCTAGACTATTTGGTTGGTACCCCTGAGCTTCTATCCAGGGCTACAATGAAAAGACCTGGGGCTATAGCCCCCTCAGCCCCACCAGCAACGCCTCTGCCTGCAACTATTTGTAGTCTGACGAGATATAGTGAATAACACACATGAATGTGTGAAAGCATATCCAGTCAAATCAAACGTCATGACGTCTGACACTTTCTTGAATGAAATTAAACAGAGACCAATGTGATCCCATTCTAAAAAGACTGGCACAATGGAGTTACCAACCCTCAATACAGAATACTTGGCCAAAGGAAATTTACAGAGTAATATGCCCGTCGTCAAATGTCAGACTAAAGGATGTTGTACCACGGTCATACTCACCAGGGAAGATGCTGTACGAAACCATCAACCTGCATATATTCACTGTTCTGTAAGCGGGAGACTGGGCTAATTCTCCCAGGAAGTTCACTACCTTGACTGCAGATGCTGAAAAGGGATAGAGGTGCCTAAATAGACATCAACAAACCCATGCCTGACAGGCAGAAACATTCTGTCATTTAGTGCCTGCATTCTAGGCATCCTTTTCCCCCAATCCTGAAAGAAGGTGTCCTTGTCCAATGTGTCAGAGACTAGCCTCCCGCTGAAATAATATAATGAGGAATTTGAGCATTTAAGTAGGAGGCAAATAAGTCAATGTTCCGTGGAATTCAGGTCAGCCAAAGAACTTGAAAGACTGGGGGAAAGAGGAACCAAGCAATTGAATCTCAGAGAACACCAATCCACTGCTGAATTGAGAGTACCTGGTAGTGATTCTGTAAGAGCTCTGTTATGGCAGGGAAAGCAAAATAACCCAAAACGTTTTGCCAGATCTGCTAACGACTTGGACGAGTTCCCCCCAGATGTTTGATGTACAGAGCCGCTGAGACGTTGTCCAATTTGAGAATGATGGTTCAATGTAGAGAGTTTTTGTTTAGAACGCACTATATTGCACAGGACCCTGCAAGAAGTTCTAAACAATTTATGTGCATCTCAGACTCCTCTCTGAACCATGGACTGCCAGTAAAGATATCTCCACAACTGGTTCTCCAACACCACAAGCTGCCATTTATTTCCAAGAGTAGACTAAGGGAAGGAGTTATAACTCCAGAACATTGACATTTTTTATTCATTTATTCAAATGTATTTTCACAGCATAATTTACAGGTCCGAAATCGTCGAATTACCTTTTTGTCATTTCATATTGAAAAACAGCAAGTTCAAGTCGAGTAAAATACGCAGTTATCATTCATGCCATTATATAAAAAAATTCAAGAAATGTACCTGAACCTGTATGCGTGGTTTGGTATGTTTGCATTTTGACAGGGGCTGGACAACTTCATGCATTGTGGTGGTTGCGGGCGTATCCCTCGCTATCTTACACATTGCATCACAACTGCATACTCCATTGTACCTGAGGTACACGTTCAATCGTCCTTTGTTTATTTCGAAAATCTCGTGAAATTTCAGATGCGGCCTCCAGATAAGTCAGTGGTCTTCAAACGTTTTAGGACTGAGCCCCCCTGAGCAAAATTTGGTGAAGGCTGTTCTGCCCCCAAAAATGACAAATGGACAGTAAGTCCAAATGGCTATGAACTATCATGCGCCGTCACCACTCCCTACTCCCAGTACAGTCCCTGAGCTCCCCCACATGCCCCCATCACAGTCTCTGGCCTCCCTCATCTCACTCCTAGGCCAGTCCCTGTGCTCTCCCCACCCCACCCCACCCCACCCCACCACAGACCCTGGGCTCCCCCATCCTGCTCCCAGCACAGTCCCAGGGCCAGTGGTGGCTGGTGAAATTTTTAAGTGGAGGGGGATACACATTTCCAGCAGATATGCCATAGCGACCGAGCGCAACAAGGGATCCCGAACCAATCAAGGGGCATTCGGGGGTTTATCCGCCCGTCAATTCTTTTTAAATAATTGCATTTTAGAGCATATGTTTTTTAAAGAAATGGGTAAAAAACCAAACAGTTTGCAATTGGCACTGGAGGGCCTAGGGGGCAGTCATGATATTTTGTACTGGACATCCATGATAGATGTCCAGTAAAAGGATACCATCCCTGTCCCCTGTCCGCTGGGGGGGCCAAGGGGAAAACATGGTATTTTTGACTAGACTTCTATGTTAGATATGGGACATGCAGTGCCCCAGCCACCATTTCCAATGAGCTATGCAAGGCTGGGAAAGTAAAACACCCCCAGCATTGCATGGCTCAGTTAGCATGTGCGCCTGAGGTACTGAACTGAACTGTAAAAGGGAAACAGTGTTTCTCATTGACAGTTCAACCAGCCCAGGAGCACTCTCTCAGCTAGAAAAAGCAGCTGTGAGAGTGCTCTGTGTTTCACTGGGCTGGCTGCTTGGCTCCTCCATAATGGGTGAGGGAGCCACTGGGTGGATGCCCCCTCGCCCATTACGGATGAGCCGATAGGCTCGGAATGGCCTGTAGGGCAATAGGGCAATGCCCGTACCAAAAATGCAAAATGCTAGTGTGGCCAGTTTGGTGAGTAACTTCACTATGCAGCTAGTAGTTTTGACCATTGTTGCTGAATAAATATTCTTTAAATATCACACTTTATGTACATTTTAACAAAAAAAACTCTTGGGAAATATTCAAACAGTCTGTAACTAAAAGAAAGAATATCCATTTGCAACTGCGGGCCACTTTTTCTTTGGTGCCTGAGACAGTTTTATGCTCCAGTCTGACCATGTGAGACGCCCCTGCCCATTTACTCCCAAAAAAAAGATGTTTTTAGTTTTTTTTTTTACATTTCAAGCTGGAATCTCATGCTCCCCCCACCCCCCGGGCACTCCCCACAGTTGGAAGACCTCTGAGATAAGGAGAAATCAAGTTTTTGGGAGACTTAAACACCAAGGGCTACTAATTAAGTTAAGAATTGCTCAAAATATTGTTTTTGATATAATCATCTGTCCAATTTCGGTATAGTGAATTAATTTACCAGGTATTCATACATCTTGTGTGCCTTTCAATTTACGTAATTTAGAGTTTCGATCATTTCAATTTCGATGTTTTAAGATTTGCAGTGATCACGTAGATCACGTAGATCACATAGATCCGGGAAGGATAGAATAGAGGAGAACAGAATGTAACTCTCTCTTTATGGCCTTGATCTATGTTTGTGGCAGAAAAACTGAGGCCCCTGTCGTGCCTGGGCAAAAACCAAGAAACTCATATTTGGGGAAGGAGTAAAGTCACTTGTTGTGATTTATGATGAAGCCTCATGCCTGAATGAGATTAAGGGTTATATCTAAAGGCTTCAGGACACTTTCCTTGGAGGATCCCAAAATCACAGCATAGTCTAGACAAATTATTATTATGATCCCCTGGCTCTGTAGAACGTCAGCAACTGCCTTCAGATGTTTTGTGAAACTCCCCGGTGATGACAACAGATCAAACGGTAGGCAGATGAACCAAACGATTCTCTTTCCCCAAAAACCTGAAGAAAATGGCAGTATTGAGGACACATAAGAACCAACAAGTGAGCACCAACTGCTCCCTGGGGCGTAAGACTTTGTGGAGAAGTTGAATCCTCTCTATCCTGAAGTGCCTGTACAACAATAATTTGTTTAGTTAACTCAAGTTTATTATTGGCCAATAAACATGTGTCCTATTCTTAACCAAAATGAGATTGCTTAAAATCCCTGAAGCCGGAAACTACGTTTTTTTTATATGGCCCCTCTTCTGAGCAATTCCCTTACATTCCTGGATATGGCACAATACACCAGGCATGAGAAATAATTTCTCCTGGGAAATGTTGTCTGAACAGTCATGGAAACAAACTTGATTTGAAATCCTTGCATGGTCTACAAGACCCAAGGGTCCCTTTTAATCTTTAACCAGTTTGTGAGGAAGTATTGTATCAGTTCCACAAATCTTATGTGATATGGAAGAGATATACCTACTATTAAACCTCCTTTGAACAACTGCCCCCTTTGGGGAAGAAAGGTGGGTTGCTGATCAGCATTTGCCACTTGCCCCTTCCCCGTAATGAACCTGCAGAGCAGTAGAGTCTGTTCACCTGGGCTGTTGAACCTCTAATGGCCCTTGGTAAAAAACCCTTGTTGGCTAAAAACTCTCCTTAAAGATTGCCTGGGCTATACCCAGGGACGAGAGAGTGGACATGTGCTTGATGACATCCTTCATGGATTATTCACCAAAGAGAAGGCCCTGTTCCCTCCCCCGTGGGCTTCATTCTGCCACTGCCCCTAGTTTGGGATTTATTTGAACAGGAAACCGTTAAAAATTTCTGTACTCATGGATGAAATGGGATTCCCCCAAAATCAAATTGCCTTCTAGGCCCAATTAATGAGTATGTCGAGGTTTATTCTGGTACCATCTTGTTGGCTGATCCATGCCCTTGTTGGGGCATCTAACATACATGGCTAAGAACATACCAGTTTTGGTATCTACTATGGGTGTAAAAGACGCATTTGTCTAGTAAATCTGGTCTAAGACATTTTAATCTTATGCCACCCCTAGCCGCTAGATCTAATCTTGACTGAATATGTCTGAGCACGCTATATGCTATGTGAGGTAGGGGAGCCTATTTTGTGGAATTGCGGCGCAAGACAGACTCGGGATGAAACATAAAATTGCCATCTGCATCCTGAATTCAACTACCGGCCAGATCAGCATCTGATTGGGCAGCGAAGCTCAATACCATTACTTCCTTTTCTGGGGTGTAAAAAACAACATCATCATCTTCAACATCATCATAGGCAATATCAGGATCATTAGCCGTCCCTACTGAAAACATGTGCCTTAGGATAACCAATTCACAGCTGGCACCAGAGCTGGAATGGGTTTTGCTCTCTTGGTCAGTATTGTGACCTCCTTGCGACCTGAGGGACCTGTGTGAACAAAGCCCCACTCATGTATTAAATCCTAGGGTGGTAGAATTGATCATGTAAAACACAGCATCCATCTACTGTGCTCTGATGGTGTTTCCTTTTTCAAGCCCTTTTAGATGGGCACCCCTTTCTACTTATGGGGGTAGATGGGCAGTAAGCCAAAGAGGAGATTGTGGCTAGAAACAGGCCTTGCATTTCTGAAGCCATATTGGGAATAGATTTCCCTAAATGACTGGAGAGGGATTGGAACAAAGCGTTCGTGCTTCTGCCTAATGTCTCAGAAACTGAATAGTCTATGAAAGTGGCCAGCTCTTCATTAGTAAAAGCTTGAAAAAAAATCTTCAGCAGGGAAATCCTCTCCTGCATTGCCCTTCATGCTACTGGAAAGCTGTTGTCAATAAGGAAAACTAAACTTGTGCCTTTAAGTGGATTTAAATGCTGCATATCAATGATTCTGCTCCATCCAGGGCTTACTGCTCCCCAGAATAATATTTCAAAAGTGAAACCAAACAAAACCAAATGAGCCTGGTGTTAACACTGGGGAGAGATTTAATGATCCTCACGTACCCCCTCAGCCTTACGGGGTCGAGAGGCCCTTCATATTCCTCACAACAGAGAACTTCTGCATGTGGGGTATTCGTCAAAACCCTTGCCTTTCAATGTGGACAGCGCGTATTACCCTTCCAGGCTCAGGTATGGAGTGATACAAATGTTCAGCAGAATACATGAATGTAGTAAGAAAAGTAAGTTCCTTTATGGTATCAGGAAAGAAAGCTTAACTCGCCTGGCATAAGCAATAAAAGAGGAAGCCCAATGAGGGAGGATAATTCTTATGGGATAAAGACAGAGAAGAAGGGCTATATTACACGTGGAGAGATAGATTATGGGACTTGTAGTACCTTTGAAGAATGTTCTGTTTGAAAAAGAGATTATGTTGCGTAATAGGAAGCCTCTGTGCTCTGCCATTAAATTGTTTACTTGATGTAAATGATGAACATTCTTTGAAAATTGAAAAGGCAATTTATCATCACTACTTTATCCAGACAATAATAGAATGTGTCCTGGTCTACCTCACCAGTTGCATTAATTTAATTTCTTTATGCAAACATGGGCTGGTATGAGAACTGGAAAACAATTAAGAAAGAAGTATGTTGAAGAATGTGATCAATTCTAAACTATCTGTATTGGAGTGCAGAACAATATAAAGATCAGAACTTAAGAGCCTTTAACTGGAATACTAGTGCAAACAACAATTTCAAGTGCAGAAATGAGTAATTCCAATGTTACCATATTGCAAATGCATGATACTAATGATTTATTTGGATATTATTATTTGTTGTTGTTCTTCATTTCAGCTAATTGACTGGCAATTAATTTATTGCAATGCACAAATGTAGTATGGCTCAACCGGAAAGCCCATTCTTAGCCATACCAGGGCTTCTAGAGGGAAAGAGGTGTCTGCTAGGGTTACTTAGGCTAGTCAGAGGGTTTTGTCACATCATACGTGTAGGGAAATGTGTTTACTTACATGTACTAAAACCTCAAGGATTATTTTTTGTAGAAGCTTCTAACTTTTGAATGTCTGAACAAAGGCATTTCTTATCGTTCAGATGTTTTTGAAATTTACATATATTAACATTATGAATTGTGAGTGAATTTTGAATTGTTGCTCTCATTAAAACAGCAAGGAGATAGCCAGCCTGGCAGTTACTCCCAACTAAATATTCTTTATAACCAAGTCAACAGTCCAAAAGGTGTCTTGTTTAGGGGTAGCCCTTGCAACAGGTAAAGCCAACAAATTATTGCATAAAATTCAATCTACTATTTGAGAGCTTCCCAAAGTTCGCAGTCACCCACAACCCCTTTCTTAAGTAGTTTTTATTTTACAACCAATTCCCTTTTTGTGATGTCAGTAGTTAATGGGGCCCCCCCTTTCTACATCAAGTAAATGTTGACAGGTGGACATGCCTCCTGCTTCCGGCCTTAGTCCAGTCTTCCTTTTGATAGAGTTTTGATATCAATTTAATATGAATGTTATATAAGAAACACACAAAAATGTGATATCAAGTGGGTATATTGTATGTCAGTTTTTGATTTTGATATAAAGTGAATATACATTTTATATAAAAATGATGTAAACATGGGAGCAGAAGATTTTGGTGTTGCTTGGTCGACTATGGAGGGTAAAGTCAGCTCTGAAGAAAGGGACTGTGAACTTAGGGTTTTGTGTTGTGACGCAGCAATGTATCAGGTGTGGGTTTGGCCTTTAATGTTACAGGAAGCGGCTATAAATTGTATACAGAGTATAGATGACGTCATGGTTTTATAATTTTAATGACACAGACTACAGAGTATAGATGGATGTAGATTTGATATAAAATGACCGAGCTATAAATAGGTTTGGGCCTGTTCTAGTATTTTAATATGAATACAATTGATAAAAAAGTATGTTTTAAATGTTAATAAAAATTGCTGTTTATAATATCTGGTTGCATCTGTATATTTAATGGTTATGGGCAAACATGCAGCTGTTGAAAATATATTATGACAAATGGTGTCAAGAGCATGGAGCAGCATCTGCGAAAAAATAAAAAAATCAACATCTGGAACAACAACTTACACTGTGTGATTAAAAGTTTAAAACTGCTGGGCTATAGCTTCAAAGGTTAGTAACATTAAACTTGATTTGCTATAGTGTAAATAGAGGGTGGCACGCTAGCCCCATGTAAATAGACAAAGTATGTTTCATAGAGTCTATATAAAATTTCCCAAACAATGTGTGTTTTAAAAAAATCATAGAGAGTGAAACTTTGGCATCAAAACTATTGGATGTTGGCAATGCATGTTTATCTTTTAAAAAATGCAGAGTGAAGCTTTCACATAAAAACTATTGGATGTTGGCAATGCATGTATGTCTTTTTAAAGCTGAAGGGTAAAACTTTGACATAAAAACTATGGGCTGCTGGCAATACTTGCTTCATGCTAAATGAAGACAATGCACATGCCTGGAACTTTTACCTAAAAAGTATTAGCTCTAGATAATGTGTGTTTTTCATACCTTCTTAAAAGCACAAGATACTGTGCAACATTGCGAGGTTGGCGGTACAACCCCATAACACTGTTTCCACCGCCTGACATCCCGGTGCTACCGGGATATCAGAGGCAGCCACAGAACGGTTACTTCCCACTCCCACAGAGTCTAATTCTACTCCATGGGAATGGGAAACCTGAAGCACTGGCACCGTTAGTAATGGTTCTGGTGCCGGTAGGGAGCTTAACTCCCGGCAGGTCATCCATGCCAGGAGTTCTGTGCCCCTACCGGCAGAGTCTATGTTTGGCGTTCTGGTTAATGTACTGGTACTCCAATCATCGTAATCTAAGCATTTGCTGAATCGTGCAGAACAAGGGCAACAGATATAAGCTAGTTATATAGTGTTATTTAAAAACCCTTGGTATAAATAAAAACTAGCCATGGTAGCCCGAAAGATGTATCCGGCCAAAATACGTTTTTTGCAAATATAAAAAGTTTTCAAATCATACAACCGGCTGGATCTTTATTACATTGTATTATTTATTATGTATAATAACACATGACGCTTGTTGATTTTTAAAAAGTAATTTTATTGATACATGTATCACTAGATTGATGACCCACCGTTACATTTTTGACACACTGTCAACATTTTGCGAGATCTATACACATTTGGTAATGTCTTGTTAACCAATCTGGGCACCATTTGATCATTTTGATTGCGATTGTTCAATTACATTTTCAAAACAGCCGCAGGTGATCTCCATTCAGATATTTGACTGATAAAGAATATACAGTGCTGGCCATAGGTGATGGCTTTAGAATCTTGAACCGGCACAGTGGTATAATGTAAATACTTGGCAATGCTTTTCACATAGTCCGTTAAAACTCTGGCATATATGGGGTGCTGTGGGAAGTGTGCCAAACTGTCGAACACCGTTGGCACATCCCCCTCCAACCACAAAGCTATTAAATGTGTTCCACCCTGGACCTGTGGATCATTGTTTACCACCAGGCTAATTGGTCGATCCCTGGGTAGGCGCTTGGGCCATGTATAGCTGGCATACACACCGTAAAATGTTTTTGATTGTGTCTATTCTTACGTATAAAAACTTTTATCTGTAGCGTATCCATTAAATATCAAAGAGTATGTTTCTCTGCACGTTGATCTCAAGAACGCTACTGAAAACACTCCACACTAGCAACAAGTGTCCGGTGGTTAGGTTTCTTTCAAACTTTATCTCAGCGCATAGGTTTGTACTTATCAGGAGGTTGAAATTTTTTTATTTTTTAATTTTTTTTTATTAAACATAGTTTATTATAAACTTTTTGTTATAACACAAGTCCTTGCACGGATCCTTACACAGTCCTTATGCCTAACCCTCGGCCCACATAAGTTATCAAACATTTAGGGCATCAATAAAGTTAATCACTGCACAAGTCAGGATGATGGAACTTCCACTCAATATTCGATACCACCAATCGTCCATGTTCTCATTTAGTGGTGCGAACTTCATGAGATGTACAGATCTTGAGGAATGGAGTTTAGGGCAGGCAGCTATCAAATGTCTTACTGTCTCAATTTCCTTTCGAGAAAATCTACACAAATTATCGCTTGTCTCTACGTCTTTTCTTATAAACAAAACTTCTCTTGTTCTTAGGGCATTCAAACGTAGTCTAAGAAATCGATCACGATGGTGCCTCGATGGAAATTGAAGAAGGTAGCCTGGTAGTTTATTCAGTTTGTTTGCTATTGGTCCAAGTTTCGGAGCAGTTGTTAGTCCTTCCAAGTTGTCCATGTTACATGCCCAGGACCATTTTTTGGTAGTTGTGGACACTTTATTAGCATTTCATTGCTTATATTAGCGGCAGTCATGATATCATTAGCCTTTTCCAACCATTTCGCAAGAATTCCACCTGCATATTTTGCCTCTTTCACCGCCAGGATTTCGTACGGTGGTTCTTTCTTTATTATTAGCATCTTACGCATTAATGCTAGCGATTTCCAAATAACAGTTATGTATAAGTCATCTAGTGCTAACTCCTGCCTTATAACCTTTATAGAAACACATTTTGGTAATCTTAAAACACGTTTTAAAATTGGCCTTCTAATTTTGCCCAGATTGTGTAATCAAGGTTCCAGCCAGCCTCTGCTCCGTAAGTAATTGACGGAATTACTTTTTGAAAATAAAATAGCCGAAGCGGAGAAAGGGAGAACTTGCCAAAGAGGTAGTGAAACCGGGCTCCTTGAACTGCCAGAGTGTTCATCCGGAACTCAACATCTTGGACCCAGTTCCGCTCGCAGATTGAGGGACTAAACATGATTCCTAGCTATCTCATTTCAGTGACTTCTTCTAAGATCATGTTTCCAAGTCTCCACTTAAAGGATCTTGACCTGGTTCCACTTTGTGTTCCGATCTTCATGATTTTTGTTTTTGACGTGTTTATTTTTAAATGATTTTGGTTCATATACAATTGTAACTTTTGCAAGAGGCGCTGAAGACCAATCTGCGTGGTGTCAACTAACACGATGTCGTCCGCATATGTCATGCAGTTTATTTGAGAACCATTTATCTTTGGGGGAAAACAACAGACATTACACAAAGCAGCGGGAATATCACTGATGAATAACTTAAATAGACATGCAGCAATCGGGCAACCTTGCTTCACACCTCTTTGCGTCCTCATGTTGTTGGACAAGAGTCCTGCTTCAGTTAGCCTTATTTGGATTGTGGTTGAAGTATGTAATGCAATTATTGGCTGCAATAAATCCTGAGGACAATTCCATTTTTTTAGTTTAGCCCATAGCAATTTCCGATCTATGCAGTCAAATGCTTGGTGAAGATCGATGAAAGCTATGAATAACTTTGTTTTACTCGCCAGAGCTGTCAGTTTCAGGATGTTGAGCAGCGTCAGATTGTTCTCTGTGCCAACACCCTTTGTAAACCCGGTTTGGCGGCAGTCTACAATATTAGTCGAGATGGCCCACTTTGTTATTTTTTTTTGTAGAAAATTTGCAAACACTTTGCCAATTGTGTCCAACGGGGCAATCGGCGATAGTTGGCTGGATTTGCCCGGTCGCCCTTCTTGAATATCGGCACGATAATAGCAGATGTCCAAGTTGAAGGGATTTTCTTCGATGTTGCAATCTTTATGAATAATTTTGCAATAAATTCCTCCGCCCATTCGGATTTATTTTGTTTAAGCATCACATTAGAGATGCCATCGGGACCGGCCGCACGTGAATTATTCAGGGATTCGATTGCAAGAAGGATATCATCGACAGATTCGATGCAGTCCGAATTTCCTGTCGTTGCTTCGACTTGGTTTGCTTCAATTTCAACATCACCTAAAAATACTTTTGTGAAATGCTGGTTCCACTCAGATTCCGATACCACATTGGCCATGTTAGTCGCTTGATTAGTTGTGCACCTATTTAAAATGTGCCATATGTCTCTACATTTGTTGGATTTCATCAGGCCTAGCATTTGTTCACCACGTTCCTGATCACACTGATACCTTTATGCTTTAACCCAGTTGCGGTAAACCTGCCTCTTTTTTTTATCATACAGGTGTTGTTAATTCCCCCTTGTAATTTCAGTTTACGTATCTCAGTTTGAAACATCTTTTTTTTTTCATTAACCCTCATACTCCAGCCATGCAGATACAGCTTCTTGGTGTTTTTCTTCCATAATGCGTGGCCATGTTGCTGGGGTAGAAACGACACATAATCTACATTATCATAAGTGGAGATCTTGTCGTCATCCATGTCCTTAGATAAACTAGTTATTTGCTGAGAAGATAGTCGCAGCCTGTTTTTCCTATGATTTACTTCCAGGGCTTGTTCAGTGGTCTGCATTTCCAAGTTTGTACTTATGTTCAAGCCCATCACCATCATCTCGTGGTCACGTTTTGTTGCCCTCATTACATTCATTTTTCTAATTGTATCCCAAGAGTGCTTGGACACCCAGATATAATCTATTATCTTTGCATGGCCCATATTATGCCATGTAGTATTTGGCGGCATGTCTCCATCGATTTGCCCATTCACCATGACACAGTCGTAAGTCTTCATGATGTTATCCCAATGCTTACGTCTGTCATGATGTAAAGATTCATTCCCTCCCTTACTGAGCAACTTATTACCATTTATGTCGAACCATGTTAAGTTCATGTCGCCAACTATAATAATCATAATATTACTTCTGGCTTGCAAATTTTTATCTAGGATTGTAGTTACCGCAGCTATGAAGTTCTTCGTTGTTATCATCACTGGGTTCCAATACACATTTGATAATAAAATGTATTGATGTAAGCCAAGGCCAGTTGGTTTGCACTGGAGTAGTGTACTTTGTATAAAGATGTTAGGATTTACACTTTTAAGCACCTTCCATCCTAGCCCAATTTTAATCATGGTTAGTAGGCCCGAAAAGGGTCGTTCATGTACATTTTTGCCGGCTGGGTTTAACAGGGTGACATATCCATCTTTAACTCAGGGCTACTCATTTTGTGTGATTGAAAGAGGAGTATCCCACATTGTTTTCTCGTGATAGCTACCAGGCCTATTTATTCCCTGATTATGCTCAGAACTCCAAAGTTAGGTGCAAATGCTTTGCCACGGATCAGGACACCATCCTTATGCTGCGCCGCATAGCTCATGTTACAGTGTTTGAACTCAAAGGGGTTTTTATCTTATGCAACAGTAAGCTCCGTTGTTGCAACAACTCCCATGATAATTATTTTTGGGAGCTGCCCCAGAAACAGGTTGTCTTGATTGGCACCACGGCTACCGGTAGGAATGCTGAAAACATTATGGGTGACTATCTCCACAGGGTACTTTACGTCAGATATTTACAGCGCATCTGCATGCACCAGTCTAATTGTCGGAGAGACACTCATACGTTTAACGAATAAACTTGCTGATATGATGACTAGCTTGTATTATTCGTCATCTCCACTCATGAGACAATAAGCATCTGTGTTTCAGGATAGCTTTATTTTAATGTCAGCGCCGTTGATCAATAGTTTATTCTGGAAGAAAGGGTCTGTATGTAGACGGCCTAGTAAATCGAATACTCTACTGGTCCTGATGAGGCTGGCTCTCTTATTAAACCCTGTGTTTACATTATCCAAAGCTGCTGTGTAGTCGAAATGACCTGCATTGTCGCGATAAAAGAGGCCAGCCGAGAGCTGCTTATCCAGAGTATCAGGGCCATAATTTCATAAGCCTTCTATATAGGAACTGTAGACGTACATATTTTGAATCTGTGTTATCATTCGATCACCCACCGGCACATCCACCTGGTTGAACATGGTGGAAATGGGATAGGCAATCGGGCCCATGCGTGCGGTAGCCCCGGTGTCAGTCCCCTCCGCCTTGGTTATTTTACAAGTCAGATACAGCAGTGTGTAGTACAAATCCAGATACATTTCAATCGAGCCCGATTTAAAGAATTCTATGGTGGCTAACAGCGATAGAGCCACCAGAGTCGAGAACTCCATAAGAAAACTGTTATCAGTGCTGGTCTAGGTCAGGGGTACAGTGGAGAGATCAAGCTCCGATTTCTCACATTCCCCCGGAGGCTCTGCGTAAGAAGGCTGTTGTTCTTCAAAAGATATCACCCCCTGTGTGTCTTCAAGGGATAATTCTCTTCTTCTTCTTCTTCTTATTCTGATGTCTGCTTCGGGCTCTTGATTTGTTTTACTTGGTGGGTTTCACTGGGCCACGCAGCAGGTACGCTGACCTCTTCCTCTCAGTCATGAGCTGTACTGGGCCTGCTTTTTCTGGTTGGAGAGATGCTCAGCAACCACAGTTGTCACACTTCCCATGATGTCTTTTGCAATATTGGTGGCTGCCGTTTTCACGTGTTGTTTATCTAATTCAAAGCGTGGCATAGAAAGGGCATTGTGCATCTAAAATTATTTCTAAAGATACCGCCAATCCCTGCACAATATATTACGGAGTGTTCCACTAAAATATGGCTGATCGCTGTACCCAGCCTGGTTCCTGTTATATTCCATATAGCCCCCGGGGTCTGCATAGTTATTCACCACAGCCATTGAAATGCTGTTTTATTAATCTTTCAGCCTGGAGCGGTCTGAAGTGCAACTGCGGCCAGATATTTCCATATTTAAATGATATAAACTTCCCCAGGTCATCTCTTATCAGTATGTTGATGGTGTCAACATATTTTTTACACAGCCTCCCACGCATAATCAATTAAACTATATATATAAAGACCAGCTGCCGAGCCACTCCATCTATGATAAATATCTTGTTGCTGTAGATCTGTTCACACCCCTTTGTTAAAACGACCTTGTGTTTTGAGATCAGCACATGATCCCCCTTTTTAAAGGGTGTAAGTGTAATCTTTTTAAAAAGTCTTTCGTTATACAGTTTTTTCCAGACCTCCAGGGAATTCTGCAACATTACACCAGCTGGTATGGTTTTAATAGATCTATGATGCATGGTGTTATACACATTTATAAGTGCGGGTAACACCTCTAAAATTCTACATGTGTTTTTAGCCATGAGGAATCACCTGTGCCATGTTTTAAAGGTTTGTACAATATGTTCTACAATAGAGGCTTTAACTTCAGAGTAGGTTACAAAATGATGCACTGTGTGTTGCTTTAGAAGACCCTGCAGCGATTTATTTAAAATGCCTTTACCAGTGTCTGTCTGTAGTTTAGTGGGGACTCTGTCTTTGTTATATATGCATTTAAAAGCCTACGCTGTGGCCAGTCTTGTTCTTTAAAGCCTCAACATTGGTGTATTTTGATAAAACGATGTTGGCTAGAATATAGCAAAAAACATTGTTATCTTCGCAAAACTGGCTCAAATCCATAATATCTGCCTGCCATTGTTGATCGATGTCAGATACCACGGTCATTCACTGTGTAAAATGTTTCAGGCCCAACTTGTGCAGCGTGTAGGCCTCCTCCTGTGAAAGCCAGCCTTGACAGCTCCCTGTGACACCTTCTCGCCATCGGTTTGCATTTTACGGCAGAGTATGTCAACCCCTCCATAACTACCAACACCTCCTTCATCATAATACATTTTTGGCAGCTGCAACTCAGACATGTTCAATCCCATTACCGCCAGACATATGGACACAACCAGATTTTATAAACAACAGATTTTTACTAACAGTTAAAATGTGTATTTTTATTCAAAATGTATTCCCATTAAATAGTTTGGGGTTTGGTAGTTGCTGCATGATGATCTGTCCTTGTACAGATTCCATAATACATGGGATTACTGCACAGGCACAAGCAAACATGTCGACACTCCGTTAGGCGTTCAATTAGAAATACTTCATACCCTCCCACTTGCAAACTATTTTCTCAACAATGTTTTCTAACACCCATAGGACACATGCGTCTAAACTGCTTCATTTTCAAAAAAGGGTTATTCGCCGATTCTGTAGCTCAGAATCTTTTAGACCCACATTGTTCAGTCCCTACACCAATGCTTATCTTTGTCGGCGGCTGTGTCAAGTGCAGCAGATCTACAAGACATTTAATGCTCAACACGTAACATATTTTATGTAGCGAATTATCCGCGTAAGATGTCTTCAAACATTTGTGATGCTCCTGCTGTGGATCATCAGTTTTATGTACATAGCACCATCTGTAAAAGTGTTGTTTTAAACACGCCCCAGACACTATAGCCATAAACCCCTCGGTAGCCCGCATATGAGCGTGAAAGAGAAACGGCATGTCCGTATCAGTCTCCATTAGCGAGACATATTCCTTACACAGACAGTTATCGCGATCCCCTGGGTTTTCAATTTGTTATGAACAGCAAGCACAATAAATAATAGCATTGTCTTAATGCTATCGGTCTCCATTAGCAAAACACATTCCTAACATAGACTATTAGCACTACGTCCCGGGTTTTCAGGTTCATTTGAACAGCAAGCACACTAAATATAAACACTCTCTGCTACAGCTTGACACTCCTCCTTCCTGCATGCAGGACCCTGCTTTTCATCAAGTGCCCTGGAGGCAGGGGCAGTTTCCATCATCATCACTGCATCTGCCTGCAGAGCCATAGATTCAGAGTACCTATCTTTTGAGCCCACATCGGCCACAAATGATTGATCCAAGAACACATTATAGAAGTCCCAAAACTCTTCAGGTTCATAGTCAGCTATCAAATCCTGAGCATCTTCCATCACACCATCCACCATAAAACAATCAGAAATATGACTGCCCTTGAAACCCTTGTGGCTTTATGGGGGTGTTTTCCCCTTGTCATAACTGTAGCAGATCATAGTCGCTGTTTCCTGAATATCATGCCCGATAGCCCATAGAAAGCTGAAAGAGCGCTCGTGTTTTCCAACCCTACCACAAATACTACAAATCCGGGTTGTAAACACCTTCCCCCGGCCTCGTCACAGCCTTAGAATCAGCACAGACCCATTTTTAGATCCATCATTTTATATCAAAACTATATACAAGTTTAATGTTACTACCCCAGGCCTTTACATTATAACATCATGATGACATCTATACTCTCTATAAAGTTTATAGCTGCTTCCTATCACATTACAGGCCAAACCCACTCATGCGTCATTGCAGCTTCAAGCCGCAAAACCCTAACTTCACAGTCCCTGTCTTCAGAGCTCACTTCACCCTCGATAGTCGACCAAGTAATACCACAACCACCTGCTCCCATGTTTACATCATTTTTATATAAAATGTATATTCACTTTATATCAAAACTGATATAAATCATACCCACTTGATATCAAATATACATTTTATATAAAATCAATTTCAACATATGGTGAGCTGGTGAGAACAACGCTGCAGCTGACCGATCCTCGCACACCGCACCGATGGATTAGACGGCCTGGGGCGTTGCTCCAATTGACTAGAGCATAACGGATATTCTGAATCTTTGAAGCACACGCTTCTTAAGGGAAGAGCCAGCCGCGACCCAGACGGGATGAATACAATTTACTAAGCGGTGACAGAGCTTCATCCTCTTCGGTCTTGAGAACCGGACAGACTAGTCGAATACACGGAAATCGTCAGTCTGACTGGAAGAAAGAAAATATTTCGGATTCTATCCTGCTTTTTCATGGACATAAGAAGTGTGCTTTAACATGGAATCTTGCTACCTTTGACTGTCAACTGCGGATTACCGCACAGACCTTTTGAGCTTACGCCGCGGGGAGACGACAACTCACCGATAAGAACAATTGGTGAGAGATGACGTGCAACGTTTGACAGTGTGGACCATCGAGAAGGGGAAGATAGCTCTTGTAATCCTCTCTTCACGTCTTCACGATACAGAAGATTTGAATTTTCGTGAATTCTTCTTATAACTTGGTCTTTGACTAGATTAGGCTAGGATATCAGCACCAAGTCACTGCCCTTGTGCAACAGCTTCAACTGTATGTTCGACTCTGATGAATTTCCAAGGATTAATTCCCAGAATAGATTAGGAAAGAAACATGTTGGGGTTTTTAACCACTGTTTGAATTTTTTATATGTGTGAATGATTATGAATATATGAGTAATTGACTGGTATGAATGAAGAGAATTGGAACAGTGATAAATTTAACTTTGATTAAGTGATGATGCACGACACAAGCCACTTTACCATCTAGGCCCCTTTTTGGGCTTTTACTCTGAAGTTGTTTTGCACACATTACTGGAGTGAATGTTTTGTCTAGTAACACACTAGCCTCTTGATTACACCTGTTTTAAGTATTTTGTGAATTATTTTACATGACTAATGTGATGTATATTTTTGTATAAATGCAAATTAAAATATGTATTTTTTCGACACAATTGCGGATTTATTCTTGAATGTTGGCTGAAGTTTGAGGACAGGAGCTAGTTTTTCCCGTTACCATAAGAAAGCAGTATTCTGGAGTCCTAAGCTCTATTGTTTGTTATCCAAGGGTTAAGCCCTTAACTTGAGGGTCTTCTTTAGACTCCTTACACAATATCCCTCAACCTCTCAGTGTTATGATGCAAACCCACTCCTGTGTCATTGCAGCGTCAAGCCGTAAAACCCTAAGTTCACAGTCCCTTTCTTCAGAGCTCACTTCGCCCTTCATAGTCAACCAAGTAATACCGCAACCCACTGCTCCCATGTTTACATCATTTTTTATATAAAATGTATATTCACTTTATATCAAAACTGATATAAATCATACCCACTTGATATCAAATATACATTTTATATAAAATCTATATCAACATATTTTGATAACTTATTTATATAAAACGTATATTAAGTTGATATCAAAACCCTATCAAAAGGAAGGCGAGACTACGGCCGGGAGCAGGGGGCGTGGCCACCTGTCAAAATGTACTTGATGTGAAAAGGGGTCCCCATTAGCTACTGATGTCCATGGATGTTTATGTGAGTCCGAATGGTTTCTATGTCGCTGTTGGATATATGTCTTCTGATCGGGTTGTGACATTTTTGTTAAAGCAGGTGTGGTTGGGTTCCGTACATGTCTATGTATCTTCTGCATGTTTTGTCCATGCCCAAGTTTTGCCATGGCCCTATTAGGTTAGTGTAGTTTTCATGTTCTGTGTATGGCAGTCATACTTTCAGCATCAGTTTCTGGATTTGTTTGTGTGTTCATTTTCGATTTGTGTGCATTTGCAAATTATGAGATGATCATAAGGGCATAATGAGTATGTAGTTGTGTTGTGTGCATACATGTCATAGGTTTCGTGTTTGTTCCTGGACAAATATGTGTGTTTAATGTATAATGTGTGTATGCCTGTATTGTGAGATGACTGTCATGTTATGACATGTGTGCTAGTTAGGTTTTCTTGGCATCCTTGTGATATTCGCTGCTTCTGTTTCTGGTTGTGTCAGTTAATTCCCCAAGTGGGCGTATGTGCTTGTGGGTTCATGCGTGAGAATACATGTTTCTGTGATTTCTGCATGTCGATTGCATGCCCAAAGACTGTATGTTTATTTCTGGGCCTGCTTTTGAGTTTTTGGCACGGTTTGATGTCTTTGGTTGCGTTTGTGCATATGCATTACATTTCCAGAGATTTCTGCTTGTTTTACAGGTGTTCTGTTCATGGCCGAAAAATTCATAATCTATATATTTTTTTATTTTTTATTTATTTAACGTGATTATATGGTTATACATTTGACAACCTCTAATCACACATTTTACACTTCAGTGAGTAAAGAAAAGTTAAATATGATTACATCATAAATAAAAAATACAAAAATATGATGATTATATCTAAATTGCCACTGGGCGCTGTCCCTTTATGATAATTAACAGTCTAATCAGAGCCAGAGTTATTGGTGTTTTCTCATTGGCTAGTATCATTTTCCACCATAGGTCCTTCGATCTGTGGCCATACTTTTTAACGACATCGCACATTATGACTGATCTCTGGCTCTCGAAGACTATGCAATCCATTATCAAATGTTGTATGTCTTCAATGGAGTTTTCTTCATTGCATAAACGACATGTGTGCAAGCCTGCTTTTAGAGTTTTACACCAGGTAGTTTCTTTGGTTAGAATCAAGTTAAGTCTTAATCATAGGAACTGGTCTCGAAAAAACCAATGCAGGAACATTTTTAGATAGTTTGGAATGGAGTACAGTCCTTGACTAAAATCCCATAGTTTGCCATATCCCTTGTATTTGCGTCTTTCGTCTTCATTTTGTTTCTTGCATGTACTAGTTCTTCATTAGGGGTTGCCAAAAGCATCTAAAAAATTAAAGTGAATATTTTTGGGATATGTACCCCAAAACTGTCATTTGTATAGCACTGTTTAGGACTATTGAAACCCCGCTGTATGAAACCTGAAACATGGGCATTTTCGACCTTGCTTTATACTATGAACATCTTAATGTAATTTCACCTAAAATTGCATGTATACTCTAATTTGCCATAACGTAAGGGCACATTATTTGGTGAACTTTCACAGATTCAGTAAAATGTTAATGTGTAAATGCTTTTGCGGTTTCCTATGCAAACTGTCCTGTTCCCTTAACTCTGCTGTCCCTAGTGTGAGACCACCCACAGTTGGATCCGATGGAAAGCATTTCTTAGCTGACATCTGGAAGTTGCACCAGCATGAGCTTCGGGCAGCTGACATGGAACTACTAGAGGTAGCCCACTCCCGCAGCGACAAGCCTCTGCTGTCTCTGTTTATGTCTTGAAGGCAAGGTTCCCAGTGGAAATACCACATGACCACATCAAAAGATTTTTCTTGGATCCAGCTACGTATTTATCAATTTGCTTCTGCACCTCGAAATGTCAGTGGTTATGTTGTACATCCATGTGCACTGCCATCGCACTCCCTGCCCGCACGTCTTTAGACAGCCTCCTGCAGGATCCACTCTTTCTCTCTTCTTTTACCATCTTCCCCCTGGTGCTCACTGCTCCTCTTTTTCTCGCTCAGAGCACTGGTTGAAGTGGGCTGGAGCAGTGCGCCTCTATGTTTTTTTTATTACGTTTTATGGTTCCTATACTTTTATTTGAAAAAGGACCCGTTCCGGAATGGTTTTGTTTTAAAATAAAAGTGTAGGAAAAAATTGAAACTTAGCCTTCAGTGGACTGCACTAAACGTTCCCTTATACAGCAGGGGTTTTATTGTGCGTGGGAGGGGGTGTGGCGGTGGGCATTTTGGAGAGCGGGGACAAGCCAGCAGGGAACAAAGTTTCACTACTTCTTTTCATACACTTCGACCACTGGCTCAGAGCCTCACTGCCTCTCTTTCCATCACTCCTAATTAACCCTATTGCCCTTATCAAAGAGAAAACTGTTGGCCTGTTTGGTACGGATTGTTTATTTCTTCATTCATATGGGCAAGGGTTTCAAGACGGTTTCCAGTGTCATGTCAAGTGCCTCCTCAGCATTTATGAAGAGTGCACAAAGGGCACCAATTTTTAGCCAAATGGCTGGACTCCCATTGCGGATCTAATGATTATAGTATTCACATTGATTTGCGAAGATTCCATTGCAAAGCATTCAGGTTGGTTTTCAACACACCATTATGTCCTTTTCCTACTGAAGGTGTCGGTTTGTGTGGCAAGAATGTGGAAAGTAGGGCATGTAGTCATATCTAGACAAGCAGGTTCTTAATGGGTGCCTGGCCGCGCCTTTTTTCATTCACAATGCACACAGTGGTATCGAATGCTGCAGCTGTGACTAATCCTTTAACGTTTAGTTTTGAACACAAACGAGTCCACAGAAACTTCTGATTATAAGTAGACAATGCTGGCGATACCGTGATATGTGGTTAATCAGGGAAACACCATTATAACACATACAAACACTGTACACAGGTAACCAGTCCAGCATATGAATGAAAACAAATATAGTTCAGTTTGTTGTATGACCTGCAGTAATCATTTAAGCAATAAGCCCCGAGCTGGTGTGGCATTTCCGCTTCAGGTAATGCCCGAGGCACATAGTTACAGGTCCGAGCAAAGCAAGGGCTTTAACGCAGTCCCTAGTGCATTACTTGAAGCAGTAAAGCCCCCCAGAGAGGGGCTGATTGCTATTAGTACCCCGGCCCATAACACCGGGCACCAAAAGTGCCTTTTTAAAGTTGATAGATGCTGCAGCATCTAGCAACTGAAAAAAGAAAAGTAAAAAAATGGCTGAACCAGAACGGAGCGAAGAGACTGTACGTAGCCCCTGCTCCCTTCCCATGGAAGCCATTGAAAAACGAATACAAATGTAAACAAAAAAGATGGTCGGCATGGAAGCAGGAGAAGGGACCTGTCCATAGTCCCTTCTCCCTTTCCATGGCAGCCATTGAAAAAAGTAAACAAAAAGGATAGCCGCCAAGGTACGGGGAGAAGGGACTACATGTAATCCCTTCTCCCTTTCCATGGCAGCCAGAGCACAGCTGTGACCGCCCAACATTGTCTTTGTCGGGATAGTAACGACCCGGCGAGGGCCAATGAGCTTGCTTGCTACAAGCTCATTGACCCTCGCTAGGTACTAATAACTGTTAATTCCGGTAATGGTGCTCAATATCGTCAAAATGGCAGACATTAAGGGCCCAATTAGATGTTTGTAGTGGTAGAACATCTGTTTTTTAAGTATACTTGATGTTTTACCACTCCATCAAATTATGAGTTTCAGGTTTGAGGCTCTTCCATGCTACATGCCTTTGTATGGTGGTAATTACTGGCACGCAAAAGTCTAACTGCATGCAGTAATTACCAAAGGCTCCAATAGAAAATGCCAATGGAGTTCTATGGGACTCCAAAATGAGGACTAACATAAGTGTCAAAACGACTCGGAATCATGCAGTCCTTTACAATTAACACATGCTTTTCACATGTGTTAATGGTATTACGTTTGGTGGTATTTCCTGAGAAAATACTGCCAACGCACAATCATGCCATAAGTGGTTGGAATACCATTCTGAAGAGATGAAAAATATGGCTTACTGCTTAAAAATACAGGGACTTTCAGAGATAAAACCTAACTGCCTGAGGAAAATGCCTGTCTTTAGTCTTGAAAGCACGCACATGAGTTTATCTTTTGGGTCTGACTGGAAGAGAGGCCACCTGTAGTTGTACAGTCAGGAGGCTCAACAACTCAACACCCAGTTCAGGTACCCCAGTGGTATCAGGGACTGAGGCGTGCTGGTGATAGAAGTTATCTGTTTTGGAGATGCATTCCAACGACCACTGCAATAATATATCATGCTGTGACCACCAAACCAGTTTTAAGACAACCATGGAGAGGGGAAACTTCCTGTGGTCTGGCATTCAAGCTGACAAACTGCTTAGAATGGCAATCATTTCTGGCCCTGCAGAGAGCACTAGTTTAATGATAAAACTGCCAACGCAATGACGCCTCTCAAGAAAGAAAATAGTACTTTCCGCCTCAGCTTCTTTCTGGGCGTGGAGGGACAAATTATTAGTTTGCCTACCTTGCTCTTGGACTCAAGCCATGGGTAACTCCCAGCACCTGTCAGCTTCGCTTTACAAGAATCTAAAATGTGCACGGCTGGTTCCCATGTCTGGGCTGGCTCACTCAGGGCGGTTTGGTGTTATGGTGAAACCCATACTAAGCAAAAAAGCTGAAGATCAGAGAGGTGGGGACAGGAAGGGCGGGGTCGAAAAGACCAGCAGACCGGTATCCCGGGTGAGCCACGACATCGTCTAGGGCATCCTAGAATGGATGTGTTACTAATGAGGCAGTCATTTGCTTTAGTGGAGTCAACAGCCCTCTTCTCGTGGCTGCAAAAGGTAGCAAGCAGTGCCATGTTAAATCCACGCATGTGGTCAGAGAGAGCATATAGTAGTAATCACTTCGGGTGGCTTGCGTTTGTGAGATATGTGGAAGCCTTCCAAGAGAATCTTTTGTTGCACATGAAACGCAAGTGGTGCATTGGATGTCTAAAATAACAAAAAAGGCACATACATGTTTTTAAGAATAATATTCAATACAGAGCACCGTAACTTTTCTGTCAAAAGTATTCTTCTCTGGAATCAGAAGACAATCTTTGTCACTTTAGAGCCTTACTGGGCTGCCACTTAGCGGTCTCTGTTACCGCTAATTACAGGACACTTGCGATAAGACTGGGTCGATGATTACCCTCATGCGGACTCTGACTACTCGACAGTTTAAGGGACATTGTGGCCCAGCTTCCCCTGGCATCACGAGTGCTGGCTACCCCAAGCCACTCAGGGCAGCCAAGCTTCGATAGGTTCCTAGGAACCAAGAGGTAGCTGTGCGTTTTGAGCATGTTAAGGAAAGAGAGGAAAGGCAGGTGCCCGTTAGCACATTAAGCTCAGCGGGACAAAGGCTGTTACTTTCTGGTGCACCCTTCCTACTCTGTGTAAGCAGGGAGGGGGATAGAAGTGTTTCTGCAAGCATTCCAGGAAGAAATGTAGGGCAGCAACATATAGTAGAAGTCACACTTAGAGTATAGATCATGTGATATGATGCAGAAGGTAAATAGTGTGCAGTAGTGCATTAGGTGTGAAACACATTCATAAGCAGAGAACGGTGCAAAGGGCACCACAGGTATTTGGAAAAGCATTCTTTTATAATGTCACAGGTAGTAGCTATAAAACACAGGAGAGATATGTTTAACAGCCCATTGATGGCACAGAATCTAAACTGCACATTCATGAAGTAGGCCTCATTGTCGAAGCAGCTTCTTTGGACAGACCAGGTTATTAGGCTACAGTGGCACATGGATACCTCCATGCAGTAAAATATACTTTATTCATGTTCATTTTAGACGATGCACGGACAAGGCCAGTGCCCTTGACGGTAGGGAGAGGAGCCACGCATGGATTGGTTAGGAAGGAAGGGTGCAGCGATTCTTCAGGCCACGAACGAGGAACATCAGTACAAGTAAATGTTGCAATTCCGAGCTGAATTCTAAGAGCAGGCCAAGGGCACAGGCTGGTGAGAATACTGTAATGCTGGGCGGGGGCCAGAAAGAGCAGATCAGGTTGTGAACCTACTCTGCCCCATTGGAGGAAAATGGTAATTTAGGATGGAACCGCAGGCAAGTAGTTGGGAACGTGGTTGGCAAATGAACAGAGGAACTGGGAAGCATGTCAGCAAAGGGAAACAAGTATGTGAGCGAGGAAGCTGACCAAATAATGGGCCATGAGGAGGTGGGGGGAGAAATACTCCTGCTCCCCCCAATCAATGCTGTTCAGAAAATCCAAGAATATTAAAGCACACACACTCAAACACTAAAGAAACTTTTCGCCAAACAATCCGTGTTGAGTAGTGCTCACTAGAAGTTCACTGATTCCCATGGGATAAGGAAAGAGGTGCAACATGTGTGCAAAATGAGCTGTTAGTGGTACAGTTACAAGGCTGAGAACCATCAGGGGAAACCAACGTTCTGGTTGCATGGGAAAAGGATGAGGTGTTCATTTCTTAAATGCCGCTGTCTGCACTTCACAGGGGATTGATCAGGAATGAGGGGTGGATCACACCATGAGACACGAGAGGCGGGCCAACCAATGGAGAAGGGACTCACAAATAGCAAAATGTATCACCAGATTTAGCCAATGAGAATGAAGAACCTTACCGATGGCGGATACTAGGTCATAATCAGAGGGATGGTACTGGTCTGGTCATGAGGGAGAGGTTTCAGCCAATGGGGCTAATTAATGTATAGGTTTCTTTAGGGGATTTAAATTGTCAGCCAACCAATATGTGAAGATTTATATGTGGTTGAAACAATGTCAAAACAATGGCATATCTCCTTTCCTATATATACACCACCATTTAATGAAAATGCATTGAATAACGCTTGTCTTTTATTCCCGGCTGAAAATACATGTAACAGACTTTTGTTATTCTTGCAAGCTCGTGCACTCATTTTTACTCTTTGGATTGACTTTCACTTGTTGCAGGTTTTGGGCCTACCTTACAAAGTGGTTTGTCTGGATAAATCTTACTGTAAGGCCCGCTCTTGCTTCTAAATTCGTTCTCCCATTTTGTTAACTTTGTGGGAACTCGTCTGGTTAGGTTCTTTAGCATGTTATTGCCCTAGGCCTGAAGTCTCACCCCCTGCCAAGGGAAACATGTTTGGTTCTTGTAATACTTGCCACTCGGGTGGAAACAATACCCATTACATCCATAATTAATTATTAGAATAGTAAACATCTGATTGCTAATCGGAATATGACTATGACTTTCTTATGCATTGCTGCCTTTCTCCACCACCGCTGCCTCCACATTACTCCATTTAATGCCTTAGTAGAACTAGCAGATGGGGGGCTGCGCTTGTCAATTACTCTCTGGTTCCTTCTCATCTTTGCACACTTTCAGAAGTAGCAGTAGTAAATGGGGTAATGTTCATGGATATAATCAAACCCTGCCACTGCGCTGCATCACTTTCGGAAGAGGCTCCCCCAAAAAACATGCTGTTAAAGGGCTCTTAATCAGCGTGAGTAGCGGACCATGGCTTAGACCACAGGCACAGTCCACCCTCTCACATGCCCTTCAACATCCAAGCATGCCCTGGTAACCATGTGTCCAAATTAATACGTTCAAAGTGTGATTCCCTTCTTCTTAACCTCTGCAGCAGGAGCCTTACTTATGTCAGGGTATACATGCCAGATGTATTTTGCCTTGGCCTGATCACCCCATGGGAATAAACTGTTCCTTCCCTGACACAAGGGATAGACTGTAGCCCTGTGCAAACAACAGAGTCATTCTCCTAACAAATCCAAAGACATCCAGGACCTGATTGGTGGTTCAGGATAGACCCAGTGCAGTACAGTTAAGCCACCCAGGTAATGAGGTAGATGCCTATTTGAGGAAAAGGGGGAATGAAAGGTGTTACTCTGAAGTACTGGTTAAACCCCTCCCTTTGTCATCCCTTACAGCTACTGAGTTGTGGTACCAGGGTTCTGATCTTCGGGGGCACAGTTTCATAAGTCACTCCTGCCTGCATAAGTGTCTTTCTCCATACTGACATAATATGCAGTGGAGAGTTGTTCTTATTTTGGTTTGCATGGCCCTCCTGCTTGATTCCAGAGGCACAGTGGCCTCTACAAAAGCCTCCAGCTGACACAGTGTCCACATTGCTCTCCATATGGAACACCCTAAAGAAGAAAGAGGACAACATCTCTGAGACGGCGTTCATCCTCTGGATATCTCAACATCTTTTCATACCATTAGCCATGAGACCCTTCTAAATTGACTGGGAGATATTGGTATGGTATGGTATATTTAATGTATAAAGTGCTTATGCACAAAACAAGTTATTTAAAGCGCTCAAGGCAGGGAGGGAACATGGGAGTAAGTTAGAGTTATTCAGAGACCTTGAACATTCTGAATAATACAAACTACCCTTGATGGCAGTGCAAGTGCAAATCAAACATGAAAGAGGGGGGCTAAAGCAAAATATGTCAACAACAATTCTGCAGTCTAAGTGCCATACACAGAGTGTGGGAGTAGGATGGAGGCTGTGTGGGGGGGTGTAGGGATAGGGACAGACAAGACCTCTCTGCATTACTAGGCTCTTGCAATTCTCGTGGAGCAGTCCAACAAGAACAAGGGGGTGGGGCAGGGAGAGGTAGGAAGAACAAACAAACAAGTGGGGGGGGTGGGGACAGACAGACTACTCTACATTACTAGACTCGATATGACTCTTGTGATTTACATAGAGCAGTCCTGCAAAACTGGTGTGGAGCATGGAAAGAATGATCAGTGGGTGCAAGCATGGGGAGTGGCAGCAAAGCTGTGAATGATGTGCATACCCCAAAATACAATTTTTAGATGTCAGTAAGCAATGGAGGGGTGCTAGCAATGCGGGGGTTGCCACACCCAATGCAATTTTAAATGGCGGTTAGCAATGTGCAGGGTGCACACAACAATTTACTATTGATGTTTTCTTTTAATTTTTCTTTTTTTTTAATAGACAAGTCTTGCAACACAGAAAGTACAGGGGTGAAATGCTGCATAGGTGGACAAGATTAGTAAGAAATTTGCCAAGGTTCTTGGAGAGGTCCATTCAGAGATAGTGTAGAGGAGATTGTCAGAAGGTGGTCAGAGTCAGGGACATGCTGCATGCCGGCAGAGCAGCAGACTGCACTTACGTGGTCAAGCACAGTGGAAATCACAGGGGCCAGGGACATTTGACGAGGATCCAACTCACAGCAGCATAGAGGTTATTGAGAGAGGCAGGGGTCCCCCCAGACTCACCCATGCTCAAACAGGCTCAGACAGGGCCTTTGGAAAGCGGGTCTTCGGAATAAGGGGGCCGGATTTATGACTACCATCCCTAATTGGTCCTGATAACAGGCACCCGACCAGTCTGATAGAAGATGCCATCAGACAGCCCAGAATTGAGGCAGGCCCCACACCAGGGCGGCCATGATGGAAGGTGCTTCCTTTCCCCGCACCTCGTGGCAGAGGCCCTGACAGAGGACGCATTGTGCAACAAAAACAGGGAAGTGATGTTGGGCGCGCAGCGGCTGGATGGAAAATCCCAAAAGTGCTAGTGAGGTGAAATACGCTGCACTCTTCACCGCGCTTGCAATCATCATAGATGTGATGTCGCCTGCAGCACAGTTCTTCTCTGTCCCTCCACATGGCTGCAGGATGTGAATGCAGCCCTGGGACATCAGGTTGAAGACGTCTTGTGGTGAAGGTGTAGAGTGGAATAAAAGAAGCAGCCCTACGCTGGATTACCTTCTTCCTAACCAACAAAACTGAAAGCACTATTATTTGTACTTTCTGGTCCCAGCCATGCCTTCTGGACTGCAGCGTTCCCCAAGGATCCACATTGTTACTTCTGCTGTTTAACATTTAAATGAAACCTCTACTGCAACTGATCAGCCTAGCTGGTCTCACTTGCTACATCTACGCCAATGACACTCAAATCATCTATAAACTGGTAAATAACACTGCAATGTACTCACCAGAGATAAAAAAGATGGCTCGCAAATGGAACCATTTGGATGACGACAAATAGACCAAAACTCGACCCTTCAAAAAAAGAACTTGCAGCCCAGCCCATCAAGTATCTCTTCATTTTCCTGGACCGACGAGCTGGGACCATATCCAGTACCATCTTTCAGGACTAGGGACCTCATGACTGCAATGGCAACCACAAGTAAAAGCTATTGTTAAAAGCTGCTTTTTTCAACTTTGCATGCTACGAAGCATACCACTATCCCTTGTGTTTGCTAACTGGACAGTGGCTGTAATATCGCTAGTTCTAAAAAGACTAGATCATGCAAACAGCTTTTACCTCACACTCCTTGAATATCTCATGGGAAGGCTACAAAGAGCACAAAACGTGGCAGCCAGACTACTCTGCAGGATGTAAATCTTTGAATACATCACACCCGCACTTTGCATGCTGCATTAGTTCCCCGTCAAAAAAAGAATACACCTGAAACCCCTCTGCATTGCCCCCACACCTAACAGCAGTGGCTCATTCATAATAACTGAGGGGGCGCTGACCCGCCAGTACCCTCACCCATCATGGAGGAGCCAAGCCAGCCCAGTGGAAATATTGAAGGCTCTCTGAGCCACTTACTGAAGCTGAGCGAGCACCCCTGGGCTGGCTTAAACTATCAAAGAGAATTGTTGTTTGCCTTTGACAGTTTAGTTACCCAGCACATATGTCTGATTGGCCATGCAAGGCAGGGGGTGTTTTGCTTCCCAGTCTTACAAGGCTCCTTGTGGATGCAGCCTGGGAATGTGCAGGTCTGCATGTGCATGGAGGCCCTCCTGTTCCTCCCTGCACATTCATTCCAATCAGGATGCTGACAATGGAGTGTTCGGGCTCCTATGCGCATTTGCAGGATGCCTTAGTGCTTCAAAAAAGAAAACAAATGGTCCAATAACTATGAACAAGTCAAGGAGACTGTTAGGGAGAATTCTCTGTTTAGGCTGAATTTCCTAACCTAGTGAGTCCCCCAGCAGCTTTGCTGGATTTCTGGAGTTTGTTTTTTTCCATCCTGCCAAGAGTGAGACTCTTTTCCTCCCACTCTTGGACATGAATGTGTGTAATTCCTTTGAATGTCAATGTGTTCTATGGGCTATGGGGTCTTTTACTCCATAGGGTCTCATACGTTTTGCTATGTGTGTTACATCGCACCCTACGTGCCGTAACACTGGGGCGTCCTAGCGGACCTCCACCATAGACTCCATACCCGGGGGCTGACTACTGTCTCCCCGGGCATGTAAAGTCACCATTGGCTTTGCTAGACCTAAATTTACTAACAGAACTAGTACACACCATCTTATTGTGGACGTGCTAGTAGGGGTAATTCGATTACTCCTAGGTCTGTTACTCGAGGGGGCACTGTCCCGTCCCCCCTCGTCGAGTTTTGGCTGGTGGCAGTGGAAACTACTTGTTATGTTCGACCCCGAACATAACCCTATGGGATTCGTCCCATTGTTGGAGATTGATACTTTTCCTCGTTAATCTCTAACATACCATCAGTTTACTTATCTTAAATAAGTTTATCGGATGGTATTTTCTGCCAGAACTCGGTTTTTAAAATGGCGTCGGTGTTCGTCTCTGTGACTACTAAACCAAAGGTTGAGCCTTTGTTCCACTTTTGACGGGCCTCTGTACAGAGACCCTCCAAAGTGGTGCCATTCTGTCTGGGTTACCACAGGGGTGTGGGAGGGGGTTTAGGCACCCTGGACCGAGTTGCCTTGCCATCTCCGGTCGCACTCTGGTGTGATTGGCCCAAGTGGTGAGCCTCCCCGCTCACCACTTAGCGTGTGTTGATTGACAGCTAGGCTGAATGAATGGGGGTTTTCTGCATAAAAGCAGGGCTTTTGGGACTGGATCTTCAGAAGTCGCCACAGGACCTAAGAATCCGACGAGGGTAACGCTGAGCCGACCTGCACAACAACACCTCCGGTGGAGCCCTGCGGAACCGACTCACCACTTCCCGACGACAGAGGAGATCTCCCTGCCGGAGAGTCTCTTCCCCTGACTGGTGGGAACAACCAGTCCCCTTTGCTTTTTCTTCGCTCCAGGGCGCAGTGGTCGAATTGCCCGTGCAGAACACCTCGGCAACCGGATAGCCACTACCCCTGTACCGCGACCAAAAGGTGGTGCCTTGTGACGGAGCACTCCGCTGCTGGTCTCTTCCCTGGTGGTGCACCAGGCTTCACTTTTCTTCGACGACGAGAGCATCTCTACTCTTGGCAAAGACCCGATGTGCATCCACCACCAGGAACAACTGCCCCCGCCGGAGCTGTCTCTCCTCAAACAAGGTACCGTGTCCGCCTGGCTTCCCTTTCTGCCAGATCGAGTAAGGTGTCTTAATCCTCACCTTTCCGTTGGGTCGCCTCCAAGCTTTCTCTAGCGTGTTGTTCTGAACTTGTTCAATCTGCCGATAACAGTTTGCTACAAAGACTCGAACGCATTTCCACTTAGAGACTTTTTGGGACATATCGCCTTGCCTCTCTCCGAGTGGGCCAGGCCTCTGATCTTTATGACCTATTGTGGTTCTTGCCTTCTTGCCTTGCATTTTTCCCGTGAAGTATTGAACTGTGTTGATTTCGTAACCTGCTTATTTTTCTCTCCCGTCCTAACTAATACTAGAGTGCCATCTAGGTTGAAGCATACACCTCTGTCTGCAAATAAGTGATGCTGGTAGAACCTAGACTTGTCGAAATATTGTTAGGGGGATTGATCGTTTCTTCTTCGTAGAGTAATTGTAATTGAAGTGTTTGCTGTGATAGTGCCATAGTGTTTTCTATAGATGTTCCGTTATAAATAAATACCTTAATATCTTTACACTGAAGCCTTGTTGCGTGTTTCCTTGTCTTACTGTGAAGGATTGCCCTATTTTGTATACTCCACATACTGCTTAACTCTTCTTGAGGGAAGTCTGACTGCTCAGCCACAGCTACCAAGTGAATCTGTGTGGTACAGACTGCTACCAAGTGGGTTTACTGCCAAACACCTGTAGTCCTAAATCTTTTGCAGTGGTCCCAGAGGGAACTGCACAGGTTTCCGCCTAACAGAGACAAACCAAAAGGTCAGTTGGAAAGAAGGTGCATTTTAAGGCAAGTTTTAAAAAGGGAAAAGGAAAATAAAGAGAGCAATTAGAGGGGGAAAGAATTCCAGTATTGGCTGTGTGTGAAGTGAAAGAGCAGAAATGATATGGAGCGAAAGGGGGAAGGGGATAGTTTAGAAAGAGAAGGCTGAGAACAAAAGGCACAAGCTGGGGAATAAAAGGAGATCAAAGAAAAAAGATATGCTGGACTAAGACCGTAGAGACATTTGAAAACAAAGCAAAGGAGATGAGCTTCAAAATATAGCCACTGCAAAGAGTGTAAAGCAGAAGTGATAGAATCACAAGAGGAGAGAGAGAGGAGAACATAGACAGATGACTGATAAACCAAGCAGAGAAGTACAAGGTGAAAGGAAGGAAGATCAAGGGAGTGAAAGGAGCAGTGGAATAGTCTGGAGAATACTAGAGACAAGATCAGGAGATTAGATGCAGAGAAGGTAAGGAACTGACATGCTTTCTTGATGTTAAGCAATTCGTAACAGCTTGAGCGGGAAATAGAAGAGATATGAGAGGAGAAGGAAAGTGAAGAGTCAAGAATGATGACAAGGTTACGAGCAGAAGTAAAGATATAATATATATAGGGGGAATATAACAGAGGGAGGAAAGGGTGAAAGGGTAATAGAAGGACCTTCATTTACCTTCATTTTAGAGGAATTAAGATGCAGATAGTGAGAGGACGTCCATGTACGAAGTACAAGAAGACGGGCAGGGAGGAGTGAATAGAATCCATGAAGGAGGTGAAAGAAAGGAGGATTTCCAAGTCATCAGCATAGAGGTGGAAGGAGAAGCCAAAGGATGAGTTGATGGGACCAAGGGGCGAGGTATAGAGAGAGAAAAGGAGATGACCAATGACTGGAACTTGGGGGACACTGTGGGAGAGGGGCAAGATTTGAGAAGAGAAACCAGCCCAAGTGACAGAGAAAGTACAACCGGACTGGTAAGAGTGAAACCAGTTTAAGAAGAAATCTAAGAAACTAAGGTCAGCAAGAGATGAAAGAAGAATATCATGATCAATCGTGTCAAACGCAGCCAAGAGATCAAGAAGGACAAGAACAGAAGAGAGTTTAGAGTAACCTGATGTAAGGAGTGAGTTGGTGATTGACAGAAGAGCAGTTTCAGTATAATGACGTGGCCTAAAGCCGGACTGGAATGGAGGTACAAGTGAGTGCAAGTTAACGAAAGAAGAGACAGACCTGGGAATAAACAATATGTTCCAGAAGTTTGAAGAGAAAGGGAACAAGAGAAATAGGGCAGAAATTGGAAGGCAAGGAGCGATCAAGTGAAGGTTTCTTCAGGATAGGAAACATTGAAGCATGCTTAAAAGAAGAATGGGACATAAAGGAAGAAAGAGAAATGTTAAAGAAGGCAGTCAGATATGGAATCGCACCATGATCAAATCTGTCCCAGTGAACGTACCGGTTGCAACAAAATCGGCAACAAGGCAAAAAAGGGCCAATGCAGGAGATGCTGTAGTGAGAATGTGGATACCATTGGGGCGCACACAAGCAAAGTACCATTGAAGTACCATTGAAGTACCGCTCTGACCGCATTTCCTGCTCCTCTGAAGACTCAGCTTCTACTGCAGCTTTCGGCTGTATTTGGATGATCATTTCACTCATGAATAATAAGCTCCGCCCCTTTTGCGTGATCATCCATAAAACTCACCACGTTCGTGCACACAAGCGAAGCATAATTGAATTACTGCTTTGCCACTTCGCTGATACGAAGAACGGCAGGCGATTGTCGCTGTTCCTTCCTGGTCCTAATCCTGAAGAGGGCTAATAGCAGGATAGCTGCTGTTTGACTTGCTCATAGTTGAAGTTCACCCTTTCAGTAGCAACCTTTGCTGATTCTCTCTGGCGTTAATTTTATCTGAACTCGTGAAACAGACCAGTTATCTGTTTCGTTGTATGTTTTTATTTTATTTCTGCATTTTCCTTTGTTGCTTTACATTCTTTCCTTTTATTATTTGTTTACCATCTTTTAGTGTTGCTTAGTTGTTGCAAACCACTCAGTTAAACTTATATTTTGTGTTACACACTTAAGTGACACATGCCATCCAATATAGTGACCATGCAAACCACTGTAACGCCTAAAGCTTTACACTTGAAACGAGTGACGAAGAAAGCAATAGTCCTCTGCCCTGTCACGCCGACATCACAAAAATTGACCTCAGCTGATATACGGGGATTTTGCCAATAAAAACAAATCCGCAACCCTCCACCATCATGCCCCCCACAAAATCCGCAGTAATTCAGCATCGACTATTAATCTGGATTAACAAGACGACAGTGTGGCAGATGACAGTGCTCACATCCCAGGCCGTGCAGTTACTGATCATACAGAGCGGACCCTCCATACGCCCTTTCCGCTTCCGTTTGCGCCAAATGCCTTCAATCAGGCTTTCTGGGATCGCATCACTTCAACCGCAATTCCGACCATACCGAAATCACTAGCACAAATCATTTCAGACAACACCATCCTAGCTGCCAACAACAACTTACTTCCTGTGACTGTAGTAAATGAAGTTATAATAAGCATCGCATCCCCCATTGTAGGTGCCGCTGCAACTTCTGACAAATCTATACATGCAAGCTTGCAAGACTCCGGCAATTTGTTAAATCTATCACACTCCCCAGTTTTATTCAATCACAGCACATTCAAGATTTCCGTACTCTCTGATTCTTATACCAATCCCACTCCACTTCGACCTGCGGTGGCTCTAAATGAAACTAAATATTCTAACAATATGATAGAAATTACTTCAACAGCTATTAACACAACCATCATTACTCTGAATAAATTATTAATTATCAAAAAGATGGATACCAAAATTAATCAACAATGATTAAGATTGATAAAATTATGGAATGGATTAACTTTTAATTGAATCCTATAATATCAAATCCAGGCTATCCAGATCCTTTCGATCAATTAGAAGGCTGAAATCAACACAACCATTCAAGTTATTGAACAAATCTCTCACAACAGTGTCCTACCTACGTTTTCAAAAATTATAGGCCCTTCAGAGAGTCCATTGACGGACATTGTGGCGATTGACAGCAATGAGTCAAAATTAATTAACTCTGCAGGCGTCCCTAATAAATCATTGCAGCATTTTGATATTTTTACTAATCAAGCAACCATGAAAAATCCAAGAATAAAATGGTGACGATACAACAAAAGAAATCTAAAAACATCAAATCTGACTCTCTGAACAAAGGCTCTAGTGCAAAGCAATTTGTACATGCCGTGACTTCAGCACAACGACATGTGACTAATACCACGCAAGCTATTGCTAATAAATACAAACAATTAGCAAAAACTAATAGTAAAAACAAAAACCGTTCCATTCTGGTCATTAAAGCACCAGCATTGGACCATCCACCTCTGGATGAGCTAATCATAGAACTAGGCAAACAACCACCGCCCAGAGCCAGCCACATACCTATTAGTGTGACTGACCTCCAGAAGTCTAAACCTGATGACAAATCCACTCCGGAAGAACTTCTTTCATTAGATCAATGACCAATAGAAATAAGAAAAGCTGTTGACCTCTATTTAGCAGGTCAATCAAGAGATGCCACCAGTTTAATATCTAAGGCTTCCATACCAGCATTCAGGTCTGCCATTCCTATTACCCGCCCTCCTCACGAACCAACTTATGAAAGAAGTGCAACAGCAAGTTCTCAAATTAATTCCTGTCAGTGCCTGCACATTGAAACTCATATCAAAGTGAGTCCACCTGAAAACGATCTTGAGGTGACAAATTCTAAAAAGAAATTGGTAAATCAAAAGACCCATCATGTAAACAAGATTAACACACATGAATCTCATCACTTCTTGATTATGAAATGTCAGCCATCTCCTTATGAGCTATACAATCTCAACAGGACGAGTGCCCAAGAGATCCCTAGAAAATGGGAAAATACCCTCCCCCCATTCTCATCCAAACCATGGCCCAGGACATCAAGGCCCAAGCACCCCCCGCGAGAGGAGTTGGACCCATTCACGGCCACACCAGACGCCCAGATCCCCTGTGCCCTTGGCCCACACACGCGGGGAGCCTGCCCGCTACCACGTCCTGGTCAAGCCGACGTCAGCCTCATGGACCAACTCGATTAGACAACAGCCAAAAACACCATCATCGTTAGACATGCCATGACGACATAGCCAACAGACAAGAACACCCGTGCCACCATGCACACTGGTCACTCACACATCAACCGACATGAAGAACATACTCAGTGTTATGACGCAGCGGACTGACACACCCACAGACGTGCATAGTTGTTATTTTTCACATAGGCCTCCTACAGCACCGCAGAAACGCAAGACGCCTGAAGAGCTTGTGTATACATGCTTGCAGATGCTTTCTCGCCACCTATCCCTATGAAGACGCCACCCTATATATCTACTGCTGCTTGTGACACTCTGTCGCCCTTCACGGCCCCATATTATGGATTGTGTAACGCCACCTAGACGCTAGGCCCAAAGTAGGCTGCAAAGCAAGAGTCCCCAAGCAGGAGCCTCTCAGACGAAAATCCTCTCAGACAAAAAAGCAAAGCACTGACTACGCAGAACGAGCCCCAACGAGAGCTCACAGCCAAGGCCGCAATGTTGCCATCTACATGCCGCGCTCCCCCCGCCAAGGTTACACCTGTCAATGCCGAATGCTCCTTAGAGCCGAAATACAAATCAAATGCTCATAATTATGCTCCAGCTACGGTCTCCCCACACGTGACCAAGCTGAACTGACAAGATGCCAAGCTTATGAGACAGAAAGTCGCCGGAGTCCAACGTCTGGGACACATTCTGCAACAACGAAGCGACAAGTTGGACACCTACAGCTATGTGAAAGACATGCATATCAGCTACTAGCCAGACCTGTCCATTGTCCACCACTAACACATAGTTGCACATTGTTGCCAGCACCAGGTACATCGCGAGCTGGGAACAGTGATGGTCCCAGGCTTGGGGGCTCGCGAGGGAACCAATCAGAATACGAGGGGATCACCACTGACGCCATTTTGGCTAGCCAATCACCAAGTGCCCCCTCGTAACTATTTTGGTGTAGCGAGTGTTGGGGACATCCCAAGTGTACCACCTGACCTGTCCTTATCCAATAATCCTCTCTGCTATATGTAACCATACTGACTCTACCACTCGGGGAGCCAACCCCAAGTGGCTTTAGGATTTGTGACTATTTTCCCAGGTGACGCAAATAGCACGTCATACTACGGTAAAAAGGGCCTGCGAGCCCCACTAACACTGAGAGTCTCTCCGGATGCATACGAGCTGAGAACTATCCCTGCCGTTACTATAATAAACCGCAGTAATTACTTTGCTCTTGTGTGTGCCTCATACTCCTTTTGGGACGCGGGAGGAGTTGGGGCCTCCCCAGCCCCGGAGGTCCACGGACAGCTCTGCCAGCCCCCGAGAAATCACCCCGACACCTGAATTAGAGGATATCTCATCTTCTCACATTTCATAGGTCGAATTCTTATTTAAGACCGACTTGTCCATTGTCATATTATGGATTCCCTCAGGGGTGATTTTAAACATCTTGTGGCATGCAAAAATGAAACTTTTCACACTTGGCTTTATCATTGCTCAGAACCAACTGTTAAGCGATGTTAAAAAATCAACTGAATCTGTAACCACTTCTTGTCCCACATGCCACAAGTGTAGAGATCATGGTGTTACACCTCAGCTCAACAGTTTCCATCTCAAAGATAACAACTACACAATGCTCATATAGTAGCAATCACTATTGCCAGCTGGAACACCCATGGCCACGGTCATTTAAAAATGTCTAATCATAACGAAATAGAGAATTATGATATTTTGGCCATGCAGGTAACTTTGCTGACTGTCAATCTGGTTTGGAATAATCATGAGTTGCTTTTACTACCGGCTTAATAAAAGGCCATCTGAGTTCTGGACTACTGGTCGCAGTAAAAACCAGCTCAGTACTAACTTTACAACCTTGGGCTGCCCCAAATATATTCCTGCAGCTTGTCAAAATTAGAAGCCACGACAAAGTTATTGCCTTGTTAAATGTTTACAGGAATCCTGCTGGCATCTCAGATTCTCGATTCTTCCAGGAGGTCCGATCACTCTTAGATCTTATCACTAACGATTCCTCAATCATTAATATATTTGTCACCAGTGATTTAAATCTCTGCTGTCTACCGGAAGATAGTCAGCCCAATAATTCTGCAATCATGACTTGGACTAATTTAATGAATGAATGAAAGCTCTATATGGCAAACTGATCTTCTCTACCTGGAGATATTCCAGCGCACTATACTTGGTCTAGAGGCTCAACTACGAGCACTATTGATTACATGTATGTTGACAAACAGCTATATGCAAACGCTGAGTCATTTAGGGGCCGATTCATGGAACAAACGTGCACCGAAAATCTTGGCGCAAGCAGGCGCAAGCAGGCGCAAGCGGAAAAAAACAGGCGCACGCGCACGCGCACGATTCATGGAAGTCCCTGCGCATGTACACCTCGGGATGTGCGCCAAACCTGTGCATGGCGCACAAGTCACTGCAACATCCCGAAAGGCGTGCGCGACGCGCACAGTGAAAGCGCACAACCTCGGTGCATACACCAAAAAGTGGGCGGGACACGGGGCGGAACGCGCGGAATGGGGAACAACGCGCGAAAATAAGGGCGTAACTGGGGATGTACTGCAGGGAAGCAGACGGAACGCCCACACGCACTCGAACCACACGTATTCATGGAATCGAATAGGGCAAAGCCACGCACAGCCAAAGACACGCACAAGCTGAAACACGTCCGCCACATGAAGGCAGGCGGTAGAGTCCCAGCGCATCACAAAAGTGGCAACATACAGCAATTGGGCCTGTGCGAGCGGGGTACGTGTATTTCGGGGGCGCGCGGGAAGTTACACACGCGATTGAGTGGGGTACGTGTATTTCGGGGGTGCGCGGGAAGTTACACACGCGATTGAGCGGGGTACGTGTATTTCGGGGGCGCGCGGGAAATCACACACGCGATTGAGCGGGGTACGTGTATTTCGGGGGTGCGCGGGAAGTTACACACGCGATTGAGCGGGGTACGTGTATTTCGGGGGTGCGCGGGAAGTTACACACGCGATTGAGCGGGGTACGTGTATTTCGGGGGCGCGCGGGAAGTTACACACGCGATTGAGCGGGGTACGTGTATTTCGGGGGCGCGCGGAAAGTTACACACGCGATTGAGCAGGGTACGTGTATTTTGGGGGTTTGCGGGAAGTCACACACGCGATCTCATCAGGGTACGTGTATTTCGGGGTGCGGGGGAAGTATCCCACGCAACATCAGCAGGGTACGTGTATTCCAGGGGTGCGCGGGAAGATCCACATGCAATCTCATCAGGGTACGTGTATTACAGGGTGCGGGGAGCAGCACACGTGAATTGCACGTGTGGATCCTCCCAGGTGTTCCCTCTACAGCCTCCACGGCCCCTGCAGGTGGCTCACACCACAGGGGCCTACCCAGCACATGTCCTGGAGGCACCCCATCCACCATGGCCATGCCCACCAGCCAACCCACATGTCAACTTGCACTACTGCCCACCAACGCATGTCCCCCTGCACCCCCAGCCACCAGGGGCACCCTCCACCACCCCCACCCCCCAGCCACCAGGGGCAGCCTCCACCAGGCCCCCACCCATGTCTCCCACCACCCCCACCCCCCAGCACTGTGGGGCACCTGCCAGCAGGCCCCCACCCATGTCTCCCAGCACCCCCACCCCCCAGCACTGTGGGGCACCCTCCACCAGGCCCCCACCCATGTCTCCCACCACCCCCACCCCCCGGCAGTGCAGGGGCACCCACCACCAGGCCCCCACCCATGTCTCCCACCACCCCCACCCCCAGCAGTGCAGGGGCAGCCTCCACCAGGCCCCCACCCATGTCTCCCAGCACCCCCACCCCCCCAGTCACCAGGGACAGCCTCCACCAGGCCCCCACCCATGTCTCCCAGCACCCCCACCCCCCAGCCAGCAGGGGCACCCACCACCAGGCCCCCACCCATGTCTCCCACCACCCCACCCCCCAGCAGTACAGGTGCAGCCTCCACCAGGCCCCCACCCATGTCTCCCAGCACCCCCACCCCCCAGCCACCAGGGGCAGCCTCCACCAGGCCCCCACCCATGTCTCCCACCACCCCCACCCCCCCAGTCACCAGGGGCAGCCTCCACCAGGCCCCCACCCATGTCTCCCAGCACCCCCACCCCCCAGCAGTGCAGGGGCAGCCTCCACCAGGCCCCCAACCATGTCTCCCAGCACCCCCCCAGCCACCAGGGGCAGCCTCCACCAGCCCCCCCCCATGTCTCCCACCACCCCCACCCTCCAGCAGTGCAGGGGCACCCACCACCAGGTCCCCACCCATGTCTCCCACCACCCCACCCCCCCAGCAGTGCAGGGGCACCTGCCAGCAGGCCCCCACCCATGTCCAACTCATGTTCCCCAGCACCCCCACCCCCCAGCACTGTGGGGCACCTGCCAGCAGGCCCCCATCCATGTCTCCCACCACCCCCACCCCCCCCAGTCACCAGGGGCAGCCTCCACCAGGCCCCCACCCATGTCTCCCAGCACCCCCACCCCCCAGGGGCAGCCTCCACCAGGCCCCCACCCATGTCTCCCACCCCCCCACCCCCCCAGTCACCAGGGGCAGCCTCCACCAGGCCCCCACCCATGTCTCCCAGCACCCCACCCCCCCAGTCACCAGGGGCAGCCTCCACCAGGCCCCCACCCATGTCTCCCAGCACCCCCACCCCCCAGCCACCAGGGGCACCCACCACCAGGCCCCCACCCATGTCTCCCACCACCTCCACCCCCCAGCAGTGCAGGGGCAGCCTCCACCAGGCCCCCACCCATGTCTCCCAGCACCCCCACCCCCCAGCCACCAGGGGCAGCCTCCACCATGCCCCCACCCATGTCACCCACCACCCCCACCCCCAGCAGTGCAGGGGCAGCCTCCACCAGGCCCCCACCCATGTCTCCCAGCACCCCCACCCCCCAGCCACCAGGGGCAGCCTCCACCTGGCCCCCACCCATGTCTCCCACCACCCCCACCCCCCAGCAGTGCAGGGGCAGCCTCCACCAGGCCCCCACCCATGTCTCCCAGCACCCCCACCCCCAGCCACCAGGGGCAGCCTCCACCAGGCCCCCACCCATGTCTCCCACCACCCCCACCCCCCAGCAGTGCAGGGGCAGCCTCCACCAGGCCCCCACCCATGTCTCCCAGCACCCCCACCCCCCAGCCACCAGGGGCAGCCTCCACCAGGCCCGCACCCATGTCTCCCAGCACCCCCACCCCCCAGCCACCAGGGGTAGCCTCCACCAGGCCCCCACCCATGTCTCCCACCACCCCCACCCCCCAGCAGTGCAGGGGCAGCCTCCACCAGGCCCCCACCCATGTCTCCCAGCACCCCCACCCCCCAGCCACCAGGGGCAGCCTCCATCAGGCCCCCACCCATGTCTCCCACCACCCCCACCCCCCAGCAGTGCAGGGGCACCCACCACCAGGCCCCCACCCATGTCTCCCACCACCCCCACCCCCAGCAGTGCAGGGGCACCCACCACCAGGCCCCCACCCATGTCTCCCACCACCCCCACCCCCCAGCAGTGCAGGGGCACCCACCACCAGGCCCCCACCCATGTCTCCCACCACCCCCACCCCCCAGCAGTGCAGGGGCACCCACCACCAGGCTCCCACCCATGTCTCCCACCACCCCCCCCAGCAGTGCATGGGCACCTGCCAGCAGGCCCCCACCCATGTCCAACTCATGTTCCCCACCATCCCCACCCCCCAGCACTGTGGGGCACCTGCCAGCAGGCCCCCACCCATGCCCAACTCATGTTCCCCAGCACCCCCACCCCCCAGCACTGTGGGGCACCTGCCCGCAGGCCCCCACCCATGTCCAACTCATGTTCCCCACCACCCCCACCCCCCAGCACTGTGGGGCACCTGCCAGCAGGCCCCCACCCATGTCCAACTCATGTTCCCCAGCACCCCCACCCCCCAGCACTGTGGGGCACCTGCCAGCAGGCCCCCACCCATGTCCAACTCATGTTCCCCACCACCCCCACCCCCAGCACTGTGGGGCACCTGTCAGCAGGCCCGACCCATGTGCAACTCATGTTCCCCACCCCCCCCACCCCCCAGCACTGTGGGGCACCTGCCAGCAGGCCCCCACCCATGTGCAACTGATGTTCCCCAGCCAACATGTCATCACAATCTAGATCCCTGGTCCCTATGGTCAGCCTCCAAATGCAAAACACCCACCCAAGTATTGCATCCACCCACTCATAATTTGCAATTACATCACAGAACACCAATTGCAAGTTCCGAAACAAACACATTTCCCTCACATACACCCAATGGGTGTCAGTGAATCTCAAAACACATATCATGAAATGCATGAAACCAATGAGATACTACACATTAAAGTTCACCAAAAAAAATATGTATTCAAGGAAACATAAATAGAATAAAAAATGAAGAAACAGAAATGTGAATGTACAAAAATTAAAAGAAGCATGTCCATGAAAAAAAGCTAAACCAAAAATAAAATTCCAAAGTAATGTTATCCAAAGTCAATGTCCACAAAACAAAATCCAATGGGAAATAAAAAAGAAAGCCATTGCTCCATGGTTAAAAAGTGAAAAAAAAATACAATCCAACAGTGAACTATGTACATGGTAACAAGCCAGGGTCCATTATCCCAACAAAAGAAAGGAAACCTATCTAACTACACTAACTAATAAAATAAACTATATACAAAAATGTGGCCAATGTCCGAAAGGTCCAAATAAAATCAAAACAAAAATGAAAATTAACACTACCTACATAACTATGTACAAGGGCAGCGGGCTAGTTTCACGGCTCACTTGTGGATGTCCCGGGCCAGGGCATCATCAAACTCCTCCTCAATGTCCCGGAGGCGGTCCTCCTCCATGGCCCCGAGGGTCCGCAGGGCCGTCGACGCCTCCACCTCCAAACCCCTGCGGATTGCCTCGAGGCACTCGGCCCGCCTTAGGGCCCTCTGCATGGAGTTCTCCGCCCTGACCATTGTGAGCCGTGCCTCTTCTGCTCGCTGCCGCTCCGCATCTATGGCATGGCACAACCGCTGCCACACGGAAGACACTCTCTGTCCTGGGTCCTCCTGCCCTCCGGCTGATGCCTGCCCCTCCGATGTTGAAGGCCCCGAGCCTTCATGGCTCCCACCACGTTGCTGCTGCTGCTGTGCCTCTGCCCGTGCACTGCCTCCTGCTGCCTGCACATCCTCCGCTGGCTGGGGTGCAGTCGTAGTTATGGCCACCCCTGCTGTACGTCCGACTCCCGACTGTGGCAGGGATGCCTCCTCCACCAGCCTTGCCGCACCGTCAGAGGCAGCTCCACATTGCACCCAGGTGACTGATGGGTGGGAAGATGGCACAGAGGACGACTGGCGCGTAGGGGGTCCAGTTGAGGAGGGGGTCGTAGCAAGCCCCATCAGACGGAGGAATCCGGCCTGGGTGACCTGTCCCAGCAGGCTGACGTGGTCAACGAGCCATTCGAGATGACGTGCAGTCTCTTCATGAAAAGACTGCAGGTCACCTCGCATGGCCCGTTGACGCAACGCCACACCAGCCAGGACAGGCTCAACCCGGACCTGGATAGCCACGTCCGCAGGCAGAGGAAGGCCAGTTGACGTGAGCTCATCCCCTGCCTGAAAACGGGTCTGGACGTAGGCATCCCTGCTGGTGCAAGATGATGCAGGGACAGGATCAGGGACAGGATTGCACACAGGCACCTCCGCGGCTGCCTGTGCTGCCTCCTGTCCCTGGTCCTGCACTGCACCACTAGCACCAGTGGGATCCCCACCTCCAGACCCCGTCTCTGGTGCTTGCACGGCCTCCTCCTCCACCAAACCCCCCACCAACCTGGATGACTCCGTGCCATCTTCCCCTGTTGGGCCCTGTGGGGTCCCAGCTGCCCCTTCTGCTGCCGAGGAGTCCAACTCCAACCTCCGCCTCTTGGACCTCCCGCCGGCAGCTGCGGCCTGGGACGCGCCACCGGACTCCTCACTCCCCGACGAGATCACAACATGGGAGGGGAGCCGGGCCTTGCGTCTCCGGCTGGCGGTGGGATCCCCGCCGCTGTGCTCCACAGCACCTTCTCTGCCCTCTTCATCAGTTGACGCTGCAGACAGGGAGAAACAAAACACAGGCATCAGGGCACTGTACAATGGAGACATACGCACATGACAGTTGTACTTGAGTGGCATTGGCAAACCTCAGACATGTCATCACAATCCCCAAAAAACATGCCATTACAACTCGCACACATGAGCCATACCATAGCCATATCGCAACTGCCACCACCATCCATACACATACAACAGCATGAGCAGCCAAAGGTGAGCCAGACATCACATGCAACACAGGAAGTGCACCAGACATGTACACACACCACCACACTTGCATGCATGTGTACACCTCTGCCAAATGTCGCAGTGTTCAGACGGCATCCATGTCACATCTGCCAATCAGGCTTCCACATACCGCTGTCACATGCATCCATGTTGCATCACTGTTGCACCCTTGTCAAATACACACACATGCACATGTACACAGTGCTGATACATGCAGCCAAAAACAACATACATGCGTGACATCACGGACATGTCTACTTACATACACATTCATCCAAACATGTGTGCCCACACAACTGCATTTGGCATGCAAGCCTACACACACAAGCACCATCCATGTCTCACACATTCCAGCCCTCGCATGTGTCAGCCCCACGGCCCTGTACACCCCCACCCATACTCGACCCCATACAAACAGATGTGCAACCTGCACACTACTGAATAATCACCACACGCACTGCTCACAATCAGGATGCATGTACACTCACCGTTCGACTCCAGACGGGTCTGCCTATCAAGGACCTGGACATGGAGCGCTGGGGATATGCATTTCAGGACCCTCATCTGTTCTTCTGACAAGTGGCCCAGGCGCCCCTTGGCATCCGCTGCCTTCAAGAGGCGCCGGGCCTTGTTCAGGGTCCTGGACCTGAAGTCCTCCCAGCGCTTCTTGACATGTTGTAAGTCGCGGACTGCCACCCCCTCCGCGTTGATGGCAGTCACGATGTCAGTCCAGATCCGAGTCCTTCCTTCCTTGTCGGCGCGGGAACTTCCAAAGAGGGCAGGGGTGGTCACAGCAACAGCACCCCTGGCTGATGTGCAGGCAGCAAATGGCAGGGCACGTGGGCAGCAGGCAGTCAGGCAGCAGCAGATGGCAGGTGGGAGCATGCTCGGGGCTCTGAGGGGCAGTAGTTCGGCCTTCTGGGCAGGAGCGTGGTCTTCCGTGTGCTTACGCGTGGCCAGCTTGATACGGAATGATTTGGCACGTGAAAAATCTGCACGTCAGCGTGTAATTCGAGGAAAGGCCCTTAGCGCGTAAGCGCGTCTGCACGCATACGCATTTTCATTGGACAGAAGGCCCCTCAAGCGCAAGCGCCCCTGTGACGTGACGCGTACAGACGTGCATGGGCATTTCAGCGCACATGAAAAACTGCACGTCCGCGTGTAATACGAGGAAAGGGCCCATGCGCGTAAGCGCGCGTGGAAAACTGCACGTCCGCGTGTAATATGAGGAAAGGCCCTTAGCGCGTATGCACGGCAGCACGCATATGCGATTTCATTGGACCAAAGGCCCTTAGCGCGTGAGCGCGTCTGTGACGTGACGCGCGCGGGTGTTTCCCTCATTGCACGTGATGACAGAACACACGTGGATTTCCACCAATCGCGTGTGAAAGTTCCCGGCACCCCGGAACACACGTACCCAGGCTAATCGCGTGTGGAACTTGCCGCGCACCCCGAAACACACGTACCCAGGCCAATCGCGTGTACGCTCACTCCCCTCCGATCACACGCGATGACACTCGGACCTACAGTCTTACCACGTATTCGAATACGGGAAACCCGCGCACGGCAAAAGACGTGCACAGGCGTCAACGCGTCCGCCCACACGAAGGCAGGCGGAGGCGTCCCAGCGCACAGCATAAAAGTGCGCGCAAACAACAAACGCGTATATCCAGCTACGATGAATGCCCCATTTGTCGCTGCACTGATCGTGGGACACCGCAGCAGGAGGAGAATAGCCAGGGCACGCATTTTCTCACCACGGACAAGCCTTTTTGGGATGCCTGACGACCAGGTCTACGGCAGGTATAGGTTTCCACCCCATATAATCCTAGACCTGGTCATGGAGTGGGAAGATGACCTCACATCCCCCACCCTTTGCTCCCAAGCATTGAGCCCCTTGGAGAAGCTGCTCAATGTCCTGCATTTTTTGGCCACTGGGTCATTTCAGCGGACCACTGCCATAGTGGGGGGGGTCTCACAGGCCACGCAGTCACGCTGCCTACACCAGGTACTGGCAATCATGACAGCGCGCCCCTCAGTCCGCAGGCACATATACATGCCCAGAACACCCGCAGAAAGGCAGGCCGTTGTCCTGGATTTTTTCAGGGTGGCACACTTCCCCAAAGTGCTCGGTGCCAGAGATTGCACCCATGTGGCCCTACGTCCACCTAGGGCCATTGAGCACATCTACCGAAACCGCAAGCACTGGCATTCCATCAATGTACAGGTGGTATGTGATGCAAAGGGAATCATCACCTCTGTCTATGCAATCTACCCTGGCTCCACCCATGACAGTTTCATATGCAGAATATCCGCCCTGAGCCGGGCCCTGGAAGCTGGGCAGCATGGTGACACATGGCTCCTAGGTCAGTACAAATGCCCTTGCACATGCATGCAAGTCACACACAGACAAATATCCAAACCCTAATAATCTCAACTATTATCACCTCCCCAGGGGACAGTGCCTACCCTCTGAGCAACCACATGATGACGCCATTCCAGAACCCCACCACACCACCCCAGGTAAGATACAACGCCGCCCATATTGCAACCAGGGGCATAGTGGAGCACACATTCGGAGTGCTCAAGTCACGTTTCCGCTCCCTTGACCGCTCTGGTGGGCAACTACTCTATGCACCACCAGTAGTGTGCAGGATCATTGTGGCAGCATGTGTCCTGCACAATGTTGCAACACGGCAGGGCGTCCCGGTGGACATGGTGGTGCCCCCACATCCCCAACCACATGCACAGGCGCTGCCCATGGGAGGGGACAGGGCACGTGGCGAGGAAGCCCGGACCCAGCTTGTGGCCACATTTTTCACCTAAACTCCCACCCCTGCGGAGTGCACACAGGCCTGGCACATACCAGGTGACAATCGATGATGACAAAGAGACAGTCAACTGTCACAACCCTACCACCCTGAGATAGTTGCCATGGAAGTGCCACATCGTCTGCAACCCTAGCTACTTAAACACAAGCTATCCTGTGTGACCAAAAGGCACACATATGACATATGACATGATATGGGCCATACATAAGTATTCCAAGGCGCAATGAGGCAGGGAGGGGGGAACAAGGGAACACAGAGAACGGTACTACTAGGCCAGGTATCATTGAGATCGTGCAAGTGCAGGGGTAGGGGGAATGGGAAAAGTGCAAGGGGAAGGGTGGGGGGGAGTCCAGTACAGGGGAAGTAGCCCAAAAAAATAATACATAGGTCGCCTGGTGGCAACTACAAAGGTAAGTGCAGACAAGTGCTGGGAAGGGAGGGCTGTAGGGATAGAGAGACAGTACTGCAGTGCAGGGGTTGCCAGGGAAGCAGTGCAAGTGGAGAGTGGCTGGGCCAGGAACCGAGGTTGGTGAGAGTGGCCCAGTTGCAACTCCTGTGCAGTTCCAGTGAAGAATTCTGCAAGGGAGAGGCAGAGAGTAAGCAGAAGCAAAGAGGAAGGTCTTGAGGTGCTTCCAGAACTGGAGATGGTTCCCCTCAAGTTCAAGTCAGGCCGGAAGTCTGTTCCAGGGGGCGGGCCCTGCTGCGGAGAGAAATCTACCCCCAGCTAGTTGCTCTGAGAAGCGGATGACCCGGACATGCAAGGTGTGCATCACACACACCTGCAAAACAGGCCATGGCCATCACTGTCATGTCACTCAAACCCTCCCAAACATCAACATGACATGGCAAGCAATACCCATACACCAACGCAGTAACGATAAGGTACACATTGCCATGTCCTAAATGTACAGTGTCATCGGACACTGCTGCCTGACCCGGAATCAGATGAAATGACAGACCAACAAAATCTCCCACCCAAAATAAGTCATTTCCAAATGCATTACAAAAGTCGTAGACGTAACATCACAATGAATGCCTGTCTACATGCACATTATGCATTGCAAAATCAACACTGCAGCTCATGTGTGCAGTGTCCTACTCCTGCATCACACTGCTCAGCGCACAGCACAGTGAACAGCCATTGTGTGTGATGCACACCCTGAGCATCACATCTGAGTGACAGACCACGTCAAACATCAAATTAGGCATGTACTGGATCCATAATCGGTCACAGAACATGTGCTGCCGGGACACAGTGGGCACCAGAAGGCAAACAGTGTACACGTGGATATGCAAGGGTGGGAGTACATGTAGTGCATCAGAGTGCAAGTGTGTGGTTCTGCAAGGACATGCACTCCACATATGCATGTGCACTCAAGTGACCATCAGTGTTCCCTACACATCACATGTGAACATCCACCATGTGTACACCCCAGCATGTCAAACCACAACCTGAAAGGAAAACACAACACATGAACAGGCATTGATCAGCAGAACACAACATGTACATAGGATACCACCATTACTATGTCAGAGTTCCCATCACACTGTAGGGCAAGGCAACTATCAACAACAAGCCCCCCCTCCCTCACAAATGACCATGAACCACTGAACAACTGCACCTGGGTCATGGAGCCTCCAAACCTCAATTCCCACTGTCCACAGGATCACCTTTACCCTTCGTCCCCATCTCCCACCTTGTGTGTAAAAAGATGCCTGAACCCTCAGAATCCACACTCATTTCCAAAATCACAAAATACAAGGCATAAAAACGAACCCGAACACCCTCCAGTAGATGACTTGACGTAGCAGTACCTCACAAAGGCCAAGTACTACCACAATGATGCAACAACCAAGGTAGCACAGCAAAACAATGTCACGACAGGATGTGAGACATGTGTGGTACATGACATAGGATGGTGCGCCATGAATGGATGTGTACTGTCACAGGTCCCCTGTACAGGCGCGGGAGTGTCACGAAACAACCACCCCCACCATGTCCCGGGTGCCTGCAAGGTCAAACTCACACAGGCCCCTGAGACCCTGGTGGGGAATGAGGTTCAGGGATATGCAGTCGGGACAGGTGTTGACACACTGGATGACTGGAATGAGTGGCAGGAGAGGGGAGGAGGAATGACACATGAAACTAGGGAATGCACGAAAATGTACAACCTGCATGAACACATACACAATCCAAACAAACTTGGACATCATTGTCATGGCCTTCTGTAGTCCAGGCTCAGGAGTGGTACGAACCAACCACCCCCTCTAGGGTTTTGGTGCCTGCAAGTTCGGGGCTTACACAGGCATCCGCAACCCCAGTGGGGAAAGAGGGTGAGGGAACGTTGCTTGGATAGGCACGGGAAGCAGGAACACCGGGTAGAGGGTACAGGTTTCAAAATTGCATAGGATCACAGGTGATTAGGGAGAAAAAACATACCAAATTGAACCACACATACATCCATGCATCAGTACACTCCCCAGCAAGCCTATGCAGAGCAGTTCGTAAGAAAAACAACAAGACACTTAGCTCTGGTTTTGAGTGCTGGCCTCCTGCCTGCGCACTCTCAGGTCCGGTTACAGGAGCACTGCAATGCTGCAAAGAGAGCCACAGTCAACAACCTGTACGTGCCAATTACACAAAAACACAACACCAAACATGCCCCATAGCAAAAAACTACTCTACAAACAGACAATCTGTGCTCGATGCTTCGTTCCCATATATAACATCACCCCTGTGACGGGTCATACACAGTCAATGCAGTAAGTCAGCCGCTGGTGGGTGCGTGGCAAATGGAACACCAATGTGTCACAATTCACACAACATGCAATGTTCCCTGGGTAAGCAGACAGACCCATATAGCAAGCAATGACTACAGAGCAAGTTGCGTACCACCATGACCGAAACAAAGTTGGCAGTGCATTTATCATGAAGTACGTGGAAAAGACATGCACTGCACCCAAGTATGTCCCTTGCTGTATGTCCCTGTGAGCTGCCCCTTTCCATGTCTCGGAAGGCTACATGGTTGATACAAGTGCCTCAATGGACCTTGGTGTACCGGAGGGTATGTGCCACTGCCCCTGCATGTGTCCCAGACAACCCTACTATCAACAGCCATCAGTCCACAAACACATCTGAGCTGCATTGTGTGCTTCAACACCAATATTCGTCTAAGCTCACCCTCGGTGCTGTGACTAAGCCTGCATGTGCAACTCGCCTAGTGCAAGCTTTGCTGTGTCGTGGCCCCCCTGTGATGCTCACCTTGCCTGGAGTTCCTTGGAACATGTCAGCAGTTCTAGGATGTGGGTCTGCAATCACTGTGCCTCTGCTTGTGCACACATGTGCATGTGGGCACCAACAAACGGGTCCAGAATTCCGTCGTCCAATGGGCCATGTCTGCTGGCAAAGGTGCTCTGGAGGCTCATCCCCTGCAGAAAGGGCATGAAACACATGATTAATGCTTCAAAGTCATCTGTGTGTGTCTCATCAGGCATCCCATTACTTGACCATGTCAGAGAGTCACATCACGAATCACACCATCAGTCCGTCTTTCACCTCCAAAGTGTGGAACACTATCTACAGCATGAATTGCAACAAGCACGTGTACAGGAAAGATATGAAACATACTACAGAATGCATAGCAATCAATGTCCACATTAATCATGACACACCCCATCTAGCAAAAGCTGAACAGTGGACAATGACACCTAAATCATCCCCACTAGGGGTGTCAACACAAGTCACACAGCACCAGACATGCCACAGATATGACAGTCCAAAGCCCTTGTGTAAAATGCTGTAACACCGAACCATCCTTGCAAGCCCATGGATAAGGGAGGCAGGAGTGGCATATGTGAGTCAAGGACCCCAAGCAGCAAACACATACACAAGACAACCATGAAGGGCCCAGCTGGAACAGACAGTGGATGCCTTCAAAAGCCACAAAGCACCGCACCGTCACATGAAAGCACAATAGGCTAGCAATTTTAAACTAACTCAACTATTAACTAATTACACTAACTATGGAAAACCTACATTACCTATTTAAACTAACTATCAAACAGAAACTTAACTAACTAAACTAAAAGAAAAATCACAAATGGCCACATATGACCCGGGGAGGAGGGGAGGCACCCAGGAGGGGGGCGGTACAGGGTGCTGCTCAACATCCACATGCGATGATGCTGAGCCAAAAAAAAAAATCCTCCATGGGCTCAACGCCTGCACAGCGCAACCTATGTGGGAGATAGATGGTCGTCCGAGTCTGGCTCATCCTGGAAAGGAGGACGTGGCACAGTAGCCTGGCCACGCCAAGCCACAGCTTGCCCCTCGTCGGCAGCAAGTCTGTCGGACGGGTGAGCCTGGTTCTGTGTGGCGATGTGACGTAGGTGTGCATGCAGAACCTCACGTGATACATGTGCTTCCTCTTGCAAGGTAGCACGTGTAACACAGAGTTCCTCCTGCAAGGCCTGGCTGGACAACCGCTGCACCTCCCGGCAAGCCTGTAGCTCAGCTGAGATGGTACGCTCAAGCTGTGCAAACCTCTCCTCTGCTTGCTGCCTCTGGGACATCATAAGGACACCCAGAGTGGATCTGAGGGAAGCATACTCCTCCCTCAGGGCATCCATGTGCGCCTCTGCGTGAGCAGCAATTGCTTGACGCAGAGACGACATTTCAACCTGGCGTGCCCTGTCTGAGGCCGCCATGCCCAGCCTGAGCGAGCGGGCCGTGGACCGTGCCGCCTGCTGCTGGAGAAGCACCTGCCCAGCAGGGGGGAGCACAGATCGGGCCACACGCTCCATGCTCTCAGCGATGTTCTCCATTGCTGCCCCCTGCCGTTGGGAATTGGCAGTCATGTCTTGCTCCCACTCAGTATACAGCGGTTGTGCGCGGCGACCGCGTTGCCGTGCTTGACCCCTGCGGGACCCAAGGACCGGGGGTCCTCGCTGTGTTGGCACCGCCTGCGGCTGCATGACTACATGCCCCCGTCGACGTGATGTCCCAGGCACATCAGTGACTGGTGTGGAGGGTGACCCTGCGTCCCGATCCACCACGGGTGGAGGAATCAAGACTGTCTGATCCCTCAGTGCAGGTGTCGCAGACAGAGGAGTGTCCACATCAGAATCACTCACCCCTGACACATGGACTTGATGCTCATCCAACTCAACATGGACGTCAGAGTCGTCATCAAGGCTGGACTCATAGGCAGCCAGAGACAAGATGGACTGCAGCACTTGGGGGTTTTCGTGGCCTACCACCCCACGACCCCCACTAGTGCCGGGTGGATGTGGTGTTACCAACCCTGTGTCTGGCATGACAACACCATCCTCCGCCTCCATTGCGTCATCACCTGAAAAATAGAGAGAAAAAGGTCAATACATATGTCAGAAGCACACGACACACACACACACCGACAGCGAAGGCATCCGGCAGACATGTGACACACAACATATGACCTAGCATGCATGCTGGGTCTACTTTGAATGGCTTCTGTGATCAGACCTGTTGAAAGGTGGCAGTTTCCATGGAAGTGGGTCTATGCAGTGCAGAAAATGTGTACGCCACTCACTACCTACATGTACAAGCACTACATGGTGTGTGCCAGGAAATGTGAAGGCAGTGCAATGTCAAATTCAGACATCACGTGCATTGTGCATTCAATGTGTACCGTGTCTAGAAGCCAAGCACCCCTCCACCCCAGTACCAAAGCAGGGATGCCTAGCATGGTATCAAAAGGCTGACCATACACCTGTGTATTGACAGGCAGTGTTGACTGGCATCAACAGCTTAATGTGATTCAAATTACAACACTGCAAATGATGCTGGGACAGTGGGCAGGACACATGATGAAAACTCCGGAGGCCGCCAACGTGTGAAGAAGACACACGAGTTGGACAGAGTCATTGGCCATTGAACAGGCTGAAGCCTGTGAGCCACACAGATTGTCAGGTCCTAAACATGTGTGCAACGCAGGACTTAGCCACAGTTGACATGGGGAGGCCGATGAGATGGCAGGCAATGTATGTAACCAAGGACTCATATTACAGTGATCATCCAGTCAAGGACACATAGGGGCATGCGTGCAATGCACATGGAGCATGAATGGGCACTCATGTCCCTGCGGGACATCTGACCCATGCACAGTACAAGTGAGATACCCTGCATCGAGTACTAAGGCTGTACCACACAGCATATGTCTGGCAGTTTCTACGCTGGAAGTTAGCATCTACACAGGACACATGAACAAGAAACTACACATTGGCAAGATTGGAGCAGACCAGTGCAAAGGTGGAACTGGAGTGCAGAGTGGCGGAGGAGGGGCAAGGGAGCATGCCCACATGGAGTCCCGCATGCAGGCAGAGGAGACATGCATGACGGTAGCATTGCATTACTTACACATCAGAACCATGTACACGTCACATGTAGCAGCAATCATGCACAACACATCCCACAAGTGAAACACACACGTCCTCAACAAACACGCATCAACACTCACTGGACTGGGCATCAAAGTCCAGCATCCCTCCCACTCCTTCGACCAATTCAGGTGGTATGAACTCTGCAACGAGAGCCTCATGCGGAGTGAGTTCTTCCTCCTCTGGTGCAGGCCCACCGCCAGTCACCAGAGTCAAGTTGTAATTTGAGGCACGCTTGGCCTTAGTGCTGCGCTTGATGTCATTCCAACGCTTTTTGCACTCCTGCGCCATGCGCACCTCATGGCCGAATGAACTGACATGTTCCGCAACATGCTTCCAGTGGGTGTCACGTTGGGCAGCCGTAGTCTGACTATTGGCACCCACTAGCATGTCACGGCTGTGGCCCTGCATGTAGTCCACGAGGAAGTCCAGTTCCTGCTTACAGAAAGGCTTCTTCCTCGACGTGCAGGAGGTCGTGGCTGTGTGTGGGGTCCCAGCCTGTGCTGCAGGTGCAACCTTCCTCCTCTTGGACTGTGGCGCAGACCCTGGCTGGCTAATGCCGCCCTGACCAGTAGGCCAGTCGGTGGATTGAGCCAAGGGAGTGGCAGGTGGAGGGATGACCAAAGGCCTGACTTGTGTCAGTGGCAGCTGGGTGCCCACTAATGGACCCTGCGCAGCAACATCAGCTGTGGCAGGGTCATTGACCGCAACGGTCCTGGTTGGCAGACTCACAACCGGGGTGCTGTTGGGTGCATCTGCCCCTGCACTTGCCAACACCCGGCTGTTCGGGGCAGCATATGACATGACTGCGCCAGGGACACGTGTCTTGGTCTGAGCAGCCCGGTCTGCCCCTATGTTTTCCCCCCTGGCCTGTTGGAGATCTACCAAGGGCTCTTCAAGTGCCAACGCAGCCTGCGCTGGCAGACCCTGAGCCTGGGTGGCGGTGTCCACAGCTGCACCTGCAGCTACCACTACCCTTGGGCCCGTGGCAGTCGATGGAATGGACTGCCGGATCATATGGGTGCCAGTGCCAGATGCAGGAGCTGCATCCCCCGGAACCACAGGGGGTGGTGGCATGGCTGCACTGACACAAAACACAACATTGTGCTCAAGTGGTGCACCCTTGCCTCTTCCCCCTCTGTGGCTGCCCTAGACACCCTGGAGTCCCCCTACTCCCTGGTCACCCCGGCCACGTCCCCGACCACGCCTGCCACGAGGAGTACGCCCAGCTGAGGCGCCCCTCACCTTTGGTGGCCTCCCAACCATGGCACAGATGTAGTAGTGCTGGCACAGATGGAGTGGTGCCAATGGGAGGTGTACACCACAATTGACCTGGGCAATTGGGGTGAAGGGGGTGGGAAGCAAGATGTTAACAGCCCCCCTGCACCTGCAAGGCTGTATGTGACCCCGGTGATGTGGTGACGGGTCACGCAACGCTCAGGCACCCCAAAACTGCAGTAAAACCGTGCACGCAACCCTGCAGCCTACGTGCGTGGATTCAACCTCCCGCAGTAAGCGGTGGCACCCAGTAACACGAATAACGCGTACGCGTGGGACACGCAGGCTGCTATGACATCGAAAATGGGTGCGATACACAGGGGCACCCGCAGTGGGAAAAAGAGCGTGTGCGACTCACCGTCTGACTAGAGCGATGCAGAAAAACATGCGTAGCCAATACCCCCGCCAAAAGAAGAGATACATCCTTGATAGCTGTGAAGTTGTGATGGCGCGCGAAACAACAGGAAGCAGCAACACACGTCGGTCTCCACGAAAGGCACGTACAGGGAACTGCTGGGCCCGCTCACCTTTAACCCGTGCTGAGGGAAACGCACGCGCGCGTCACGTCACTTACGCGCATGGGCCCTTTCCTCGTATTACACGCGGACGTGCAGTTTTTCATGCGCGCTTACGCGCATGGGCCCTTTCCTCGTATTGCACGCGGACGTGCAGTTTTCCACGCGCGCTTACGCGCATGGGCCCTTTCCTCGTATTACACGCGGACGTGCAGTTTTTCACGCACGCTGAAATGCCCATGCACGTCTGTACGCGTCACGTCACAGGGGCGCTTGTGCTTGAGGGGCCTTCTGTCCAATGAAAATGCGTATGCGTGCAGACGCGCTTACGCGCTAAGGGCCTTTCCTCGAATTACACGCTGACGTGCAGATTTTTCACGTGCCAAAACACTCCGTATCAAGCTGGCCAAGCGTAAGCACACGGAAGACCACGCTCCTGCCCAGAAGGCCGAACTACTGCCCCCCAGAGCCCCGAGCACGCTCCCACCTGCCATCTGCTGCTGCCTGACTGCCTGCTGCCCACGTGCCCTGCCATTTGCTGCCTGCACATCAGCCAGGGGTGCTGTTGCTGTGACCACCCCTGCTGGAACCGAAGACTCCCGACTGGGATTCCATCGCTCCACAGCCCAGCCCCAGGACCCAGTTGCGCACCCACTCCTGCCTCTGGGGTTGTCATGTCGGGGCAAACACCATCTGGGACCACTGACAACCCCCGGCCAGAGAGGCAGAGGGGCACCAGCTTCAGTGCCACTGAAGTTGGTGTCCTGGTGGAGCAAGTCCTGGGGCAGTATGATGCCCTCTTCGGAGGTTCCCGCGCCGACAAGGAAGGACGGACTCAGATCTGGACTGACATCGTGACTGCCATCAACGAGGAGGGGGTGGCAGTCCGCGACTTACAACATGTCAAGAAGCGCTGGGAGGACTTCAGGTCCAGGACCCTGAACAAGGCCCGGCGCCTCTTGAAGGCAGCGGATGCATAGGGGCGCCGGGGCCACTTGTCGGAAGAACAGATGAGGGTCCTGGAACGCATATCCCCAGCGCTCCACGTCCAGGTCCTTGAGAGGCAGACCCGTCTGGAGTCGAGCGGTGAGTGTACATGCATCCTGATTGTGAGCAGTGCGTGTGGTGATTATTCAGTAGTGTGCAGGTTGCACATCTGTTTGTATGGTGTCGAGTATGGGTGGGGGTGTACAGGGCCGTGGGGCTGACACATGTGAGGGCTGGCATGTGTGAGACATGGATGGTGCTTGTGTGTGTAGGCTTGCATGCCAAATGCAGTTGTGTGGGCACACATGTTTGGATGAATGTGTATGTAAGTAGACATTTCCTTGATGTCACGCATGTATGTTGTTTTTGGCTGCATGTATCAGCACTGTGTACATGTGCATGTGTGTGTATTTGACAAGGGTGCAACAGTGATGCAACGTGGATGCATGTGACAGAGGTATGTGGAAGCCAGATTGGCAGATGTGACATGGATGCCCGTCTGAACACTGCAACACTTGGCAGAGGTGTACACATGCATGCAAGTGTGGTGGTGTGTGTACATGTGTGGTGCACTTCCTGTGTTGCATGTGATGTCTGGCTCACCTTTGGCTGCTCATGCTGTTGTATGTGTATGGATGGTGGTGGCAGTTGCGATATGGCTGTGGTATGGCTCATGTGTGCGAGTTGTAATGACATGTGTGTTGGGGATTGTGATGACATGTCTGAGGTTTGCCAATGCCACTCATGTACAACTGTCATGTGTGTATGTGTCCATTGTACAGTGCCCTGATGCCTGTGTTTTGTTTCTCCCTGTCCGCAGCGTCAACTGATGAAGAGGGCGGAGAAGGTGCTGTGGAGCACAGCGGCGGGGATCCCACCGCCAGCCGGAGACGCAAGGCCCGGCTCCCCTCCCATGTTGTGATCTCGTCGGGGAGTGAGGAGTCCGGTGCCGCGTCCCAGGCCGCAGCTGCCGGGGGGAGGTCCAAGAGGCGGAGGTTGGAGTTGGACTCCTTGGCAGCAGAAGGGGCAGCTGGGACCCCACAGGGCCCAACAGGGGAAGATGGCACAGAGTCATCCAGGTTGGTGGGGGGTTTGGTGGAGGAGGAGGCCGTGCAAGCACCAGAGACGGGGTCTGGAGGTGGGGATCCCACTGGTGCTAGTGGTGCAGTGCAGGACCAGGGACAGGAGGCAGCACAGGCTGCCGCGGAGGTGCCTGTGTGCAATCCTGTCCCTGCATCATCTTGCACCAGCAGGGATGCCTACGTCCAGACCCGTTTTCAGGCAGGGGATGAGCTCACGTCAACTGGCCTTCCTCTGCCTGCGGACGTGGCTATCCAGGTCCGGGTTGAGCCTGTCCTGGCTGGTGTGGCGTTGCGTCAACGGGCCATGCGAGGTGACCTGCAGTCTTTTCATGAAGAGACTGCACGTCATCTCGAATGGCTCGTTGACCACGTCAGCCTGCTGGGACAGGTCACCCAGGCCAGATTCCTCCGTCTGATGGGCTTGCTACGACCCCCTCCTTAACTGGACCCCCTACGCGCCAGTCGTCCTCTGTGCCATCTTCCCACCCATCAGTCACCTGGGTGCCCTGTGGAGCTGCCTCTGACGGTGCGGCCAGGCTGGTGGAGGAGGCATCCCTGCCACAGTCGGGAGTCGGACGTCCAGCAGGGGTGGCCACATCTACGACTGCACCCCAGCCAGCGGAGGATGTGCAGGCAGCAGGAGGCAGTGCACGGGCAGAGGCACAGCAGCAGCAGCAACGTGGTGGGAGCCATGAAGGCTCGGGGCCTTCAACATCGGAGGGGCACGCATCGGCCGGAGGGCAGGAGGACCCAGGACAGAGAGTGTCTTCCGTGTGGCAGCGGTTGGGCCACGCCATAGATGCGGAGCGGCAGCGGGCGGAAGAGGCACAGCTCACAATGGTCAGGGCGGAGAACTCCATGCGGAGGGCCCTGAGGCGGGCCGAGTCCCTCGAGGCCATCCGCAGGGGTTTGGAGGTGGAGACGTCGACGGCCCTGCGGACCCTCGGGGCCATGGAGGTGGACCGCCTCCGGGACATTGAGGAGGAGTTCGATGATGCCCTGGCCCGGGACATCCACAAGTGAGCCGTGAAACTAGCCCGCTGCCCTTGTACATAGTTATGTAGGTAGTGTTAGGTTTCATTTTTGTTTTGATTTTATTTGGACCTTTCGGACATTGGCCACATTTTTGTATATAGTTTATTTTATTAGTTAGTGTAGTTAGATAGGTTTCCTTTCTTTTGTTGGGATAATGGACCCTGGCTTGTTCCCATGTACATAGTTCACTGTTTGATTGTATTTTTTTTTCACTTTTTAACCATGGAGCAATGGCTTTCTTTTTTATTTCCCATTGGATTTTGTTTTGTGGACATTGACTTTGGACAACATTACTTTGGAATATTTTTGGTTTTGCTTTTTTTCACGGACATGCTTCTTTTCATTTTTGTACATTCACATTTCTGTTTCTTAATTTTTTATTCTATTTATGTTTCCTTTAATACATATTTTTTTTGGTGAACTTCAATGTGTGGTATCTCATTGGTTTCATGCATTTCATGATATGTGTTTTGAGATTCACTGACACCCATTGGGTGTATGTGAGGGAAATGTGTTTGTTTCGGAACTTGCAATTGGTGTTCTGTGATGTAATTGCAAATTATTAGTGGGTGGATGCAATACTCGGGTGGGTGTTTTGCATTTGGAGGCTGACAATAGGGACCAGGGATCTAGATTGTGATGACATGTTGGCTGGGGAACATGAGTTGCACATGGGTGGGGGCCTGCTGGCAGGTGCCCCACAGTGCTGGGGGGTGGGGGTGGTGGGGAACATGAGTTGGACATGGGAGGGGGCCTGCTGGCAGGTGCCCCACAGTGCTGGGGGTGGGGGTGGCGGGGAACATGAGTTGGACATGGGTGGGGGCCTGCTGGCAGGTGCCCCACAGTGCTAGGGGGTGGGGGTGCTGGGGAACATGAGTTGGACATGGGTGGGGGCCTGCTGGCAGGTGCCGCCACAGTGCTGGGGGGTGGGGGTGCTGGGGAACATGAGTTGGACATGGGTGGGGGCCTGCTGGCAGGTGTCCCACAGTGCTGGGGGGTGGGGGTGCTGGGGAACATGAGTTGGATATGGGTGGGGGCCTGCTGGCAGGTGCCCCACAGTGCTGGGGGGTGGGGGTGGTGGGGAACATGAGTTGGACATGGGTGGGGGCCTGCTGGCAGGTGCCCCACAGTGCTGGGGGGTGGGGGTGGTGGGGAACATGAGTTGGACATGGGTGGGGGCCTGCTGGCAGGTGCCCCACAGTGCTGGGGGGTGGGGGTACTGGGGAACATGAGTTGGACATGGGTGGGGGCCTGCTGGCAGGTGCCCCTGCACTGCTGGGGGGGTGGGGGTGGTGGGAGACATGGGTGGGGGCCTGGTGGTGGGTGCCCCTGCACTGCTGGGGGTGGTGGGAGACATGGGTGGGGGCCTGGTGGTCGGTGCCCCTGCACTGCTGGGGGATGGGGGTGGTGGGAGACATGGGTGGGGGCCTGGTGGTGGGTGCCCCTGCACTGCTGGGGGGTGGGGGTGGTGGGAGACATGGGTGGGGGCCTGGTGGTGGGTGCCCCTGCACTGCTGGGGGGTGGGGGTGGTGGGAGACATGGGTGGGGGCCTGGTGGAGGCTGCCCCTGCACTGCTGGGGGGTGGGGGTGCTGGGAGACATGGGTGGGGGCCTGGTGGAGGCTGCCCCTGGTGGCTGGGGGGTGGGGGTGCTGGGAGACATGGGTGGGGGCCTGGTGGAGGCTGCCCCTGCACTGCTGGGGGGTGGGGGTGGTGGGAGACATGGGTGGGGGCCTGGTGAAGGCTGCCCCTGGTGGCTGGGGGGTGGGGGTGCTGGGAGACATGGGTGGGGGCCTGGTGGAGGCTGCCCCTGCACTGCTGGGGGGTGGGGGTGGTGGGAGACATGGGTGGGGGCCTGGTGGAGGCTGCCCCTGCACTGCTGGGGGGTGGGGGGGGGTGGGAGACATGGGTGGGGGCCTGGTGGAGGCTGCCCCTGGTGGCTGGGGGGTGGGGGTGCTGGGAGACATGGGTGGGGGCCTGGTGGAGGCTGCCCCTGCACTGATGGGGTCTGGGGGTGGTGGGAGACATGGGTGGGGGCCTGGTGGAGGCTGCCCCTGGTGACTGTGGGGGTGTGGGTGGTGATAGACATGGCTGGGGGCCTGGTGGAGGCTGCCCCTGGTGGCTGGGGGGTGGGGGTGCTGGGAGACATGGGTGGGGGCCTGCTGGCAGGTGCCCCACAGTGCTGGGGGGTGGGGGTGCTGGGGAACATGGTTTGGACATGGGTGGGGGCCTCCTGGCAGGTGCCCCACATCCTGGGGGGTGGGGTGGTGGGAGACATGAGTTGGACATGGGTGGGGGCCTGGTGGAGGCTGCCCCTGCACTGCTGGGGGGTGGGGGTGCTGGGAGACATGGGCGGGGGCCTGGTGGAGGCTGCCCCTGGTGGCTGGGGGGTGGGGGTGCTGGGAGACATGGGTGGGGGCCTGGTGGAGGCTGCCCCTGCACTGCTGGGGGGTGGGGGTGGTGGGAGACATGGGTGGGGGCCTGGTGGAGGCTGCCCCTGGTGACTGGGGGGGTGGGGGTGGTGGGAGACATGGGTGGGGGCCTGGTGGAGGCTGCCCCTCGTGGCTGGGGGGTGGGGGTGCTGGGAGACATGGGTGGGGGCCTGCTGGCAGGTGCCCCACAGTGCTGGGGGGTGGGGGTGCTGGGGAACATGAGTTGGACATGGGTGGGGGCCTGCTGGCAGGTGCCCCACAGTGCTGGAGGGTGGGGGTGGTGGGAGACATGAGTTGGACATGGGTGGGGGCCTGGTGGAGGCTGCCCCTGCACTGCTGGGGGGTGGGGGTGCTGGGAGACATGGGTGGGGGCCTGGTGGAGGCTGCCCCTGGTGGCTGGGGGGTGGGGGTGCTGGGAGACATGGGTGGGGGCCTGGTGGAGGCTGCCCCTGGTGGCTTTGGGGTGTGGCTGCTGGGAGACATGGGTGGGGGCCTGGTGGAGGCAGCCCCTGGTGACTGGGGGGGTGGGGGTGGTGGGAGACATGGGTGGGGGCCTGGTGGAGGCTGCCCCTGGTGGCTGGGGGGTGGGGGTGCTGGGAGACATGGGTGGGGGCCTGGTGGAGGGTGCCCCACAGTGCTGGGGGGTGGGGGTGCTGGGAGACATGGGTGGGGGCCTGGTGGAGGCTGCCCCTGGTGACTGGGGGGGGGGTGAGGGTGGTGGGAGACATGGGTGGGGGCCTGGTGGAGGCTGCCCCTGGTGGCTGGGGGGTGTGGGTGCTGGGAGACATGGGTGGGGGCCTGGTGGTGGGTGCCCCTGCACTGCTGGGTGGTGGGGAACATGAGTTGGACATGGGTGGGGGCCTGCTGGCAGGTGCCCCACAGTGCTGGGGGTGCTGGGGAACATGAGTTGGACATGGGTGGGGGCCTGCTGGCAGGAGCCCCACAGTGCTGGGGGGTGGGGGTGGTGGGGAACATGAGTTGGACATGGGTGGGGGCCTGCTGGCAGGTGCCCCACAGTGCTGGGGGGTGGGGGTGGTGGGGAACATGAGTTGGACATGGGTGGGGGCCTGCTGGCAGGTGCCCCACAGTGCTGGGGGGTGGGGGTGGTGGGTGACATGAGTTGGACATAGGTGGGGGCCTGGTGGAGGCTGCCCCTGCACTGCTGGGGGGTGGGGGTGCTGGGAGACATGGGTGGGGGCCTGGTGGTGGGTGCCCCACAGTGCTGGGGGGGTGGGGGTGGTGAGAGACATGGGTGGGGGCCTGGTGGTGGGTGCCCCTGCACTGCTGGGGGGTGGGGGTGCTGGGAGACATGGGTGGGGGCCTGGTGGTGGGTGCCCCACAGTGCTGGGGGGTGGGGGTGGTGGGAGACATGGGTGGGGGCCTGGTGGAGGCTGCCCCTGGTGGCTGGGGGGTGGGGGTGCTGGGAGACATGGGTGGGGGCCTGGTGGAGGCTGCCCCTGCACTGCTGGGGGGTGGGGGTGGTGGGAGACATGGGTGGGGGCCTGGTGGTGGGTGCCCCTGCACTGCTGGGGTGTGGGGGTGGTGGGAGACATGGGTGGGGGCCTGGTGGAGGGTGCCCCACAGTGCTGGGGGTTGGGGGTGGTGGGGAACATGAGTTGGACATGGGTGGGGGCCTGCTGGCAGGTGCCCCACAGTGCTGGGGGTGGGGGTGGTGGGGAACATGAGTTGGACATGGGTGGGGGCCTGCTGGCAGGTGTCCCACAGTGCTGGGGGGTGGGGGTGGTGGGGAACATGAGTTGGACGAGGGTGGGGGCCTGCTGGCAGGTGCCCCACAGTGCTGGGGGGTGGGGGTGGTGGGAGACATGAGTTGGACATGGGCGGGGGCCTGGTGGAGGCTGCCCCTGCACTGCTGGGGGGTGGGGGTGCTGGGAGACATGGGTGGGGGCCTGGTGGTGGGTGCCCCACAGTGCTGGGGGGGTGGGGGTGGTGGGAGACATGGGTGGGGGCCTGGTGGAGGCTGCTGCCCCTGGTGGCTGGGGAGTGGGGGTGCTGGGAGACATGGGTGGGGGCCTGGTGGAGGCTGCCCCTGGTGACTGGGGGTGTGGGGGTGGTGGGAGACATGGGTGGGGGCCTGGTGGAGGCTGCCCCTGGTGGCTGGGGGGTGGGGGTTCTGGGAGACATGGGTGGGGGCCTGGTGGAGGCTGCCCCTGCACTGCTGGGGGGTGGGGGTGGTGGGAGACATGGGTGGGGGCCTGGTGGTGGGTGCCCCTGCACTGCTGGGGGGTGGGGGCGGTGGGAGACATGGGTGGGGGCCTGGTGGAGGGTGCCCCACAGTGCTGGGGGGTGGGGGTGCTGGGAGACATGGGTGGGGGCCTGGTGGAGGCTGCCCCTGGTGACTGGGGGGGTGGGGGTGGTGGGAGACATGGGTGGGGGCCTGGTGGAGGCTGCCCCTGGTGGCTGGGGGGTGGGGGTGCTGGGAGACATGGGTGGGGGCCTGGTGGAGGCTGCCCCTGGTGACTGGGGGGGTGGGGTGGTGGGAGACATGGGTGGGGGCCTGGTGGAGGCTGCCCCTGGTGGCTGGGGGGTGGTGGGAGACATGGGTGGGGGCCTGGTGGAGGCTGCCCCTGCACTGCTGGGGGGTGGGGGTGGTGGGAGACATGGGTGGGGGCCTGGTGGTGGGTGCCCCTGCACTACTGGGGGGTGGGGGTGGTGGGAGACATGGGTGGGGGCCTGGTGGAGGGTGCCCCACAGTGCTGGGGGGTGGGGGGGTGGGGAACATGAGTTGGACATGGGTGGGTGCCTGCTGGCAGGTGCCCCACAGTGCTGGGGGGTGGGGGTGGTGGGGAACATGAGTTGGACATGGGTGGGGGCCTGCTGGCAGGTGCCCCACAGTGCTGGGGGGTGGGGGTGGTGGGAGACATGAGTTGGACATGGGTGGGGGCCTGGTGGAGGCTGCCCCTGCACTGCTGGGGGGTGGGGGTGCTGGGAGACATGGGTGGGGGCCTGGTGGTGGGTGCCCCTGGTGGCTGGGGGGGTGGTGGGAGACATGGGTGGGATCCTGGTGGTGGGTGCCCCTGCACTGCTGGGGGGTGGGGGTGCTGGGAGACATGGGTGGGGGCCTGGTGGAGGGTGCCCCTGGTGACTGGGGGTGCAGGGGGACATGCGTTGGTGGGCAGTAGTGCAAGTTGACATGTGGGTTGGCTGGGGGTCATGGCCATGGTGGATGGTGTGCCTGCAGGACATGTGCAGGGTAGGCCCCTGTGGTGGGAGCCACCTGCAGGGGCCGTGGAGGGTGTAGAGGGAACACCTGGGAGGACCCACACGTGCAATTCACGTGTGGTGCTCCCCGCGCACCCCTGTAATACACGTACCCTGATGGAATCGCGTGTGGAACTTCCCGCGCACCCCTGAAATGCAAGTACCCTGCTCGCACGGGCCCAATCGCGTGTGGAACTTCCCGCGCACCCCTGGAATACACGTACCCTGATGGAATCGCGTGTGGAACTTCCCGCGCACCCCTGGAATACACGTACCCTGCTGATGTCGCGTGTGAAACTTCCCCCGCACCACGGAATACACGTACCCTGATGAGATCGCGTGTGGAACTTCCCGCGCACCCCTCAAATACACGTGCCCTGCTGATGTCGCGTGTGAAACTTCCCCCGCACCCCAAAATACACGTACCATGATGAAATCGCGTGTGGAATTTCCCGCGCACCCCTGAAATACACATACCCTGCTGAAATCGCGTGTGGCACTTCTCACGCACCCCTGAGATATTCGTACCCCCAATCGGGTGTGGAAATTCCGGCGCACCCCTGAAATACACGTACCCTGCTGAAATCGCGTGTGGCACTTCCCGCGCACCCCTGAGATACGCGTACCCTGCTCGCACGGGCCTAATCGCGTGTGGAAATTCCTGCGCACCCCTGAAATACACGTACCCTGCTGTAATTGCGTGTGGCACTTCCCGCGCACCCCTGAGATACGCGTACCCTGCGGAAATCGCGTGTGGAACTTCCCGCGCACCCCTGAAATACGCGTACCCTGCTCGCACGGGGCCAATCGCGTGAGGTACTTCCCGCGCACCCCAGTGATACACGTAGCCCGCTTGCCGTGCTGGTACAGGGTTAGCGCAGCCCTTTGCGCTGGATTGGGTATATTGATGGCTTTTCCCTGCGCGAGAGGCGTTCTTGGGGGCGTAACTGGCGCTGCTGCAGGGTCGCTGCGCCACTGTGCGCCACAGCTGGTTTTGGTGGCTGGAATCCATGAATACGCTGTGCGCGGAAATGGATTTTAGCGCACGCGGCTGGCGCAGGGATTCGCACGCGCACACTGTGCGCCAGCCGCGTGCGCCACTTGTGCGCTGAATTCTATGAATTACCCCCTTAATGTCATCGTACAGCCTCACAGTGACCATTGTATGTTATCTTTGCACTGGACTTGTTTAACAAATGGCTTAATTGTTAACAATTAGTGGTATACTGCCCTGATGTTAATTAATAACTCAAAAAATCATTTCCATTGTGACCATGGTAACTTGCATCAATTGAATGAGTTGATATTGTGGAATCACAACATTTTGGTACATCTTATGTAACAGCACTAATGTCATTTGGAAGTGTATTTCCTCCTGCAACAACACACGCCTCAAAGAATAAACACAAATTTGACCCTTAAATTAAATACAAAAAAACTGCATTATGACAATTAAGAGAATTACTACAAAAATGTTCATTTGCCGAAAGACCTATGGCTCTAAGATATGCTAAATGTTCTTATAGAAACTGGATACTCTAAAGACAAGCTAAAATATACCAACAGGATGGTGAATCAACGTTACATTCCATTGCAAACGAAAATTCGGCTCAAACCTGGTGCCTTTTAAATCAGGCGATCCATTCATCGTAAATTAAAACCTAAATCAGCCGCTTTAGTGAATTGCAGTGGTGAAATCACTTACAAAAGCTATATGATGATCCCTTGTTTCATAACACTCAATGTAAAGTTCCTGCATCACAACTGTGGACACTAAACACCTCAGAGAATGATATTGAACAATTTATCAAAATCTTCAGTCGCTCGAGAACCCCTGGTCCCGATGGACTAAGTAATTATATGTTTAAAATCCAGCCAAAAATGAATTCTAGAATCTTAAATAACATATGCATTGAAGTCATTAAGACACAAAGCATCCCTCATTCATGGAAACAATCGGTCATCGTACTGATATTTAAAAAGGGAGATTGTTCACAACCTATAAATTACAGGACAATAGCCCTGCTTGAAGCGCCAGGAAAAATCTTTGCGCGTCTAGTATTGCGTGACTTCAATGAATGGACGGCTACTAGGTCACAGCGAGATCCAAACCAGACTGGATTTGTGGCTGGTTTGGGAAGCCCAAGCCACAACAATGAAACAGCCACTTTACTTTACCTTTGTAGATCTGCATGGAGCCTTTGACTCTTTGTCAAGGAGGCTTTTATTTGAGAATCTACGCAAAGATAATTGTCCCATAACACTAATTGAAATATTCGAAGCTCTCCACTCAGAAAGAATTAACTATAGAAGGATTATTATCAGCTCCAATCTCGACCACAAGCGGACTCATGTTAGGCTACGTACTTGCCTCTGCTATTTTTACTATTTTATTCAAGATATCAAATATGCTTTCTGTAGTATTAGTACAGATGCTCCTAAATTTGGATCCAAAGTAGTGTCAGCCTTAATGTATGCAGATGACTTAGTATTAATTTCCAAAACTCCAGTAGGATTACAAAATGTGTTAGATGCACTTACACGATATATAGACAACAACAAATTGTGTATTAATTTGGCAAAAACCAAGATTTTGGCTTGTACAAACAAAAGCTACACATGGAATATGCCAACTTGGGTCATAAACAATACAAAGATAGAGGTAATTACTCATTACACCTATCTGGGCATGATTATCGATAACAAGCCTCATAATAAGTCTCATCTGGTAATGCTTGAATCAAAATTGGTTACATCAATTTCTCAAGCCAAGATCATTTTAGCCAGATATGGAAAGTGTTCAGTAAAACCAGTTATCTCATATTATGTACAAAAAAACTGTAGCTGTACAATTGTATGGTTTAGAAATGTGTGAAACTCTGGGTGAAGCCTTTTCCAGAAAAATTAAGAGTAAATATTGGAGAAACATACTAAGTCTGCCTTCAAGCATACCCAGTGCGTGGATTCGGTATGAACTAGGATTAGTCTCTGCACTGGGGATTCTTAGCTGCACACAATTCTTAAATCACTTTCTGACTATATGCTTCAATCAGAACATAAATTCCCCACTCAACGAAGATCTTTGTAACAAACATTCTGGCTGCTGCTGACATTTCCATTGAAATTCTCATTCGTGACCCCAATAGAGAAAAACTAAACTCTACTTATTTGATTGGATAGAAACAGTGCCTGCAGTATAAAGATTTTAGAGAGAATCCTTTACTAGATAAAAAATTACATACTGTGGAAGAATATTTGCTCCAACATCCCTCTAAGTTGTTCAGATCATCGATTCTGCGTTTTCAATTTAATCTGTGGCTGACCAGAGACATCTTAGCTACCCGATCAATAATAATGAAAGAAAGCAATATTTGCCGTTTCTGCAATATTAAAGACCAAAAAGAAACATTACAGCATTTAACAACTCAATGCTTGGCTCTTATACTAAACACCTCGAACATTTTCAAAATACTGATGCTGAGGCTGTTTGGCAGTTACTTTCATGTACAACAAGCACAAGTATTCGAATAGAAACCATACATTTTCTTACTGCTCTTTTTGAGGAGCCAATACAACTATTGCAAATCAAAATGTTCTGATATAGTAGCTAATGTAATGAAGTAACTGCCTATTTGAACACCATTAGATGAACAATTAACTTAAGGAAAATCTTTATTAACCATCAAATTGGGACAGTAGTTACGATGTACGCTTACTATTAATAATTTGCACTAGCGTACTTAATTTTGAAAATAACTGTTTTCCTTTATCCTGAAAAGTCAATATGGCGTAAGAACAAAATGCTGAGTGTTAGAAAATTGTGAAAATTGTGCAATCACAAAATTATGCATTTTAATTAATAGATCTCACTCTCCTTTTTAAGGCTCATTAATCTTAATTACTGTTCTTGTTTTTTACTTTCTTTCTTTTGCAATTTTATTCTTGATATTTCCAATGTGATAAGGAATTAACTTTGTGATTGTATGGAATTCATTTAAGATTTATTATCATTTAATGTTTTAATAACTGTAAATTTGTAAGTAATGTTGTAAATGAAACTATTGAAAAGTTGATTATTCAGTAGAATTAAAAAAAAAGAAATACCATCGGGGCAGATACAGTGCCTTCTCGAGAGACTATGGTTGAATTAATGAAAACGCCTGTGACTAAGTGCTTCTGTGCCCGTAAGGCCCCTGTTCCGGGTATAAATGAGTCTCCCTTTATGGAATGGGCCAGAGCGGGGCCTCTCAGCTGTGTGCCACCGAGTAATGTGAAAAATCAAAAGCATGAGGGGCAACTGTCAACACACGTGTTATCTAAAACAAGGTGGAAATGCATGCTCTTTCGATACCCTCCAACCAATGATTTTCGAATCACTGTTCAAAGACGAGATGGACATCCCTTTGAATAGATACTGATTACTGAGGCTCTTCTCCACTGTAGCAGATTAAGAGCCTCTTCAGACATCAAGTTTGTCCACCTACTTGATTGAAGGATGATGGGTGAATGTGCAGTCCACCTTCACTCAAAGTTGATTGAGAGCCTGATTTACCAGAACCAGGAGAAATTTCTCATAAGAGGATATGAATGGTATCGTGCCCAGTAGAGTGATCTGATGGAGCACCTAGTGGGCAAACGGTGGGGGGAGAAATATGACAAACAGAATCTAAAATACTCTATGCTCAAGATGGTCTGAGGCGGGTCCGCCTGGATAAAGATGTTAAATGTTAAATTAAAATGTTAAAGGTATTTGTACCACGCACCGTCACCAATGGAATTGTTCCCCAGGCGCTCAGGCGGATCTGTAAATGATAAAGGTGGGATGGGTTAGTAAGGTGAAGAAGGGAGTAGGATAGTGAGAGGAGTGGTGTTCTGTTGGCAGCTTCAACTCAGTATACACCGGGTGCTGAGCTTTGGTGCGGGTATCGGATCGGAGTCAGTCCGCGTGCGCTGTTGTTCCGGCTTAGGTGTTGTTGCAGTGTTGTGAAGTGCGTGCGGCTTGTCGTGCGAAAGATGGTTGTGTGAGTTTATTGAGTGAGATAAGTATGCAGAGTTTGAGCTTATATGGGTTAGTGGGTTACCTGACCTTTACCATGCTAACATTCACAGTTCTGGCTGAGTGTGCCACTTGCTGGCCTTCACACTCCCATCTAGACACGGCGCAGGCCAGTGCCTAGGACTCCATCCAGGTGTGGTCATGCCAACATTCGCACTTTTATCTATATGCGGAGCAGGCTAGAGTTTAGAGATCCGTCCAGGTGTGGGCATGCTAACATTCACAACTCCATCCGAATGCCACACAGGCTGGTGTTCACAACTCTAAGTGTGGCACATGCTAGCATTCACGTTTTTTCTAGGCACAGGCATGCTATCCTTCAGTCAATCCTATCCATATGTGACGCAGGCCAACATCTATGTAGGTGCGTCTGCCGGTCTGGATATGTTTGTCCGGTACGTACGAGTGGGAGAGTCACTTGAGGGCTTTCGGCTGGGTCTAGGTATGTGGTCAGTCTCTGCAGCCTTCCTTTGTGGCTATTTTCCATGATGTCTTATGCTCTGTCGAGTGGTTGGTTCTTTGGTTTGAGTGTTTGTCCAATTTGAGAGTGGCCGAGGTTGGAGTTATTTCCATCATTGTTTTAATGTCTTGGCATTCTAGTGCGTCTCCGTTGTGGTTACGCTTTGAAGAGCCATGATTTGAGGAGTTTCCTGAATGCTAGGTGGTTTGTTGTATTCCGTATATTCTTAGGTAGGTCATTCCAGATTTTGGGTGCCTGGTGAGAGAAAGACGATCCTCCGAGTTTTTTTCTGTTGTAGGGTTTTGGTTCCAGGCGTATGTCAGTGCTTGATCTTAGTGTTCTTGTCGGTTGATGTAGGCGTAGTTTGTCGCTTAGGAACTCTGCACGTTGTTTGTGTATTGCTCTGTGCGTGATGCACATGGCCTTGAACTTTATTCGTCGTTTCAGTGGTAGCCAGTGTAGTGTTTTTAATGCAGGTGTGATGTGTTCTCTTCTGGGTAGCTTGAGGAGGAGTCTGGCTGCTGCATTTGTATGCGTTGCAGTTTTTTTAGAAGTCGTTTGGGCAAGCCCAGGTATAGGCTATTGGCATAGTCTACTCTGGACATGATCAGAGCGATGATGGTAAGTGTTTTGTTGGCGAACGACAGGAACGGTAGGATCCTTTTTGCTGCTCGCAGGAGGAAGAAACATTTCTTGATTACTGAGTTTACTTGTGGCTCCAGAGTGAGATTGTTATCCATTAGGACCCCTAGGTTTTTTACAGTTGATGATGGTTCTGGTGTGGTGCCGAGCTCTCTTGGCCAGGGGATGTAGTTGATGTCTCCTCCCTTTTTTGAGACAATCATTATCTCGGTTTTGCCTGGGTTGATTTTGAGATGGCTGAGGTTCATCCAGTTGAATATGTCACAAAGGCAATTCTCTAGTGTGTTGTATGTTGAAGATTATTTGAGTATCGTCGGGATAGTTGTAGCATGTGAGGCCATCTTTTTTTATGAGTTTTATTAATAGGTACATGCAGATGTTGAATAGAAGCGGGGAGACGGATGATCCTTGTGGTACTCCGCACGTGGAGACTCTGGGTCCAGCAGGGTGGGCCTGGCTCGCTACAACACTCACCAAGTCTAAAGGTGCTAGACCTGGCATTAGAACTCAAAGATTGTAATGTCCTTTGCTGGAACTCTCCTGGGCACAGTTGTTTCTGGAAAGCTGGTATAAGGGATGTTTCTGGGGATATGAAATTGTTCTTGATCAGGAACTGTGGTTACCTACTGTGTCCATTATGGATGGTTTTACTATCACCACTAAGAAGGCTAAGAAAGGTAGTAAAGGGCGTCCCTTTGGAGGGATTTTTACAGTCATAAAAATGAAACAAGGTCAGGCCACAGAGTGCATTGGAAAAACATATGAAGCCATTCTAATGACCCCTTTTTCTGAAGTAACAGATGGGACGATAATAACGGTACTAATGATAAATATATATTTAAACCCAGTTAGGTTAGAAATAGAATCTGTTATAAATGAAATAGAGAGTGCTCTAAGGCTCTGGTGCCATTCTGGCACAGATGATGTAGGTCCGATTATAATGGGTGGAGACTTTAATTGCTTATGCCCAAATCTTCAATCTGCATTTGAAGAAGTGGTGGCGATAGGGGGAATTTAAAGGTTATGGAAATAGATGGACGAGGTAAACATCAAAAGCATGGGCTGATATGGGCACATTTTCTAACAAGATGGGGCTTTTGCCAATTGAACTCAGTGAACTTTTTGGAATCCACTTTTTTTCAGTGTGGAGGCTGATTCTTATTCTGGTACCAATTAATGGGTGACCTCAAAGAGCGGTTTTCACAGAAGATTCCTCATAATATATGGGGATTTCTGTCCTTAGGCGTGGGGTGTGTTAGACTGCTCATTTTAGGAGTCAGCGGTTTTGTTTCAAAAGAGCTTGGGGCCACATTTAAGAGAGGAGCTATTTCTGATTTTATTGACCTTCACAAGAATGGGTGGTCCCCGAGTTATGGGTAGATTATTTCATGTGTAAAGGCTGACAGATCTTGTTTCAGTTTGTTAATCTTCCTTGTGAGGTTTAATTCATGGAATTCCTTCAATGATGTCTCTAGTGCTGTTAACTTTGTATTGTAGAGCTCTAAAGCGATATTGGCCTTGCTGATGTCTAATTTGGTTTGAAAGTCCTTCATTAATTTTTCTGAGACTGTTTTTGATGTGTTGATAATGATTATTAGCCAGTCTCTTGTGCACTTGTTGGCTATAAATGACCAGTCTTTTCTAAATTGTAGACGCATTGCAAAAGCTGCACATTAAGCCACTCGGCCAACCGTTTTGCATCTGCCAGAGTTTCCCATAAGGTAACCATAAGGTAACCATAAGGTAACATCAGCAACTTTTACAAAAAAGTCTAATATAGCCAAAATAGCCGTTGTGACTGTTCAGACATCTCTAAATTCACTCAAATTTTTATTGATTGTCTAAATAACTAGAAAGTATTTGTGATTAAGACTAAAGAAAAGGAATTATAGAAACCTCAAGACTTAAAACCTATTTTGGTTTTCTTGCAGATGGGATGTTGACCCCAGTCCCCCTCCTAAAACCTTGATCTCTTTTGAGACAAGTTAAAGAATCACGGTCCTGAAGAAGATGAGAAATAGTAATCATCGAAACCGGTCGACCACCTTTTAACCAGGGATATCCCAGAAACCAACCAGGGATACCCCGTGAACTAGACCATATAACATTGCTCTATGGATGAAGTTCCTTGTTTTTCATTTTCTACGAACACTCTGTTCATTTCTTCGAAAAATCACAGAGTGACCCATAACTCGGGGACCACCCACTTCTTATGAAGGTCAATAAAATCAGAAATAGCTCCTCTCTGAAATGTGGCCCCAAGTTCTTTTGAAACAAAACCGTTGACTCCTAAAATGAGCAGTCTAACATACCCCACGCCTTCTGTGAAAACTGCTCTTTGAGGTCACCCATTAATTGGTACCAGAATAAGAATCAGTCTAGAGCGTGTGGGCCAGACGGTGTGATCAACTGTTTACTCAAAAGTAGAAAGTGGAGAGATGTGCTTTTTTAGAGTGTTTACTCAGATAGTTAGAACAGACAAATGTCTGGCCTCCTGGCACGTATCTACCCTTTTACCAATTATCAAAAAAGGACACAGAGATAGTCCCTCCAGTTATTGGTCCATTTCTTTATTAGATGCTTACTCCGAAATCTTGGCTACTTTGGTTATAAAGGCCATAACAAAGTGGGGGTAATCAACCCATAGGTTTAACCTGCTACAAACAGGGTTTAGGAAAGGTATTGGGACCACATTTACTGGTATTACTATTGCCACTTGTATGTCACTAGCAGGAGGCAACACTGGCAGAACTCTTTATGTGGCGGGCCAGATCTGTCAACCACCTTTGATAACGTCGACAGATGCTGTAATGGTTTTACGCCAATAATGTGGTGCGGGTACAGCTAAACATTGAGGGAAACATGTCCAGGGATATTCCTCCAGAGAAAGGCGTGAGACAGGGGTGTGTTATTGCCCTTACCCTGTTCAACCTTTATATAGCAGACCTTTGGGAAGTTAGTAAAAGTTGGGATGGCAACCCCCTAAATGCCCATGGTTGAAAACTAATTGCATTGCCTATGCAGATGGCTTCATCCTGTTAGATTTTACACCTGCAATACTGCAGAGTGCAATGAATGGGTTAACAACATATTTCAGAGAATGGTGTTTGAAAGAGCCAAGGTCATGGTTGGTGTTTGTGAGGTCTGGGCGGCCATGATAATGGTTGGTGCCAACTGGTGTTGTGAGGTCATGGGCGCCATGATAACAGCCAGTGCCACCTGGTGGTGAATGTTTAAATGCACAGATTGGGAATTGGGAGGTTAGGCGTTCCAGATGGTGAGAGCTAGGATAGAGAGGGCCGTGCCACCAACTATAGTGTAGCGGTAAGGGGGGATAGCGAGGAGGAAACTGAGCCTGATCAGAGGCTTCTGGGGGGTTGGCAGTGGATGATATTTTCGTGTAGGAACTCTAGTCACGTATTATGGAAGGCTCGGTATGTGATGCACATTGATTTGAAGGCCGCATTTAGGCAGAGAGAGAGCCAGTGTAGTACTCTGAGGGTGATATGTTCTCTGGCCAAGAGGGCAGGAAGCAGTGTGGCTGCTGAGTTTTGGATTCATTGGTCCTGAGCTGGCATGCTGGGATGCCAAGATAGAGGGAGTTGTCATAGTTTATATGTGAGCTGATGATGGCCAGTATTACGGAAACTCTTTGAGAATGGGAGTGATAGGGAAAATGTGCTTTAAGATGCCTAAGTGTAAGTGGCAAGTTATGGATATGGAGTTGATGTGTTTGGAGAGAGATAGGTCTGTGTTCATGGTGCATCCAAGATTTTTAAAGGGGGTGGATGCGGCAGGTTGTGCTCCTAGGGCTTGTGGCCATGATATAGGTTGGGGAATGAGAAACGTTTTGCCACTTATTAGGATTTCTGATTTGCCCGGGTTAAGGATAAGGTGCTTGGATGTCATCCACATGTCCACAGCCGAGAGTCAAGAAGCAAGGCCAGGAAAGGGGGAGGCTGGAGTCTTGGGAATTTTGAAAATGATCTGGGTGGCGTCTGCATAGTTAGAACAGGTAAGGTTGTGGGAGCGGATGAAAGCAGGCAGTGGGATTAGGTAGATGCTGAAAGGAAGGGGTGAAAGGGAGGCTCCTTGTGGGACCCCTTTTGTGATGGGATGATGGACAGAGGAGAAAGGAGGGAGAAGAATGATTAGCGAGTGATTGGAAATTAATGAGGATATCCAATTGAGGACAGAATCTTTGATGCCTAGGGTGACGAGCCTGTTCCTGTGTATTGTGTGGACGATGGTGTCAAAGGTCACAGATAGATTGAGGAGGATGAGTGCATCTCATCCTTATAAATCAGCAGTTCTTTTGAGCTCATCCCAGATAGAGACTAGGGAGGATTCCATTCTAGAGAAGGGTCAGAACCCCGATTGAGCTTGGTCGGGGAGACTAATGGCTTCTTTGAAGAGACCAAGTTGCTTGTATGCAGCACGGTCTGTTAGTTTAGCAATGAAGCAGGTGTTGGAGATTGGGTGGTAGCTCGAAGGGGAGAGTGGGTCGAGACTGGTTTTTTTAGTAGCAGTTTGACATGAGAGGTATTGAAAGCCTCTGGGAAGAGCAATGTTATAAAAGTGGCTCGATAGTTCATCGCAGAATGCTTGTGTGTTAGGGGAATGGGGTATAAGGGAGCTAGGGGACTTGCATTCCTCTAGGATTTTGTGGAGTTCCCTGCACGGATAGTTGGAGTTGGAGATTCTGTTTCCATAGTGTTTTTTTGGGCTTTCTTGATTTTGGACAGGTAAGCTCTGTTCAGGCTTGTGAAGGCCATTTTGTTTTGTGGAGTAGGGTAGGTTCTACAAATTCGCTCTAGGCAATGCTTGAGAGTTTTGAGAGTTTCGGGAGAAGGTGACCACTTGGGCTGCTGTCTTGATCTTTGGGAGGGGCGCCAGGTTGGTGTGGGGTGGGTCAGAGTTTTAGAAAGCCATTGGTCAAAGAGGTCAATGGCGAGGTGTCCTTCCTTGCGAGAGATATCAGGAAGTGTAAGAAATAGGGAATTGGCCAGGTCTGGGTTGATGATGATTTTATTCCAGAGAGGGATGGGGTTGTTGAGGAGATGTTTGCTGGAAGTGGTAGGGAGGGGGAGTGGCGCTGATGCAAGAAGAGTATAGCATGGTGATCAGCCTAGATGAGATAGGGAGGTCGGAGTGGCAAGACTAGGTCTGACGTGCAGAATAGTGCATTGAGGGTGTGCCGTGCAATGTGAGTAGGGTGGGATATCAGTTGTTTTAGGTCGAGAGCTTCCAGATTGTTAGTGAAGGAGCGGGTCAAACGGTTGTCAGGAACATCAAACCAAATGTTAAAAACTCCTAGCAAAGTGAGCGAAGTGTGTTGGATCCGCATGGTTGAGAGGAAGCCACAGAGGGAGTCGGTGTGATTCCGGTCATAGCCATTTGGCCTAAATAGTAGAAGAAACTGTGGGAGAAGGAACGGCTGAGGTGGAACATTGCGAGAAGAGATTCACATTCAGTGCCGCAAGAGTAATCTCTGTGGAAATTACTGACAGGTGTTGCTTGTGGGGGGGGCGGCTAGACCCCCTGTTCTACTGGGCCTGTTCTGTATGAACAGGGAGTAGCCGGGTGGGAAGGTTACATATGCGATTGGATTGAAGTCATCAGAGAAGCATGTCTCAGTGATGAATAAGATATCTGGGTTTTCAGTGGCTACGAGGTCAAAGTTGTTGCATTTATTTTTGAAGACCGATCTGGAGTTAATGAGTAAGCAAGATAGTTTGAGAGAATTCTGGTGTATGGTGAGATTCGAGAGATGATAAAGTAAGGTAAGGGCATCAAGGGTAAATAAACATGACAAGTGTTATTAAAATCTGCAGCCAGTTTGGACAGGTTTTCTTATTGTGGCATGGCATATTTAATGGGAAAGCTAACAGGAGCATGTTATTACATGGGGATACTTACATATATTGGCTGAGCCCGCCTGGACATGCTTTCTTTTAGTATCATTACTGGAATTGTGTGCAAAGCAAACATGACTCTGTTCTTTTATAGGGAATTCTGGCATGCATTCTTGTAGCCAGCTTGGAAATGTATGGGCACAGTCACAGTGAAAATGTTTTATACTGGCATATATTGTAGGCAACGGTATCATCCGAATATGACTTGTATCTATTGGGTTTCTGGATTGGAGTTACCCTAAAAATGCATACTTGTTGCCGGTCACCTTTAATTGGCAGGCATACATGCACATGTCTTCATACCCAGAGTGCCCCTTTCATCCCAGAATCTGCATATTTTGTATGTTTTATTAAACAATCTGGCTAATAGGTTTTCCCATAATTCAGGATTCCCTTTCAGAATCTCATTGGAGAGGCCGTCAGGCCCTGTCGGTCTAGACTTTTTTGCATTTATTTATCACAGAAATTATCTGTTTAACTGAGAAGCTTAACTGCCATCATGAAGATGTCCCTAGAGTTGGAACATAAGGTGAGATCTAAATCATTTTGCAATAAATATTACAAAAAATAAGTCACCCATCTTGCCTCCGATATCGGGTTAAGCAGAGATTGTGCTTGGATGAGTTGCTGCCCATTGTTCAAGGTCCAGAAAGAATGTGTTTGTTTCTTCAACACAAGCCATAGCATATGCTCACTGTCCCTCTTCAACATGTGTTTATGACTTTAAGCCAGTTCATATATGATTGCTTGCACTTTTAAGCCCACAGGAATCAAGAGCGTGGGTGTTTGCTCCCGCCTAGGGAGCCCTGGAGTCTTTCCACACTACCCTCACTGCCGGCACTGAAGCCCTGCCCCCAACAGGACAAATACAGAGGGCTTCACCAGCGAGGGTGTAAGCCCACGGGAAGCAACTGTGCAGGTGTTTGCTCCCAACTGGGGAGCACTGAAGTCTTTCCACACTGCCCTCACTGCCAGTGCTGAAGCCCAACCCCCAACAGGACAAATACCCACAAGGATGTAAGCCTGCGGGAAGCAAGGGTGTGGGTGTTCGCGATCCGCCAGTGGAGCTCCAAAAGGAAACCAACAGGAAAAGGCCAGCAGATCCCAGAGTATCCCACTGACTTGGCCTGTCGTGAGGTGAGATAAACATTTGGGAGCTGAGTTCCTTGGTTTCCCCTTTACCAGAGCTTTAGCTTGTCCTGGGCACTGCTGTAGATATGGCTGGAGCTGCAGAAGTGGAGGAACTCCAGTCCCCTTCCCCCCATCTTTGTCTCCAAATCTGTCCTTTCGTCCAACCTGCAAGGCCCCTCGGACTCACAAGCAAATCATTCATTTATAGTGGGCTGAAGAAAAGTGCTGGGGAAGTGCCAGGGAAGTGGAATTCACCCTGGGGCTTCTAACATGGACAGAGCACCTACCCCACTGACTGCTGACACTACCTGTGACCCGGGGGGGTAATGGGGAGTCAGCATCTGAGATCTTTAATACCCATAGCCTCAATGGGGACCTTTTCCCACGATTACATGGTTCCGTGTGATAATATCCTCGCAAAAATATCGCCATACAAAAATTAGGCCATATTTTTGCAGCGACATTACCCCATGGAACCTGTGGGGGACACCCCCGCAACCCCCATATATTTTTAAAGGGAGCGGGGGACACCCCGCAACCCTCCCACCCATTTACCTCACAAATTATCCCCACCAAAAATATCGCCTATGGCCGTTCCCGACTACCATATGTACGGCGATATTTTTGGTGGGGATAATATTACCTGATACCGATTACATGGGACCACCCAAGGACCTGCTCTGAACCCCATGCCCGATATTACCCAGCCTAGTATAATCCTAGCTGAACATGTGCCCAATGTTAATCTGCTAACCCCTGGAGGGAGTCTTGATCGTATGGCAACTGCTGATCTTCTGCATATCCTTGAAAATGGCTGCAAGAGGATCACTTTGGGCATAGCCAAACTCACTGGAGGCTGTGATCCCTCAGCTCCATCTCTGGTGCCGGTTCTGCCACTTACATCTCCTGGCCTGTCACCACGGCCCGGCCCTGGTACTTCGTGTTTGGTGTCTGATTGATGGATGCCCCCCCCCAGCAGTAGATGCAATGGACCTGGGTAGGGAAGGATCTTGTGAGGGAAAGCAGTTGAGTTCTCCCTGGAGCACTTGGAGCAAGTTTATGTCAGCTGTACTTTCGGGGGCTAGCTCCTTCCTATGTTTAACCCCACTTTGGGTATCCAAGCCCCCTACCCAAGGAAATCGGTGCCTGCCAGCCTCATCACCCACTGTACCTAACATTGTCCTGGGCTGCTCCTGTGACCATGTGTTTTCTGGACTGGCCGACATCAAAAAACTACTATTGGTTTTGATTAAGGGGGTGACAGAGGCCAAGTGGAAAGGGAGGGGCGTGGAGGTCTGGAAAGGGTCGATTGGTCATATCCCCTGTGTCACTGTCCTTCCTTTGCCTCTGGTGCCCCGAACACTTCAATCTTGAAGAGGCAACCAAAAGCTGACCAACCCTCAATTCTGTAACAAATGTACAGAGAGAGCCCACTAAGGCCTCTACCTTGGGGTAAGAGCCCCCACTTTTGATGAACCATGCCCCGAGGGTCCCGGCCTCAAGCACCCAGATTGGAGGGCAACTAATGCACACAACCATTGTCCTGGGAGGCCCCTGCTCAGGCACAACGTCCAGGAAGGGCTTAGAAGTGCCACAGTGTTCTTTCATGGAGTCCCAAAATTGACTATTGACAGAAGAGAAACAAGGGATTCCCTTCTGAACAAATGGCTTCATTGGTTGCACTATGTAGGGGACTGTGCTTTTCTGACCAAGGTCTCTATGGTGGAGTACACAAGGGGGGGGGGCGAGGGACAGTTAGCATTAACTGGGATTGTCGAACGAAGAAGGCAAGCGGGCATGTAGAAGGAGACCAAGGAAGAGAGCTAAATGGGAGCAAGACCATGGAGGGATTTAAAAACCGTACATAGAAAGCTGAGCCTGGAGGAAAATGTCAGCCAGCCAAGCAAAGACAGAGATTGTGAAATGGAGTCGCGGGGAGATAACTGGTAGAGAAGATGTATTCATGCGTTGAATATGGATTTAAGAGGGGCAAGACAGGAAAGGGAGAGACCGAATAGGATAGAAGAACAGTAAAAAGGGCAAGACAAAGTTAAAGATAAAGGCCCTCATTACGACCTTGGCGGAGAACCATGGTGCTATTAGCACCATGGTCCATGGCGCTAAGGGTGCAATTCCGCCATGGTGGTTGGCGGACTTACCGCCCCATTCCGACCTTGGCGGGGCGGTAAGTCCCCAATCCCCATTTACCCTTCCCCATTCCCATTTTTGCCCCATAGGGCATAATGGGAGTGGGGAAGGCGTTAATTACGCCACCGTAAATTACGGTGGCGTAATTAACTCCATGGTCCCTTAGCGCCATGGATTTTAATACCTGCTAAAAGCAGGTGTTAAATCCGCCATGGCGCTAAGGGAACTCATACTCAGGCGGTAAGGGTCGGCGCTGTTTACGCCGGCGTAAACCCCTTACCGCCTGGGTCGTAATGAGGGCCAAAATGAGAAGTTTGGTAGCGGCAAAAGTCAGAAAAGGATGGGCTTTACAAATGTTAATAAGATGGAAAAAGATGGAAACGGCAGGACCGAGAGATAGTGGAGATGTGAGGGGAGAAGGAGAAGGCGTATCAAAGTATAGGCCGAGATTTTGAGCAGTACTAGAGAGCGGTAAAGAAGAAGGGGGAAAGGAGACGAAGGACGGAGGGGAATGTGAGGGAATGGTGGTGGCAGGAAAGAAAATAACTTTCCTTTTTGAGGAGTTTAGAACCAGAAAGTGGTCTGACATCCATGATTTAATAGTAAGCAGACAGGAAGGTGGGCTATTGTGAATGGCACGAGTAAAGGTGGGAAAGAGAGAGAAAGTTGTGTACCATCGGCATAGAAGTGGCGGGAGATCCCAAAGGACGAGATAATAGCAGCAAGAGAAGAAGTGGAGAGGGAAAAGAGGAAAGCGCCAAGAACTGAGCCTTAAGGGCACCATGAAGGAGTGGAAGTGTTTGAGAAGAGGAACCAGCCCAGGAGACAGAATCACTATGGTCAGAAAGATAGAAGCTAAACCATGCAAGAACAGAGTCGGCAAACCCAAATGAAACGAGAGAAGCCAAGAGGAGGGTGTGGTCAACAGTGTCAAAAGCCACAGAGAGGTCTAGAAGTATGAGCAGTGAGGAATAATTTGAGTAACGAGCAGAAAGGAAAGAATTACAAACAGAGAGAAGAGCACTCTGTTGAGTGAGAGAGACTAGGTATTGTACAGACGTGCATAGTGGGCAGCAACCACAGTCCAGTCAGTGAATAATAATTTACATGTATCATGAAACAATGTTAAAGCTATGATGTCATTCACTTCTATAAAAACTTCCATTTAATAATGACACGTTGAATGATGCTTGCATTATTTCTGGCTGAGACTGTATGTTATAAATTTTTGTTTTTCCTGCTACTTGTGCACTTTTATTGCTCATTGGATTGATTTTATTTTTCTACTCAGGTTTTTGGGCATACCCTACATTCGGGTAAAATGAGTCTGAAGAGCACCTTGTGACTTTGAATTACATACAACTCCCTTCAGTACCTCTTGTATAATCAAATGGAGCAAATTAAATAATTCTGCAGGGATAAAACCCAGAATTCGGCAATCATTGCATGCCCTGTCAAAGAGCGCCCTCACTTTCTTATTGAATATTGAGACATTTCTCAGGTTCCAAATCAAATCATTGCCAACAATGTTTATCCCCAGATCTGTATGTCCTAACCGTTCCTCGATACAAACAGCAATCAAAGGGAAAGAAGAAATTAGCACCTTGTGATTACTCGCCTTAACATTAACCACTAAAAAATGAAAAATTCCTCAATCTCACTCCAAGTTCCCCCAAATGTTATGTTATGGAATTTGTAGAGTGCAGAAACCAGGCCTTTATGTTTTTCCTGAAACCGTAATGGTCTGGAATATCAAGCAGAGCCTGTGGTAAGGAGTTCCACAGCAAAGGCGCATGCACAGAGAAAGAACGCCCTCCTGCCCTGGCCTTCCGAAAGCAAGGAATAACCAGGAGGTTCTTAGAACTGGAGCGAAAACTGTGGGATGGGGAATATATTTTGAGTTTCTTTTGAAGAAAGGAGGGACCGGATAGATGGATGGCCCAGTGAACAATGCAGAGGATCTTAAAAACAATCTGATTCCTGACCGTAAGCCAATGGAGTTCATGTAGCAGTGTGGGGGAGTGCTCAAACCTATGGGCAGCAAAGTGCAACCGGGCTGCTGCATTCTGAAGAGTTTGAGGTCTCCAGACGAAGCAATCAGATTTTCCTAAATAGATCCTAATACAATAGTCCAGAGATCACATAATTGATGCAGTTACCTCTGTGGATCGACAAGTAGAGGGGGAGAAAAGGCACCACTTTCCTCAGATGTTTCAGTTTAAGAAAGCCTGAGTTGCAGACTGATGCAATCTGAGCTTCCCTGGAGCAGGAGGGGGGAGATTTGATCCCAAGACTCTTAACCAAGGAGCATGGAGGTGGGAGAGTCCCCATACTCTCTGCCCAGAAATGAGAATTCCAGACTGTTACTGGGTCAGAGGTACCAATCACGAGAACCTCTGTTTTACTGGCTTTAAGTTTAAACCAATTTGCTGACATCCAATTTGAGATCTATGACAGATGCCTTTTAAGCTGGGAAGGGGCCTCTGTTGTGGGAGAATTTAGATGAAAAAGTAGCTGGGTGTCCACCGCATAAGTATATCCAAACATGATCATCAGCAGTAATGCTCCAAGGAACTTGAAGATATTCGCCATCCACTCTGGTACCCATGAAAAGATTGATGCAAACCAGATGTCGTCTCCTGTATCTTCATCTTCCATCTTGGTATGCAAAGTTGTCAACAACGGTATAGCCTCTGTCAGGGTCCCATTCTCCTCATCGTGAGCAGGTATGAATGTGCAACATGATTCTCTGATTTTGGCATAAACACCTCCATCCATGGATGTAATCATGTCCAGGATATATCTATTTTGGAGTGTCATCAATCTTATGGCTCCTAGCCCTTCCTTGATAGAATTGAACCCCTTCATGGTAGTGTTGATTATCTGCAGTAGCACCCATCTGGTTATCTGTAACCATTTGGCATTCGTCATCACCTGGATCCTGGGCATGAAGATTGTCATGAATATTGCTGGAGTCTGACTGAACAATCAGAGTTCATATGGAGTGGCCTCAAAAGCTTCTTTTGATTTAGCTGAGAAATAGTTTTCCCTCTTTGTTCGATCGAGAAACTCAAGTGCTCTCTTCTTCCTTAGATGAGCATCAGTCTTTGAAAATTCTCCAATGTTAAAGTCACTTTTCGGAATCAGTAATGTTGGAACATGAATAATCACTATGGAACACAGTCCTCCCCAGTCACTGGGTAGCTTCATATACACTCTGAATCCACAAGCCCATTAGTGGTCCGTTATCACTACTGTCCCATACTTCATTCCTGGTACATCAAAGATTTGTCCACATTGTTGGTTCTCTCCAACTTTTCTTGTGCCATTGTTTCTGAAGCATAGTTCTGCGCTTGCCAGAGGCACTATCTGCACTGGGCCTCCTTTATCTTCAATCCATGTCAGCAGCTTGGCATGTTTTGGACAGAGAGGTTTGCATCCCTTCTCCACATGCTCAATAACTGGTTCATGAGGTCCGGTTCTGCCAATGCTCTACATACGACTAGGCCTTCTTCTGAGCCATCTGGTGAAAGTACTGTTCCACAAATTTGCATTTGGCCTCTCTCCTTGTATCTTTGTATTTCTTCATCAGTCTTTCCTTGGCAATTGAGCTGTCTGTTTATCTCCCATCTGATTCCTGTGCCTTTCATTCCAGGCTGTTCATATCTTATCACATGATCTTTGGTGTGTGGGCTTGCTCTTGTATTCAAATCTTGAACATAATTGTCTTCTTCTGGTGCTGACCATTCTGTCACCCATACTAAGGATGCTGGTCAACCCTGGAATTGACCTCTCGTATGGCAAAGAGCAAGGTGCGTTAGACAGTGAGCTGCCGGGATGTCTATTTCTATAGATATGAATATCTTAGAATTCCCCAATGCATAGGGTAGGAGAGCACAAAAATAATAGCTCTCCTTAGAGGTTCTCATGCCCACCTCTTTCATGTGCTGATACCACATGTTATTCCGTAAATGTGCTGTGCTGTCCAGATAATTATTTAATTCATAATCATCTTCTCTTGCACTTCTCTTGGGTCTCTTTCTTGTATAATTAGTGTGCACCCAATGATCATGGAGCAAATCAAAAACTGACCTTCCCTCAGGGGTAATCATAGGGGTACTTCTCAGAGAGATAGGTGACTTTGCATGTGTCATTGGTGTAGGGATAATCACATATGGTCTTGGCCTTCATGCAACAGTTATGTCTGTAATGGTCACTTGTATGGAGAGGATCAGAGGGACTGCTGCTTTCTTTGGACCAATAAAGGACACAGTGTGTACCAAAAGAATCAAGGAATCAATGATGAATGCTGTGCATGCATATAATATACACTAATACATTAGTCCCCACCAGTGGTGATTTCTCATACGTCGCTGAGCTCGCTCATTTCCCTCCATTGTATCACTTTCAGGATTCCATATTCTGCGAGTGTACTATGTTTTAAGAAAGGAAAAAATCAGGCAAACTCATTAAATGCTCAGGTAGTTGCATGATTTGTTCAGTTATTGTTCTAAGAAACCTTCTGATGACAGGGCCATTCCTAGGATTGTGCAGAAACTCATGTATACTAATGCTTCGTCCACAAGAAAAGGATGTACTCATAAAATAAAGATGAAAATAAGAAGGAGGATGTGAGCATCAATATCAGACAAAACTGTTTGGGTGTCCAAAGAGAAATTCAGTAAGAAATGAGTCAGGAAACAGCTCCTTCTTCCTATTTTTAGCCAGGTGTTGTCATTTAGGCATAACCACAATAAATCTGCAGTTTCCTAATGTTCATTTTTCAAACGATCCCTGTGGCTCAAGATTGGTTGCTTTCCACACGCCTGCTATAATATCTATAAAGAGTGTCCCATGGGAGCCACAGCCCAAATGCACACTTGCATTTATTCAACTAGTAGGTTCAATGTCCTTCTTCTTTGTCATCGATCGAGTCTGCCCATGCTGAACTACTTTTTGTGGACTTGCTTCCGAATTGGGTGGGGGTGTTCCGTCTCACCAGCATACAGTTTGACGTCGCCCAGGTGAATCCATGCTGTTACGCTCACCTCATCTCCGCGGGGGCATTGGTTCCGTTGGGCATGTGGGTGTCTGCTGGCCTGCTCGCAGTTGGTTTGGCTGTGTTGGTTGCTGGTCCGCTCCTGGTGGATGATTCCTACAATGAGGAACTATGATGAGTGTGGGATGTTTCAACCCCCGGGCCCTCACCAACCCTGTGCCCCCTTTGTGAAAACTGGGTTCCCCTTGGGACTCTCCTCACCTTATATTTTAGGGTTGGTAGGCTCTCCTTCCTGCTTCCTTCAGCAGGGGCGCAATGAATCTGTTGCTCCTCTGATTCACATTTATGTCAGTGTAGTCCGAGCCCAGTCCTGCTGAGGCTCTTTGTGTCTGCCTTCCCAGCACTTGTGGTGGTGTGTGGTTACAACGGTGCTGTTGTAGTCTTTATGTGCGCTGTGGTTCTCTTTCATGCTCTGTTCCCCTTTTCCTTGCTTAATGCTGGTCTTGCTGTCTTTTCATTGCATGCACTGCTTTTCCCCTTGCACACGCGTTTTTTTCCTTTGCTAGCTTTGTTTCTTCCTTTCCTTGCTCTATGACCTGGCCTTGCATGCTCGTCCTTGTACTTGTGCTGCCTTTCTCGCATGCCTGGCTTAGTTTCCTAGGTTCTATGTTTCCTTTCTTGCGCGCACGGCTTCTTGCTATGCTCTTACTTTTATTCTTGTTCTTTTACAGGCATCGGCTGGAGCCGCGATGATGGAGCTTAATTGAATCAGGTAAGTATCACAGGTACCACGGGAATCAACCTTGGCGTGGCTGACAGAAGCTGGGAGGGATCACAGGTAAGTATCGTACGAGTTGCGGGTTCAGTCTGCAGAGATGAACAGGAGCTGCGGGTCCGGTCTGCAGAGATGAACAGGAGCAGCAGGTCCAGTCTGCAAAGATGAACAGGAACTGCGGGTCCAATCTGCAGAGATGAACAGGAGCTGCACCGGTGAGCGTCACGCTGCCTAGGGCAGAGTAACGCGAAGCATGGTTTCTGGATGGGGCGTGGCTTATATAGCCAGCCACGTCCGATCAACTTAGCCACACCCAAACACTAGACTGCATACAGCAAAGAGGGTTTTGAGTTACAATCCGCCATGTTAGGACACCAGGTAGTTACCTGGTTCTTGGTCTTGTGCCTCTTCATTCCTTATGAGCCTGGTGCCAGCGGCATCAGGACAGGGCCCAGGTGGCTCTCTCTGGTTTTTTGAAGGCACTGTTGTGTTCCTGAAATGGTGCCAATACCCCAATCATTGTACCGGGGGGGTCTCCACCTATGTGTTTCTGGACAGCTGACTGTGACATGCGCATCATTCTTGGACCTTTACTGCTGAGGGAGTAATATCTTCCACAGTATATGGGCCACTGCAACAGGGCTTGTGCCACTTCCTAGTGAAGCTATGTATCAATACAGCATCTCCCTTGAAAAGTCTTTGTACTGGTAAAAGTTCCTCTGATTCGGTTGCTGAATGGCCTATGGCCTGAGACCGACATCCCTTGCGCTTGAATTGATAGGAAATGAAAGAGATACTAGCGGTCATCAATGTTAAATAAGCAATTAACAAATTTCCTAATGTTTTGGCTGTCTTATGGGCATCACTCCTAATCCTCGATGGAGGAGTTAGAGGCATTCTCATTTGCCTCTCCATTACTAGTTCATGGGATGTGAGGTGGTGGTCCAACAGGGGGTGATTCCTTAATGCAAATAATGCTAAAGATAAGCAATAAAGCCATCCTTTCTTCAGTGACAATTTCAATTTAGCAATTCTTTCCATGAGAAGATCATTGAGTCTCTCACACATCCGTTCACTTAATGGTGATAAGCCGAAAAAACTTGTGCTTCATGTTTAATAACATGCTAATCTGTTCAAATAATTAATTTACAAAATGCGGGCCATTGTCGGATCTCAGCACCTCACATACTCCCCATCTTGGAAATACATCTTGTACTAAATACTTCAGTGTGAAAGTGACATCAGGGTGTTTACATGGACCTGCTTTGATCAATCACGAAAAGGGACACACCACCACTATAATATACCTATATCCACTACAAACTTGCAGCATATCAACATAATCAATATGTAAATGCTGAAAAGGACCATTTGGTCTAGGAATCACTGCCCTAATTGTTTGCAATGTGTGCCCAGCAGTAATCCTTTGATATATGATGCAATTTACTACATAAAATGCAACATGTTCTAACAAATCTGGTACAAACCAATCCTATGCAATAGCTGCTGCAAGGCTTTCCCTATTTACATGTGCAGGTTAGTGCAACTGTTCAAGCGCTACCTTTAATAATGCTACTGGCATTACTGGCTTCCCAGTGCTATCTTGCTGCCATAATGCTTCAGAAGGAGATAAAGAGCACCCCCTCCATTTCCACAGCTCTTGCTCTACCTGCGGTGCACTGCCTTGAATTTCCATGAACTGTGTTTTCGGTAAGTGATTAAAACCTTCTTGCATTATCACAGCCATAATTTCTCCCTTTCTTATATGAGGAGAACCAAAACTCGAAATGTCTGAAGAAGTTGCAACCCTTTTGGCTTCTTCACCCGCGGTTTGATTTCCGCATGAAATAAAATCACTTCTCTTAGTATGTGCTGCACATTTAACTATTGCAATGGCTGCTGAGAGCTGTAGTGCCTTAAAAACCCTGTACATTAATGGTGCATGCTGCACACGAGTGCCGTCTTCTCAGGGGTAGCCCCTCCTTTTCCAACATGCTAGCCATGCATGTACGGTTGACGTCACATAGGCATAGTCACTGTACACCGCTTCCTCTCCTTCGTATTTCTCAAGCGCGATAATAAGCGCCACTAATTCTGCTGCTTGTGCCAAAAAAATTAGATGGAAGCCTTATGCTTGCCACAATTTCAAATTCCCCATTCTCTCTATGCCTCACTACAGCTGACCCAGTCAATCTTTCCCATTATTTTGATAAATTGTTGATGACCCATCAATAAAGATAATCTTCCCTTCTGACAGTGTGTTTTCTTTTAAATACGGTATGCCATCATATCACTCTTCATAACTAGTGCAGTCATGTACATGCTCGCCCTCTGCCACGGGTTCAGCTACAAATGTGTCAGGGTTCACTTTTCTGCACTTGACTATCTTAATCACAGGATTAAGTATAACAACTTTGTATGCAGATGCTCTCTGGGATGTCAACGTACCCTTAGGTTTTTCCAAAATAGCAACCAAAGCATGCTCAACAAATAATGTCATGGAACATCCCATTACTATGTTCATAGAATTCTCAATGCCGAATGCGGCTGCTACCAGTGATTGTTCGCAAGAAAAGTATCCTCTCATAACTAGATCTAAAATCCCACTGTAATATGCCAGAGGTTTATACCCAATGTAGTCCTCTGTGTAAGCACTGCTGTCATAACTGTCCCATTCTTGTGCGAAAACAAGATAAACTCCTCAGAATAATTGGGAATTCCTAAAACTGGAGCTGTACAAATTGCTTTCTTTAATTCGTCAAATCCCTCCTCCATTTCCTCATTCCATTCTATTTTATCCTTGGTTACCTGTGCCTTTTTTAGAGCCTTCAAAACTGGTTTTGTATATGAACTATAATGAAATACCCATGCTCTAACATAGTTACATAGTCCCAAACATTGCTGCATTTGCTTTTTCGTGTGCGGTTTTGCTGTTTTCATAATTGCCTCAGCCCTTTCAGGTATGACCTTTTTTCCCTCATGTGAAATCAACTAGCCTATGTACACCACCTCTTCTTGACAATACTGTAACTTCTCTCTGTCCATTTTATATCCTTTCTCTGCTAAGATAATCAATAACTGAATTGAGTCTTCTCTGGACTCATCTTCTGTTGTGCTACAAACCAAAATGTCTTCTACGTACTGTAGCACAACGCTTTTTAAATCAATATTGCCTAGGTCCATCTGAAGGACCCTATTAAAAATGGATGGAGACTCACAGTACCCCTGAGGTAAACGTGTGCTTTTTAGCTTCGTCTGACAGAATGTAAATGATGTCAGATCTTGAGAGTCCTTATGCAACAGGATTGAGAAAAATACATTTTTCAAGTCAATCACTGTGAAATATCGTGCTTCAACAGGGATACCACATAGTATCGTCGCAGGATTTGGAACTAGAGGAAACTGTAATGCTTACCTCTGGTACCCGGCAGGAGTGCCTGGTCCGGACTGTTCCGAAGCATTGCTCCCACTGGATAATTCTGCTATGGTGAATGCCCAAGCCACGCCTTTCCCCACTGGCCCGCTGGTGAACCAAAGCCCAGGGAACAGTGCAGTTGGGAGGGACCTGGTAGAACTTGGAGCCTCTGGTAACATGTGCTAGGGGGTCTGGATGAAGACCCAAGGGTAAGTAAATGCAGATATTCAGTAAGCGTTGCCCTGCTTCCTCCTCCACCTCCCCCCTGTGTCCCTCTAGGTAGACTGGCTGGCACACTAATGCTGGTGCTCACTGTATTTGGATGAAGAAGGCGGGCCGGAGATATCAGGTAAGCATCCAAATCCAGTTGCTTCACTGAGAGTAGTGGTCCAGACCGGCTGCGATGCACTGGATGCTGAAAGTATGAAGGTACGTTTTTCTACAATGCTGCTCTGGAGGCTTTAGCAGCTTTCAGTGCGAAGTGCTGCTTGTTTCGTGCTGTTCACTCTCATCGGGTGGTGCGATGCGCTTTAATTATTCTCTTTCTTTCTCCTCCCCAGGTGCGAACCTTGCGGAATGTCTTTGCTGGAATTGCTGCTACGTGAAAAAGGAGTGAGGCAGCTGATCGCTTGTTCAGGTAAGTTTGTGCTAAATGGGGAACTCAGGTGGAAATTAGCTGTTAAATTCAGTCTCTTACTATTGTCTTTCTCTGCTTTCTCGTTTTCAGGAGCTGCGCTTGCTGTGGACCTTAATCGGCTGTGATCCCGGTTGAATATCAGGACAGAAAATTGAAGCAGAACTCTTACGATGAAGTTCTCGGGTCGGTGCGGCTGCAGGTGGACCCGGGCTAAGATCCAAGTGAAATATCAGGACAGAAGCTTGAAGCGGAACTCGATGATGTCTTCGGTCTTTGGGTGGGTATGGCTGCAAATAAGTCTGGGCGCGCACCGCACATGGAAGAACAGGAGCGGTAAACATTACACTGCTCTGGTAGGTAGCAGACGAAACGCTAAGCACAGGGCATGACCCGGTTTTATAGCCTCGGGCCGCGCCCTGTTACCACTAGACCACAAGGGAAGTCATATTTTTGGGTCTGCCGGGGGCCATTTTAGGGTCCAAAATGGGTTCTTTCTCGGCAGCCATGTTGGTGTGCGTCAATGCATCTTCGATCAAAAGCATGCCCCAGCCAGCCACCTTGCATGCCCACCCTCTCCCTACATTGTCATGGGTGGATGTGTCCCTGGTCCTAACACACATGCCTTGTGCCTTTACTGGGATCGTGATAGAAACTCTGCCTCTACAATCTGGTTAGTTGGCCTCATGTCCTGGATTAAACGCCATGACCCCCCTTTCAATCTTTTCACAGGGTACACAGCGGTATTGCATGGTGACTCTGACATCACCAAGATACCCTGATCCATTAGTGCGGAAATAGTTTTTAAAATACCCTCATCCGCCTCTCGAGATATGGGATACTGTCTTGCTCGAGGTAAAATTGCTCTAGGCTTCAGATTAATCTTAACTTCTCCCACCCGCTTCTATATACCTACGTCACAGGGGCCTGTAGTCCATAACGAGGCTGGTACTTTTTCTAAGTCCTCGTCAAAATATGCTGGATGCTGTCACACTACCATCCCTCTCTGTGGGACCTCTCTTTCCTCTATTTTGATCCAAAAGGTGATGTTCATTTCAAATATCACTTCATCGTCTGCAGCATCATCTTTAAACATATCCTCATCTGTGACATCAGTCAGTCTATAACCTTCCCCAATGGCAATCACTGTTCTCCATGGCTTGCCTTCATCAATGCGTTCAAGCTTTGCATTTCCCCTCGTACTATGGCTGCGTCTAGTTCTAGAGGAATAATATGTCCCCCCTCTTCATCCATCGGTATCTGTGGTCTGAATAAAAACTCATCAGGTATTCTCATAGTCTTTCCCACTAAGCCTGGTAACCAAGTTAACAGAATGCGTATCCCATAAAGGAAGACTTCAGCTTCCACTGGCACTCCCTGGAGAGCCATGTGCCCTGTAAATGCCATAATAAATTCACCCATGTTTAAATAATGTATCCCTGGAGCGCAACACACTATGCCATCATTAGTGAAAGAAATTGTCATATTGAGCTTCTTCATTAAATTTCATCCCAGAATATTAACTGGTGTCTGCTGTGAATACAATAATGGAACAGACATGCCACATTCCCCTATTGAGACTGGTAATTCATCAGTAAAAGGAACTCTGGTTGTAGCCCAAGAGAACCCTTGAGCATTTTTGGCATTTCCCGGTAACAGATATTTTCCCTCCCGTATACATGAGCAAGTTGCAGCAGTGTCTACTAAAAAAAGAAAAATATCTGCATCCTATGGTAACATCAACCCTTGGTTCCTCATGAGAGTCTGGTGTTACCGATAGTACTGAACACATCAAGTCGCCCTGTGAGCTGTCCTGTTGTGGATATATGCTCATCCCTGTACCTGTGAAAGGACTTCCTCCCACTACAGAAACACCCAGTATTCTAGGAGTTAATAACTGCTGTGTGTTTACATTCTGTTTGTATCTGCCTGGGTGCATGCTGTGACTGTCCCTGCAGTGTATTCTATGGTGCTTGCTGTGGTTGCTGTGTCTGTTGTATTTGTGGCGCTTGCTGCATTTGCGGCGCTTATGTTTATACACTGTCTGATCTTGGGCAAACCCAATTCTAGCTTGTGGGCCATATGCAGGACAATAAGCTGTACCCCCTCTTGAGAATTGGCCATTCTGTACATACCCTTGACTTCCAAGCATGCGCGCAACGTGCCCTGCCATGCCACACGTCCAACATACAGGAGGTGCTCTTCTAACTTGCCCTCCTTGATTGAACCCTATTTGCATGTTCTGATTCTCCTTCTACATATTCTGAAAGCCACCTTGATTATTTTGAAAATTACCTCTCCCTCTAAAGCCCATTCCTCGGCCTCTCAGCATGAACCCATTTCCTCGTTGGTCCATCTGGTGTTGATTATTTGGCTGTGATGCACCTGCTATTTGTTGCTGCATTCCCAGCCCTTCTCTGATTGTCAATACCACACCTTCTATGGCATATTTTGACAATTTCTTCTAAACTAGTTTGGCTTCCTCCAGCTTCCCAGTGTCTTCTTTCTTCCTATTTTTCTCTTGCAGGAGTCGACAGTGATGCACTATAGTCAACTGTATCTCTGCCCAAGGCATTGCTTCCATACCTACTAATTTCCTGAGCTGTCTCTGTACTTGCTCCAGGACTCTGACATTAAATGTAGTAAAATACTGCCACTGATTTCCCGAACGGCTTGCGAGATTCCAATGTCCACTGTTCCTGAATGCTTTGAATGTAAGCCATCGGACCATCACCTTCTTGTATCTTACGTGCCATGATTGCACCCATATCTGATGTGTCAGGATACTGCACCCTAAGAGCTCTCTATACGTCTGCTCTACAGTTATTAAATGGTGCTCCATCATGAGCTGCATTCTGCACTGTGACACTTGTGTAACCTGCTTGTGTCCACATGTCATCAGCCCTCTCCCCAAGAATGGCTGCTAGGAGACCTTTAATGTCCCCTATAGCTAGGGCGTTTCCTGCTGTAATTTTCTTTAGTTCATAAATCCATTTTCCTGCACCCGCCATTAAACTAGGGAGCTTACATCTTAAATTATCCTTATCCATCTGAGCCAAGGGATATACTGTGGTCTGGCTCCTCCTTTCTCCAACAGGGGGAATTGCGTAAACCCAATTCCGCACTTGGTTCCCATCGTCTGCCTATCCATAGTGGGGACAATGGTTCTGCATCGCCTTCTACCTGGCAATGACTTTAGCCTACTCGTATATGCTGGCGAATCTCCTTTCTCACTATGTGATCATCCTTTGGGGCACTCAGGATATGCTATGGGATCTGGCGTCCTAACCGTAGGTTGTTCCAGATCAGACCATCTTACTTCCTTGTCTGACAATGTACATCCTTCAGAACCACATGCGCTTTCTCCCTCCTCCCCATGGAAGGTTTCTCTTTCTTTGTCTGATATATCCAGTCCTCAACTAGTATGACTATCATCTTTTTCATCTTTGTTTAAAGTCAGCCTGTCCAAAGACAAGGCTCTATACTCGAGACTAAAGGGGCTTCCTTCTTTGCCTCATGATCGGTCAATTAGAGATCAATCGTCTTTTCCCCTGCTCCCTGATTCGCCTTTTGCCCTCATTTCTTGATAAGCTTTATCAATCCTATCTCTGATGCTTCCTATCTCAAAATTCTCATCTAGGTTTACCCTAGATCAGGGGTGCACAACTGATTTTGACAGAGGGCCGAAAGTACCTTACATGAGGGCTATAGTGGGCCGAAAAGTAAATGTGGGTGGGGCGGTAGGCGGGGCGTGGCAGGAGGCTTTTTAAACCCCCAATTTGTACTAAACACATGGAAAAAGAATGTTTTTGAGGGGTAACAATTTTTATTTGCATTTCAAACTTACATTTTGTACTACACATTTTCCATTGTTATAATTTATTTCTATTTAGTTATTGTATCTCGCCTGTTTAATTAACTTATATATATTTAATTGAGCCTAGATTGGACATGCCGCTATTTTGGACTTCTACAGTTTGCTGTTTGGGTTGCCCAAGAGGAGTATGGCCTTTGTTGAGTCAGGTTTCCTCAAAAAGCCAAAGATGAACATCTCCTAACTGTGCCTGTTTTAGCTTTATTATTGGGTTCACTCTTGGAGTGCAACACTATGCCTCATGGCCCCCTCACCCCCAACCAAACACTATGCCCCATGGCACTCTCACCCACAACCAAACACTATCTCCCATGGCCCCTTTTCCCCCAACTAAACACTATGCCCCATGGCCCCCTCACCCCCAACCAAACACTATGCCCTATGTCCCTCAGCCCCAACCAAACACTATGCCCCAGGGCCCTCACCCCCAACCAAACACTATGCCCCATGGCCCCCTCACCCCAACCAAACACTATGCCCCATGTCCCTCACCCCCCAACCAAACACTATGCCCTATGGCCCCCTCACACCCAACCAAACATTATGCCCCATGACCCCCTCACCCACAACCAAACACTATGCCCCATGCCCCCCTCACCCCCAACCAAATACTATGCCCCATGTCTCTCACCCCCAACGAAACACTATGCCCCATGGCCCCCTCACCCCCAACAAACACTATGCCCCATGTCCCTCACCCCTAGCCAAACACTATGCCCCAGGGCCCCTTTACCCCCAACCAAACACTATGCCCCATGGCCCCCTCACCCCCAACCAAACACTATGCCCCATGGCCCCCTCACACCCAACCAAACATTATGCCCCATGGCCCCCTCACCCCCAACCAAACACTATGCCCCATGGCCCCCTCACCCCCAACCACACACTATGCCCCATGTCCCTCACCCCAAACCAAACACTATGCCCCAGGACCCCCTTACCCCCAACCAAACACTATGCCCCATGGCCCCCTCACACCCAACCAAACACAATGCCCCATGGCCCCTCACCCCCAACCAAACACTATGCCCCATGGCCCCCTCACCCCCAACAAACACTATGCCCCATGTCCCTCACCCCCAGCCAAACACTATGCCCCAGGGCCCCTTTACCCCCAACCAAACACTATGTCCCATGGCCCCCTCACCCCCAACCAAACACTATGCCCCATGTCCCTCACCCCAACCAAACACTATGCCCCATGGCCCCCTCACACCCAACCAAACATTATGCCCCATGGCACCCTCAGCCCCCCAAATCAGCACACTCTCAAACAAGCACCCATACAGACCCGAACCCCCCACCTCCCCAACTCCAAAACCCCACCCCCCAAATCAGCACACACACGAACCAGCACCCATACAGACCTGAACCCCCACCCCCCCAACTCAGCACACACACAAACATGCACCCATACAGACCCGAACCCCCCACCCCCCAACTCTAAACCCCTCACCGCCCAAATCAGCACACACACAAACCAGCACCCATACAGACCCGAACCACCACTCCCCAACTCAGCACACACACAAACATGCATCCATACAGACCCGAACCCCCCACACCCCCAAATAAGCACACTCTCAAACAAGCACCCATACAGACCCAAACCCCCCACCTCCCCAACTCCAAACCCCCACCCCCAAAATCAGCACACACACAAACCAGCACCCATACAGACCCGAACCCCCACCCCCCAAATCAGCACACTCTCAAACAAGCACCCATACAGACCCGAACCCCCCACCTCCCCAACTCCAAACCCCCACCCCCAAAATCAGCACACACACAAACATGCACCCATACAGACCCAAACCCCCACCCCCCCAAATCAGCACACTCTCAAACAAGCACCCATACAGACCCGAACCCCCCACCTCCCCAACTCCAAACCCCCACCCCCCAAATCAGCACACTCTCAAACAAGCACCCATACAGACCCGAACCCCCCACCTCCCCAACTCCAAACCCCCACCCACAAAATCAGCACACAGACAAACCAGCACCCATACAGACCCGAACTCCCGCCCCCCAACTCAGCACACACACAAACATGCACCCATACAGACCCAAAACCCCCACCCCCCCAAATCAGCACACTCTCAAACAAGCACCCATACAGACCCGAACCCCCCACCTCCCCAACTCCAAACCCCCACCCTCCAAATCAGCACACACACAAACCAGCACCCATACAGACCCGAACCACCCACCCCCCAACTCAGCACACACACAAACATGCACCCATAAAGACCCGAACCCCCCACACCCCAACTCAGCACACAAAAAACATTCAAATCAAAACATTCATACACATCCGACAACCCCCCCACCCCGCATCTCAACATACACACAAAAAACATTCAAATACAAACATTCATACACATCCGACACTCCCCCCACCCCCGCATCTCAACATACACACAGAAAACATTCAAATCCAAACATTCATACACATCCGACACCCCCCTACCCCCGCATCTCAACATACACACAAAATACATTCAAATCCAAACATTCATACACATCCAACATAAATCCGACACCCCCCTCCCCGCATCTCAACATACACACAAAAAACATTCAAATCCAAACATTTATACACATCCGACACCCCGCACCCCCGCATCTCAACATACACACAAAATACATTCAAATCCAAACATTCATACACATCCAACACACATCCGACACCCCCCCACCCCGCATCTCAACATACACACAAAAAACATTCAAATCCAAACATTCATACACATCCGACACCCCCCCACCCCCGCATCTCAACATACATACAAAATACATTAAAATCCAAACATTCATACGCATCCGACACACATCCGACACCCTCCCCCATCGCAACATACACACACAAACATAAAGCAAAACAGACCCGACACACAAACACAAACAGACCACTTACCGGAGACGTGCTGGAAGGCAGGTAAACTGGAACGCTGGCGAGGTAACTGGAATCGTACTATGGCTGGCGTGGTCCAAGGCTGAAATGCCTTCCGGTATCAAGCCTTATGGACCACGCCAGCCGTAGTGCTGGCCCTCCATTGGTGCAGCACACACGCACTACGTGGTTCGAAGGAGCGACGTGGTGCGTGTGTGTGCTGAGCCAATGAGGGCCAGTGTTTTGTCCGGGCCGGAAGACAACAAAGACTTTCCTCCATTAGGAAAGTCTTTGTGCCTCGCAGGCCGGACAAAAGAGCATGGCGGGCCGCAACTGGCCCGCGGGCCGTATGTTGTGCACCCATGCCCTAGATGGTCCTAGCATTACGTCTTGTGATGGGAGAAACTCCTCTATGTTACCCCATGATATTAATGGACTCAGTTCCATCAGCACTTTCTCAAAGCGATCAATATCGCGTGCGCTCTGTCTCCTTTTTTGCTCTATTTCTTCATCTATTTCCCTTTGTTTCTTCATTTCCCATCTAACCCATTCCTCTTCCTGCCTTTTCTTTTCCCTTCGTTCGTGTGCTCTACCCACTTCCTCTTCTTTTTGTCTTTGCATTCTCTTATCCCGTAATCTCTGAGCTTTTTCCTCTTCTCTCCTTTTTTCTAGGTTGTCTCGTTCTTCTTTGCTCTTCCGCCCTTTCTTCCTTTCTTTGTTGTTCTTCCTGATACATTTGCTCTTGTCTTAGTCTATTCTTTCTTTTGTTCTCATCTCTCTTCATTCTCCTTTCTTGTTCCCTGTCTTTTATCTTGCTCGTCCTGGTCTTCTCTTTGCCTAACCTCCTCAAGGCTGTTCCCATCAAGCTTTAATGATATTTGTTTGTTTGTTTGTTAGTTTATTTATTTGATAATGCGCACCAAGCCCTTGGGCAGCTGGGCGCAACAGTACAAGTAGACTCGAAGCTTAGTTACAGTGCCTGACACAGGCTATTACATACGAAAGTAAATTACAACAAATAGTACAGTGCATGCAGGGTCATATTGGGTCAGCAATAGAAGAAGATGATCTTAACATATGCATAGCAGGATCAGACTGGGGAGGGGAAGTTACATATCTTTGGTGTGGAGCCATTTGAGAGCGTTGCTTCTAAATCTGGTGTAGGTTAATGGGCGTCTGAGGTCAAGTGGGAGTGTATTCCATGATTGTGCAGCTCTGACAAGGAAGCTATATCCTCCTGCCGTGGTTAGTTTACATCTAGGGATTTCGAGCAGGAAAGTGTTGGCAGATCTCGTAGGTCGGTTTAAGGGTCTCCTGTTGATTTTTTCAGCTAGGTACGGGGGTGCTAGATATTTAGGCATTTAGATGTGAGAGAAATAGTTTTAAGGAGGATTCTGTCCTTTATCTTTAGCCAGTGGGCCTCAGTCCGGTATTTAGAGATATGCTCTCTACGTGGGATATTCAACGCTGCTCTTAGGGCGTTATTTTGTAATCTCTGGAGTTTGTCAATGACCAACTTGTTGGCTCCTGAGTATAGGGCGTTACAATAGTCCAGTCTAGACATGATAAGAGCATTGGCCAAGGTGAGGCAGCTAGCACTGGACAGGAATGGTCTTGCAGCTCGGATGAGTTTGCAGGTGTAAGTAGTTCTAGAGGCAAGGGAGTTCACTTGCTTTTTGAGGGTGAGAGCAGAGTCAAGGTAGAATCCTAGAGTTTAGACCTCTCGCATAACCTTAATAGTATTGTTATCAATATTAAATGATGCATAGTCCGGGGTAAGTTTATTTAGGTTATGGTCTGATCCGAGAATCAGGATTTCAGTTTTATCGTCGTTCAGGCAGGGGCCATGGGTGGCCATCCATGCCTGAATTAGGATGTATATTTTATTCACCAAGGCCAGGTCTGCTTCATAGTTGCCCGAAGGGGTATGAGGATCTGAGTGTCATCTGCATAATTTGTGTAGGTGATACCCAGTCTGTCCAACTTGTCAAACAATGGCTTGGTGAAAATGTTATACATAGTGGGTGAGACACAGGAGCCCTGTGGGACTCCACATGTGATTTGGAAGGGATCAGCGCAGCTAGAGGTAGAGAAGACTCTCATGGTCTGGTTGGCTAGAAAGGATTGGACCCAGGCTATAACTTCCCCTGTGAAGTTGGCAGCGAGCTTGAGGTGGTTGCATAAAACTGCATGATCCACCAAGTCAAAAGCTGCTGACAAGTCCAGTAGGAGTATCAGCGCTGTTTTCCCACTATCCTTGAATTCCTCAATTTTAGTTTTAAGATCTATCAGGGCTGTTTCAGTGCCATGGAGAGGGCGGAAACCCGATTGGCGCAAGCCTAGTAGATGGTTGGCTTCCAAGTAATCTTGAATTTGGAGATAGGCTACTCTGTCGATCATTTTTAGTAGGAAAGGTAAAGTGGTGATAGGCCTATAGTTGGTTGGGATAGATGGATCAAGGGTTTGTTTTTTAAGTAGGGGGAGGACCCAGGATTCTTTTAGGTTGGCCGGTACTGTGTTGGATTTGAAGGAGGAGTTGATGAGCTTCAAGATAAACGGGGCTAAATCTCTAGCTACGTCCTTTATTATTTGTGCTGGGCAGCTGTCGCCCTTACAGTTGGATGGCTTCAGTGAGAGGATGACCTTTTCAGTGTCGATAATAGAGATGGGTTTGAAGCTAAAAGGTGGGATAGTATTGGGCTCAGTCGCCGATGGTGCTTGTTGATCAGTAGGGGGGAGGGAGTCCTTTTTATTAGTTATTTTGTGTTGGAGGGTGGAGATTTTATTCGATAGGGCATTCTGTATGTTAGTACACCATTTCTTGTCCTTGGGGACAGTGTCAGTTGGTTGAATGGGGGATTCCATTTCCCTGAGGATGGGGAAAAGTTCCTTAGTGTTTGATTTGGCATTACTAATTCTGTCATTGAATACATTTTGTTTTGTATTGATAATTTCTGTCTTTTAATGTTTGGAGAATTGGGTTAAATTGGCTTTATTATTGTCAGTGGGAGAATTGCGCCAAATAGATTGGAGTTTTCTTTTCTGCTTTCTGAGATCCTTAAATTGGGGTGTGAACCATTCATTAAGGTGGGCTTCTTGACTGGCTTTGCGTAGTTTGGGTGGTGCAATAGTATCTAGTGCATGAGACATAGCTTTGTTAAAGGTGTCTACTAGGGTATCTGGGTCAGTATTGTTCTCCAGGCCATTTATAGTAGGCAGGTGGAGGGGGATGAGTTTTTCTGTAGTAATGTCTTTTTTTTCTTGTGGGGAGTGGTGGTATCATTTTGATAGTTTTGGGGCTGAGGAGATCAAGTGTGGCAGTGAAGTTTATTAGATATTGGTCCGTCCATGGTTGAGGGATGATGTCAGTAATGGCTATGTTGCAGTTAAGTTCAGATACCCAGTCAAGGGTTCTACCTTTAACATGTGTGGGGGTGAGGACTTTTTGGGTAAGGCCATGGTCATTTAGTAAGGCTGTTATAGAATGGGCATTTTTGTTATCTGGCTCATTAAAGCCAATGTTAAAGTCACCCAACAGCAGCGTTTGAGAGTGGTTTTGGGTATTATTAGCTATGAGGGTGGTAAGGTCATCTTCGAAGGTTCACAAGGGACCTGGGGGCCTATGGATCAAGTGGATGGTTAGCGTGCGGTTATTAGAGAGTGGCAATTTTGCTGAGAATATTTCACAGGATGCACAAGGAGGTGAGGTGGTTAGTCTGATGGGCAGAGTAGTTTTAGAGATGATGGCTAGGCCACCGCCTTTGGCGTTGGGTCTGTCTACTCTGTGGATCTGGTAATTGTCAGGTACGGCTAGCATCAGGGTGGGTCCTGCTGCCTCGTGGAGCCAGGTCTCTGTTACGGCAAGAAGGTCGAGGCTGCTGTTGTTTAGTATGACAGCAATTTCAGTGTCCCATCCATTCATTCTCTATGAACGTAATCTCGTCAGCTTTATCCTTTTCTCCTTTCCATCTTTTAATCTCCCGCTCTATATCTAGAAATACGTTTGGTTGTTCATTTTTCTCTTCCTTGCCCTGCAAGACCATAAAGATCTCTTCCTTTCTTTTAGTCTCTTCTTGACTATTGTCACTACCATAAGCGGGTGGTTCATATATTGGCTTACTATACCCTGCTGCTGCTTTCAGTTCCTTTAAGGGATACAGTCCTGAGTCTTCTGTACTATCGCCATTTACTTCCGGCGGAGTAAGGGGAGCAGAAGGCTCAACACCTTCCTCCCTGCTCTGGTTAAGCATCCATTCCGCAAGGGACGGATCTTTCCGCTCCTCCTGGTACATTTTGCAAAGCTCTAAAATGGCTAATCTTTTATTTAATTTCTTTCCTGTGTATGCTGTGTGCAGGTATGTGGTCATGAGTTGCAATGCTGCTTTTGCCAGTGATTCCCCTTGTGGCCACGGCATGAACATTTTATCTGCTGTGCCCTTTACCCATTCTGCACTGTACTGTTTGATCTTGGGAATATGTTTTGGTAGTATTTTGCACATGTGCATCAGTGGTGTAACTTCTCCCATTATGACAAGTCTCAATTGACTTTCTATACTTACCAGTGATTTTACACAATATTTGTTTCAGAAAAATAACAAATATGAACACGCACCAACCAACAGTTACCGCTCAAAACCTCTACTTCTCAGTAATCTCTATCTGCCCTGTGGCCGGTACCGACAATAACCTAGGGTAAAAAAGACTGTGGGGGTCATTACGAGTTTGGAGGTAGCCATGGAACTGTTAGCACCATGGCTGCCTCTAAAGTCGTGTCCGGGTCTGGGTTCCTTGAATGGGGACTTACCAGGTCATTCCAACCTTGGAGGACCCGGTAAGTCCCCATTAAAAAAAAACCATCCCCATTCCCATTCGAGCCCCCATAGGGCTCAATGGGAATGGGGAGGGAGCTAATAACGGGCCCGTTATTAGTTCCCTGGTCCGCGGCTCCCGCTATGGACAGCTGGTTTTACCAGCCGGCCTTAGCGGAAGCCACTAAGGGACCTCGGAATGCGGCAGTAAGGGGTTAACGGCACCGGCATCGTTACCGCTGCCATTAACCCCTTACCGCCGCATTCCGAGGTCCCTTAGTGTCCCTTAGGTCGACTCGACTGTTTCCCTGCATTTTTTGGTGGCACATTTGTATGGGGGGATAGCCACCTGTACCCCACCCTCTACACCCTGCAACTTATCCCCAACTACGAAAATACATTTTTTTTTTTACCCTAGCCCCACTCCCACCCTACGAATGCTGTGAAAATTGCAGCAAAATGGTCGCAAGTTGGCATCCTGAGAGTTGGGCTGGTTCCTTTAACACAACCAATACTATTCCTGTTTTAGATGATTCCTTGCTGGCTCTCACCCCATTTGAAGTGTATAGCCTGCTCTCAGCCTGTACTCCCCCCTAAGCCAGTGGTCTTTAAACTTTTTTGGCCTAGGCTCCCCTTGAGCAAAGTTTGGGCAGGCCAGGCCCCCCCAAAAGTGCCAGATGGACAGTATGTAGAAGTCCCTATGAACTTTTGCATGCCGTCACTGCACCCTACTCCCAGTACAGACCCTGGGCTCTACCCACCCTACTCCCACCACTATCCCAGTGCTGCCGCCCATCCTGCTCCCACCACAGTCCCATAACACTAGCATACACACATCCATACACACATCCATACACATTTAAATAATAAATAAATCACCATAAACGTATCTTCTGCAGGGGCCTGCGCGTGGTTGCTAAAATGCCCCGCTCCAGGTTGCTCTGCGCATATGTGCGAGGAGGTGCAGGAACACCCCCTCACACATACATACATGCAGTGCCCCAGCCAGCATTTCCAATGAGCTATGCAAGGCTGGCGAAGCAAAACACCCCCAGCGTTGCATGGCTCAGTAGTGATCATGTGCAGCTGGGGAAATGAACTGTCAAAGGCAAACAGTGTTTCCCTTTGAAAGTTCAGCCAGCCCAGGAGCACTCCCTCAGCTGGAAAAAGCAGCTGAAGGAGTGCTCAGTGTTTCACTGGGCTGGCTCCTTGGCTCCTCCATAATGGGCGAGGTGGCCAGTGGGTGGATGCCCCCTCGCCCATTATGGATGAGCCAGCAGGCTTGGACTGGCCTACAGGGCAATAGGACGATGACCGTACCAAAAATGTAAAATGCTAGTGTAGGAACGTCAAAATAGGTTACTTCACTATGCAGCGAGTAGTTTTGACCATTGTTGCTGATATCACTATTTGTTTACATTTGAACAAAAAACAACCCCTTGGGTACTATTCAAACAGTCTGTGACTAAAGGACTGAATATCCATTTGCAACTGCTGGCCACTTTTTCATTGGTGCCGAAGACCGTTTCATGTTCCAGTTTGACCATGTGAGCTGCCCCTTCCCATTTCCTCCAATCTAAAAAAAAGAAAGAAAAATCTTTTCTTTTTCTTTTTTTACATTTCATGCTGGGCTCTGGTCCCCCCCCCCTCCCACCTGGGATGCACGCCCCACAGTTTGAAGACCTCTGCCCTAAGCGGTGCAGGAGGTATCCCGTTCATGTTGCTTTGGTTTCACCTTTATGCATGGTATTACTGATGGCTTACTAGCAGTGTGGTGTGGGGCTGAGTAGGAGTTTAGAAACCACCACTCAGAGAAGTACTTATTTGATCCCAAAGGAAAATCTTGAATATTATCATAGCAACCTCCTCTTTTCCTATTCAACTCTAGAAATCTAAAACCTACAACCAAATAACTATATATACAGCCATCTAAAATGCAGCACAGTAGAAATAAGGCTATACTCAGTGCTGAGAGGAAAGGTGAGCTAGAAGTAATGTGATGCTATTTAATAAATAAAAGAGGCTTATCCCTGTCAAAAACACATGGAAACTAATACCAATGACCTAAAGGCAATCTATATATATGTATATGAATACAGACTAAGAGTAGCCATCCAGTTGCTGGTTTTCTCTTCACCATCCATCAATCATTCTACGGGGCCACTTACATATCCTGGCCAGAAGAACTAGGAGGAGCAAAGCTGTTGAAATATGCTATCCCCCGACTTGCCACAGGACTCAATTATGTGCTTTTCAAAACATCATTGAAGCCCTAGCAAAAATACAGCATAGCAACTTTTATTGTCAATACCATGGAAAACAAAGAAGGGGTCAACTGTGTGCAAAACAATGTTTTGAATTGCTAATTCAGGCTCTGGAAAATAACAGAAATACAATCGGAATGTGGAAAAATTGGCAAAATGTCACATTTTTGAAACAATATTGAGATTCACTTTCCTAGAAAATCTATTAGAAAAGCTGCTGTCATAATCTGTCTTCATCCCAGTTTCTGCTTGCTCTGCCCCTCCATGGATGTGGATTCCGCTCACTGGGTTCCCAGGATGCTCTGAGGTACCACTCCTTTTAGATGACATTTATGTAGGATTTATTCAGGCTGTTTGTTAATCAGATGAGAGCTAACAACTGATGTTGCCAACCATATTCTCAAGTTCACACAGCATGTAGTGGAAGTGGCAAACACACAACAGCTAAGACAAAGGTTTCCCAGCCTCGTTTCCTGTAACATGCAGGCCAGCTTACAGCAACTATACATGTGACAATAGAGCAGCAGTATTCAAACGTTGGGGGGCGCCCCTCATCTGGGCCATAGCCTCATGCCCAGGGGGGTGCACGTTCACAGCCTGAAAAGAGAAAAGTACAGGCAGCCCCGTTTCTTGGCCCAGGCAGCGGGCGACGGCTCGTTTGCAGAGCTTAATAGCTCAGGATGTGTGTGCAGTAAGGGACCCACACGAAAAACTGCCGGACAACAGATTAAGTGGCCTGCTGTGCCGGAGAGCGCTGCTCTGTGATGTGTGGCTGGCTGATCTCTGTTGACTCGTAGATATCTGCGATGCGTTCGGAATATACAAAGGAATGCATATTCCAAATGCAGCATGTGAGATGCTCTGGAGTCACACAACCTGCGCCCTTTCAAGTGGGGCAATTTATAAGTGATGGCTCATTTAACAAGCAATTGTTTTTATACAGTATGTGCTTAACATTTCAGTATTAAGAACTGAACATGGGTCATTTTTATTCACCAGGCCAGCAAAAGTATCAGTTAGCTGATCAAACCTACGCAAAAGAGAATTAACGTGCCACACAGGAAAGTTTTGAACTGTTTTCTTTATTTTCGTGTCCCTTTATTTGACACAACAAAACTTTTTTTTATATTACTTTTTAGTTACATGTGGCGCATCCCTGGAAAGGTTAACTCTAGTTTTCTTGCCTACGTATTCTAGTGGCTGCTTTGGTACATGGACTAAATGCATCCTCTCAGCATCAAAGGTCTTTTAATTGTCTAAACAAGCCAGCCACTGCCTAGCGAGCACACCAGATGACAACTCAATGTCACTTGGCACCTTGATTAGGAAAGTGGAGTTCATCGTGTGTCACCATGCAGACAGTAGTCCATGGCAAATCGATGCAGTGGTGTGTGCAGCAATGATTTGTGCAATGCACAAGTCGCCAGCCTGTTGGTTAATGGTGTCTCTGTGGTGCTCCCTTATGTAACAGCACATATTCCTGTTTTTGTCTGATGTGCCCAATGTCCATACAAGAGCACACCAGACTGTTTTGTGTATGTGACTCTGACGAGCATGCCGTACTGTGCCCACACTTAAACACATAAGGCAATCAAAGAAGTTGCCTCAAATTCTAAATCCGCTCGGCCAAACGGCCTTTCTACACTGCCTCACCATGATGCCAGCACTAATAAGAGATGCTAATGCCAGCTCTGTTAGATAAAGCATGGGCATGCTGTTTTTTCTTTAGCAAAATAACCCCTGAGGCCTGCGCAATGGTGAGGAGGTAGTGGTTGAGGAACTGTGGGCCCTTTACCCCACATCAGAAGCTGGTTTTGTTTAAAGCGCTTCCTCAGCTTATTACTGGTCGGGCTAAAGTTTGAAAGAGGTACATCCTTTCTGAGTAGCCTTTGTGTGGATTGTTTATTTGGTTCCTCTTGTGCTGTATCATGCCCTGTCTGTAGATATAATTCCATAAAGTTTTTTCTGTATTGGGGTTGGGCATGCCCACAGTGAGACCCAGACCTTCCTCCTATAAACTTATTCAGAAACAAGAAGCAAAAGAGGCGTTGTACCCCATTTGAGTGGCTGATGTTGCAGCCATTTTATACTTGCATCCAAAAACGTAGGCTCTCCAAATGAGCATGTATGGTTCAGGCTTACAAACATTTTAATGTTAGGGTGAGTATTGTGAACCGTAATGTGAGCACCAAGCCATGCATCAGTTATGCATTTAGAGATTCACACATACAATCCTTTTATCACTGACAAGTTTAGCAAATGTAGCGATCTCTGATCACTGTTATAGTCCTGAAATTCTCTGTGATTTAATAAAAAGTATATAGGAATCCTTTTTGGTGCTATTTGTCCCCTTTCCCACTCTCAGAGAGGTATTTTGAAAGAGTACAATAAGAGTGTACCAGACGGTTCATCTTGGAATGATAACCGTCTATCATAAAATAATTCATATGCTTAGTCTAGTATTGCCCCTTGCTAAATACAAGTGAGATAGTACGAACAGAACACCTGCAACACAGGGCCAGGTCAGTGGGCCCTCAGACCCCGATAGGCTGTTAACACTGCAGTGTGCCAGTACGGACAGTTTGAAACTGCATTCAGGCAGGCCTTCCCTAAGAGCAGGTGACAAAAAACGATTTACTTGGGCAGTAACAGCTGTGTTTTCACATTAGAATTCTTCTGTAAAATACTTCAATTACAATGTAAAGAAACCAGCTTGTTTTATATAGCAATTGTTTATTCGTATTGAGGAGGGGTTTTGTCGCACGACAGAGGTTTAGTTTGGGAGTGACATGTGCCAGTCAGTGGGGATGAGGGGGCGCATTCTGATTTTCTGATGTTTCGCTCTGGGCACCAGGTTGGCTAGAAACTGCCCTGATTACAGCACACACCTTATTTTGCTGGGATGACCAGCTCCTCCCATCTGAATGCAGAGCAGGAAACCACAAATGATGGCTCTTTAGTGACATAGTGCCCTACTTTCAGATGGGAGGAGGTGGTAGAGGGAGAAACAGGGTCGGATTGGACCCTCGGCCTTTCGGCCCGTGGCCGGGCCAAAATAGTTCCTGTGGAGTGGGGGCCAAAAAGCCTTTCATCCTTAGGTCGATAAATGAGTACCAACACAGGTTGGATGATATTGTATGCATATTTGTTCTATATAAAAGAGCTTAAGCGCTATACAACAACATATTATCATTTGGCCTTGGACGTCTGCTTGGATTCACAGTAATTTAGTGTACTTAGGAACAATGCTATTTGATGCCACTTCCTATTTTGTTAAGGGGTGAAAGGTCGCGTTTCATCGCTTCCAGGGATGTCACTTTGGGATGGGGTCAAATGACATCACATCTGGTGATGTCATCAGAGGTCGAGGGTCGTGAGGCGAGGGGTGGGCCCATTTTTTTTTTGCGTGACCGGGCCTATTTCTTGTCCCAGTCCAACCCTGGGGAGAAACTGCCTCCATGTTGCCAGTCAGAATTCATTTAGCTCAGCAATACATTCAGTTCTCTGTTTTTGTCCTGGTGCTTAAAATGTGGGTTTTGCATTACAAGCTGTGTGCCGCAGACTGGTTCCACTCCAAGCAGGGGATTAATGAAGACTGTGGGGACTCTGTACAAGTGAATAGAACAAAGACCTGATTGTCCTCATTTCTCCTGCAGCAGCAGTGGCCAGGGAAGGCGCCAGGGCATTTCATCCTTTTCAAAATGGAGGCACCAGTGAATTTCAAATTTTTCATATGAGGGGCCTTCACTTTGCCTGATAATCCCAAAATTTTCTTTAATGTTATGCAAAGTTTCATTTTATTTTTACAAGGTTATTTTACTCACTGAATGCTGATCAAGTCACCTAACAACATTAAGCTCCAGCTTTGATAAATACTTCCCTGAAGAAAATGCTGGCATTAATGATTGGGTGATGCAGCCTTTTCTGACAGAGGAGGCGCTGCATCTTCCATGTGATGTCCAGAAGGAGCTGATTGAGGTTCAGTCGGACATTACTCTGCAATCTGAATTTAGGAACATTGCATCAGGTGACTTTTGGCTGAAGGTAATCCTTGAGTATCCCACATGGGCAAGGTCTGCTATGCAGTCTCTCTCTTACCTTTTGGGTCTTCCTACTTGTGCGAAATAGGCTTTTCAGCATTGGCTGTACTGAAAACAGAATACTGCACAAGGCTGGAAGTGGAGGACAACCTCAGAGTGGTGGTCTTAAAAATAAAGCCACACATTGTGGGTCATTACGACCCTGGCGCTAAGGGGTTAACGGCACCGTCAAAAGCTGCGGCGCGGTTAACCCCTTAGCACCTAATTATGAGGTCCCTTTGTGGGACCCGACCTGAATGGCTGGTCTGGACCAGCCGTTAAAGTAGGGACCCGTAAAGGGACCTTCGAGGTAATTACGGTACCGCAATTTGCGGTACCGTAATTAGCGCCTTCCCCAGTCCCATTGAGCCCTATGGGGCAAAAATGGGAATGGGGAAGGGCCAATGTTCAATGGGGAATTACCGCCCCGCCAACCTTGGAATTGGGTGGTTATTCCCCATTGAACATTGGCGGACTCGTTATAACACTGACAGCAACCATGGTGCTAATAGCGCCATGGGTTACCGCCAGTGTTGTAATGAGGCACATTGACTCACTTTCTGCAGAGAGACAGGCCCACCCTTCCCATTAGTACTTGCTATGTAAAATCAAATTGCCTTCTGCTGAATATACTGATAGAAAGGTATTTTTAGGAAATAAAAGCTCTGCTGGAGAATTTTGTGTCTACTCGCAAGTTTTCTACGTTTGGATTGGAAGTGATTGTCCTACTGTCTTGAAATGTATCCCCAACAACACATCCCTTCAAAATGATGGCACCACGCATTCTGCGGCCATCTCTATAAAAAAACGAAATAACACCAACAAAGATGCATGGGGTAGGGTGATCCCAAACAATTTATTTTTTGCTCAGGGAGGGCCGTGGCATAAAAAGTTTGAAGTCCACTGCAATGTAGGGACTATGATGAATACGATCTGTGTCTGTTTTTTGGTATTTGCTCAAAGGAGTTAGAGCCTGTGGAGATCCGATTGTACTTGAAATACTGAGTAAAGATCACCTCAGAGATGGAAGATGCCTACTTTGATGGATTGAGCTCATCTAGAAGAGTCTGATGATTCAAAATATGATGCATGCTTGGGCTTGGAAATCTTGCCAGTTTGTTGGGTTTCTGTGTCAAAGACTGCAAGAGGGAGCACATTTTCTACTCTCAGTCTCTGTTGACATCGAGTTTAGCTTCAAAGCACATGAGAAGTGGGTAAGGGTACTATCCTGAAGGGTGATTCCTACACTGAAGCAATGTATCCTCAGTTCAGGGCTGCAAAGCCAACTGCACATGGACTCATTGAGGAGGTTAAAGTGAACCAGTGAGGGCAACATGTGGTAAGACTCATCTGCTTTTTGAACATTGCACTCTATAACAAATTAGCCTTGAGGAACACATATAAACACTTACTTCAAAGCTCTTTCACTCAACTCTTAATACTTTCAAAATAAGCTGGCCTCAGTCACTTTACTGTGGCATAGCATTGCCAGTTTTCTGAGGTGCATGCATACGTCCAGTATTTAGGTCTCCCCAGACCTCCAGTTCCAACTGTAATCTAGAAGTTCATATCCGATCATTTCTCTCTAATGAGGCTCTCAAGAAAAGGGAAGTGTTTGCCTTCCTTTGTATTGACATATATAGGAAGCATGGCAATGACCTATATAAGGAACGTGGAAATGATAAATATGGCGTATAAAGGGAGCATGGTAAGTAGGATCTCTCTCGTATTTAGCAGTGAGAGGGTCCAATGCCCTTATTAAGGATGAGGCTCAATGTCAAGAGTTATGCATGATCTTTGACCAGCTGCAAAACACAGCAAGTCCAATGAGCCTTTTCATGATTCTATTAAGCACCTATTACAAGTATTCTTTGAACATAAGCAGTGCAATATTACATTCACAATGCTCAATGTTTCCTTACAAAAAAATAAAGAAGGTTCCAGAATCACATACATACACACATTTACCTATATCACATGTACGGGCTCCTAAATGACTTTTACAAAGCACAGAACAACTGTTATGATGTCTTATTTTGATAGGGAAAAATATCCCTTTGTTGAACTGCAATGAATCTGCATTGTAAAACTTGCCTTTTTATGGGTACAAAGCAGTGAAATAATATGTCCATGAAAATCATCACAAACAGAGAGCAATATACAACAAAACATGTACTACTGGAGGGTAAGGATACATGACGGAGGAATATGAATATATAAAATAATGATTATAATTGATGTGCATCCCAATATATTGTCTAAAATGCATTCCCTGAGCTGTAATGGCTGCCCCGGAGAAGTGGAAGGGAATGCATGCTCCCACTGGAGTCCCATTATGAGCTCTGGGAGGCTGTGGCAATGAGCCAGGGTCAACCCGTGGCCAAGCCCTGTGACTGGTGACTAAACTTAGCCCTTGCAAATGTGTTTTAAAATAAACTGCACACTAGGTATTTAGCCTTTAGATTTCCATAACAAAACAGGTCTCTCCCCGAAACATGTGCATTTCTGCATAGGGCGTGTGCCTTTTTTTGCAATCTGATATAAGCAATGCAGCATTTAGTAAGCGTATGGCAGATCAGTTGCAACAAACATCCTCTTGTTTTGATCTGTGACCATAGACATAGCAGTATTTATAAGAGTATTGTCAGCGCGTGGCATCGTGTTTTGCGATATAGATTATAGGAAGGATTAATGTGTGCTAGGAATGTTTCAGCACGTGATAGCAGAGATTCCTACGATGAGCTGATCCCGTTGGCAATTCCTCATAAGTGTACAGTCAAATAAACGGGTTCCTGTATTGCATTGCTGACTGCATACTAATAATAATAATAATATTTATTGTGTTACAGTTCTAATTAAACTTTACACAAATTCAAATAAACATATATCAATAATTAGAAAAATACACTGTCAGCATATCACTCAACAATTAATAATCTCTTAAAATCAGATTTCTGATGAAACATATGAAGTTAGGAGTAAGCAGAGGGGATTTTATATAGGCTTAAATCCCAGTACTTCAATTCACAGTAATCTCTACTTAGCTAAAATCGCTCTTATTTAGTACGCTACAGCTTTATACCCAACCTGGATTCCACACTCAGCCAGATGGTATATAATGCTGTCAATAATCGCATACTATTAGAATTTACACAGTGGTGCCAGAATAAATCATCTTTGATGTAATTAATATCATGGGTAAATGGTCCCAATAGGATGGAGATTGTTATAGTCATTTCGGGGCAGCCAGTTAAAAGATGTTTTGCCGTTTCCTGCTGTTCTTTATTTTTACATAATCGACATGTGCGCAGTTCGGCGGCTATCTTATCTTTGCGCCCAGTAATCGAAAACGTTGGTAATTGCTCTAATCTAAGTAATAGAATAAATCGTCTGAGCCTAACAGATGGACAGATGTTCAGATAGCTCTGGGGTTTCTTGAATTCATAAAGTGTATATTGAACAAATTTATAGGTTTTTAGATTCCTTAGATGTTCGAAATTTTCAAGCCAATCCCAGAGATCAATGCGCTTCTTAAGGGCCCTAAACACTTCTTCTGTACAGGGTCCTTCTCGAATTTGCCAGCCTATTTCGGCATACAATCTGGACATCTCATGTATTGTATTGCAAGACGATTTTTCCTTGATCATTTCTTGGTAGACAGCTGACAGGAGCCCATTCCCTACATCTCGGGTCATCCTTTGATAAATCATGGCCCGCTTCTTTAATACAGTTGCTTTTAGTGAGATCAGGCCAAGTTCCAGTCTAATAATGGCCATCGGTATACATGGGGGTAGACCTAAAACCGCTCGCCAAAATTTACCTTCAATAACCTGAAGCCAATTTAAATCTATGTTGAGAAGCGCTTCCAGCCCGTAGATTATCGCAGGAGAGAAGGCTTGTAAATATAATTGGCGTGTTCCCCAAAGGGTAAAACCACCCTGCTGGACCGTCAACTTATGAAATAGAGCAGTCAATTGAGCCGCTCTGATGTTACGCGATTGTTTACATAAGGGATAATCTCCAGAGATTTCAAAGTCAATCCCCAGGTATCGATAATGGGGGACATATGAAATATTTTCCAGGCCTACTGTTAATTGCACCCGAGATATCTTCTTTTTTGTGTAACACATGAGCTTGGTTTTTTCGAGATTAATGCTGAGGCCATTGGCTTCTGCATATTCCCATAATGCAACCGCTGATCTGCGAATCCCACTGATGGTATAATCAAGAATAACCAGGTCGTCTGCATATGCTAATACAGCACAGGAAGATTTACCTATTTTTGGTGGACAATTGTTAGCTACAGCTATTGCCATTGGTATATCATAGACATATAGATTATAAATAAGGGGAGCAGTAACACAGCCTTGTTTTACTCCCCTATTTTGGGATACGTTCTTAGTCATGTGACCTTCTTGATCAAGTCTCAATCTGGCGAAGTTATTTTGATGGAGGAGTCTAAGATAATATGTTAATCCATCCGGGCATCCCATTACCTGCAGTTTCTTCCATAGCCGGTTTCTAGGGATCGAATCAAAAGCTGCTGTGAAGTCTATATATAAGGCATATAGTGGTGTTGCCCCTGGTTTAAGGGCTCTTGATCTAAGAATGTCCATAACCATGATATTGTAGGATGTAGAGTAGCCCTGTCTAAACCCACTCTGAAATTTCGATAGGACACCAGAGTTCTCAGCCCATCTTTGTAGCTCTTGGAGAAGTAAGGAAGCAAATATCTTCCCAGAGGCATCGAGCATAGAAAGCAACCTATAATTACTGGGGTCGAGTCTGCTTCCCTTCTTATAAACAGGGATTAATATCGCCTGTTGCCAGGAGCAGGGGATTTTACCAGTGTTTAAGACTTTCTTAAATAATATAGCTAGCAATCTTGCCCAGAATTCTGGGTGAGCTTTTATAACAATATTAGCTAAGCCATTAGGGCCTGGCGCTCGGGAAGATTTTATCTCTCCAATTTTATTCAGTATAGTTTCATATGATACTATCATCGGGGCAGTAGTCGGGGGACTGCCTAACAGGCTACCATTATCATCTTCCAGGTTTCGGTTTTCTAGGAATTTAACCCAAACCCCGGCCTCAATAGGATTAGTTAAGGCTCCCTTTTGGGTTCCACTTGCATCACTTAAGAGAGACCATATTTTTCGTGTCTTACCTTCACAGATGGTCTTTACTAATCTTTGCCAAGAGAGTAGCGATACTAGAAACGCATCATGCAGAGCTGTTGCTTAAGAGGCATATCACATGTTTGTCATCAACATTTGTAATATTACATACTTGCCAACCATACAGCTACTGCTTTTTAAGCAGTGCTACTGCCTAAAGATTTCAGTGAAAGATCCTACTGCCTTTTACAGCGCCAAGTGATTTATGTGACTCTACGGCAGGCTCCAGGACAAAGCTGGAACACATGAATTAGTCTGTCTGTACAATGGGTTGGTAGTTGGATACTTTGCCTGAGCTCAGACCAATCCACTAACCTGACAGCTACTTGACTCTGTCCTGCACTCTTGCCAGCTTGCCAGGACAACCCTTAGGTGAACCACCAGTGAAGGCAAGCGGCAGAGTGTAACACCATCACACAGCGTCTGCCTATCAGACTGATGGGGTTATCAGTCGCCATGTCATTCAGTGTTAAACTTGCAATAAACATGCACTGCCTGGGCTGCTGCTACAGATCAGTGGCAACCATTGCCTACCACCTCTGTGTGATTACCTTTCTGTGAAGATAGGGTAATTGAATGTGTTGTTAAGTTACCATTCAGAATTATACATGTTTATCATTTAAACATCTTTCCATGTTGTGCTGTTTGATGGGTTGTGTATTTTAGAATGCTTCAATGGTGCCAACAATGTATGTTTTGTATTTTCCTTTGATGTCATTGTTATGGGACTTATTATTTTTGAAAATTGAAAAATCCTACATATTTTTGGTCACAGAATGTTAGCAAGTGTGCTATTGTTCACGTCTTCTGCCGCATGAGATCTGGTAGTGGTCGCTGGAAAATCTGCTATGACGTCAGGGCTACAGTTGAGATGATGGCACCATACCACTCTCTCCATAGTGTGGCACTAGAAACAAACCACGCTACCCCTGTCAAGGCTTTCACCAGCCGAGCGCATGGTGATATAGAACACTGGCTTACAGCCGGACGGCTTTTTTTTTAATATAACAAACACACTTTATGTTCGGTACTATCGTGTTTTTGTTTGTATTGCTTCATTTTAATAAAATATAACGAAGCTCTCCTGCTCACCTGCTTATTGAATGGACTGCCCTGCTGCTATGTAATTAATTTCAATGGACACACGCTACCCGTGCGTGACGCGTGAACTGAAATAACGTGCATAATATACCCTCTAAAGTTGCAAAATCCGTGCCTTGCTTAGAAACATGGCGATCGCAGATACCGACAAGCAAATGCCCTCTTACTTTACAGCGGTCAGAAGGTCAAAGTGCACTTGCAGCTGTTGCCGGGGCAACTACAGCTAAACATGAATCACTCGGTGAAGCGGCCCGCTGATAACGCAGGAATGCCTTCCAGCCGTTGGTTCTGTGTTCAGTAACAAAGGTCAGCATGCAGGGGAGGGAACGAGTGTGGGAAAGTAACAGGCCCGGAGTCGGGAGAGGGCGTGGAGATACTCCCTGAAACTGCGTAGCTGGCAGAAGCAAAGATTATCTTCTATTTTGGCAAATTCCTCAATCGGGAAAAGCCAGTCCATACACCCCTGAAGATAGTGTTTTCGTGTGTGCGTCTGTCTGTGGGTCTGCGTACGGATCTCAGTCTCGGAGGACTGAATCCCGGCAGGGGTGACTCATTCTTTCGGGACACACATATTAGTTTCCATTGTGATGGATAGTAAATCCCGGGCCCCAAGTCCTCTTTATTCATTCCTAGAGACTGTGAAAAGCGATGTCGCAGTGCATTGTGGATTGTCTTCTTCATAGATCACACCACATAAATCATGGGGGCAGGGAAACCGTTGTATTTTGTTTTAACGGAAACTGGGGTCAATACCCCTTATCCCCTTTTTTGGTATCCCCAACCCGAATCTGTTATTCGTGTTCTGTGGAAAAATGTACCATGACAATCCCACAACACCGCTTTTACACTCGTTCAAAGGTCCGCCATTGTCTTTGTATTTATGCAAATACATGTCGGGAAAATGTTGAGTGAGCATTTGGAGCTGTGGCCTCCTGCCTGCCCACCATGTACGTTTCCGTCTCACACCGGAACGTAGAGTATTCAATGATTCCCTAATTTGTTCAATGGGTTTAGGAAAACCTCGGCCTTCATAGAACCGCCTCTCTATTCTTCCTAGCTACCTTTCCTTGGCGGGAGAGGAAGGGAGTTAGCTGGGGATGGATAATCCAGATTAATCCCTCAGATTCCACACAGAATTAGCACCAGGGCATTTTAATTGCTGTGATGTGGGAAGATTTACATGGGCAAGGCAAGTGCACGGGAACAGAGAGCGTTGGCTAAACGTAAACAAAAAAAAAAAATTAACAGCAGACGCACTGAGTGACTGCCCTTATTGGCCTTCTTCCTGGTTCACGTGCTAAACAAATAGTAGGTGGGCTCTGTCATACGGAATGGAAGTGACGTCACAGGAAATGTACATCGCCTAAAATGAAATATACACATTTCATCCAATTCGCCATTCCCACTTCCCAGTTAAAGAAAGTGTGCAGAACAAATAACAATGTGCATACCACTGCTGGCTAAATTTAAAAGGAGTGCCTATTAACACACAAGAATCTGGAACGAAATATGGCCTGCATTGCAGACCGCATCGTTAAGGCATTTAAAGCTTTATGCTAAGAGTTTTAAAGCTTTATGCTAAGAGGTCCCTGTGGTCTTGCATATAAGTGTTGGGACTTTCAACCCAGTGGCTGGAATCCCGGCCTTGGCACTATTTACTTCCTCTAGGTGCAGCATATTTTTTATGTTTTAATTCGTTCAAAACAAATGCCAGGGGTAGCGGAAGTGACATCACCCGACCCTTGACCCCCTGATGACATCACAGGAAGTGATGTCATTAGACCCCGCCCCAAAGTGATATAGCGGGTAGCGATGGTACACGACATTTCACCCGTTGACAAAACAGGAAGTGGTATCACATAGCATTGTAAACTATGAAAAATATAGTTATGATATCACTATGTGATGTACATTCATACAAGAATGGATCGCCATATGTATCATTAAGTTCAGTGTTTATTGGCCCGTATTACCAAATGACTGTGTATGCAAGCAGACGTCCATGACCAAATGATAAGCGTAAGTGCTATATAATAACACATCATTAAGCGCTTTATATAGAAAAAATATACACCCAATATCACCCAACCTGTGTTGGTACTCATTTATCGACCTCAGAAGGATGAACGGCTTAGGCTTAGTGAGGCGTTTAAGAACAGACTAAATCAGTGACTCACCCCCTGAAGTGTGCCTGAAATAAACATTTAATGAGGCCAGCAATTACTGTATAGAATTCCAGAAAGACACATTATTTGGTATTCCTATTCTTTCTTATTTAGGGTCAGTGCTGAAAGTGTTAGAAGAAAAATAAGAACAAGTGCCTCAAGTCTTTTTTTTTAAGGGGCCTGAACAAGAAAGCCAGCCACCCCAGAAGTAAAGAGCCACAGCCCAGGAGCTTGCATAACTTAAAAAAAAAAAAAAAAAAAAAAAAAAAAAATATATATTTTTTTTTTTAGTAGAGGTCGCAAGGGACACCACAGAGGTCGCAAGGGAGACCACAGAGGTCGCAGTTGCGACCCCTGGCGACCCCCAAATGACGTCCCTGCAGGGGGGTCGGGGGGAGAGGGCGGCATCTGCCCTCCGAAAAAAATGGGTGAATGCCGTCCACCTGGAGCTCCCTCGAATTGTGCCCTGGCCCTGCTTCCATCTTTCTTTTTCCAAATCAACGTAATTCTTGGTGTGCTGTGACAGCGCTGCTTCTGTTCTGTCATAGGGAAGCCAACAATGGTAGGGGGGCTGCAGGGCCATTCGTTTTTTGCTAGCTACAGGAAAACTAGCATTTTGTAGTTGAGCACCTGTTTCCCTACATAGAAGTGTGCATGTTTAATGATTAATAATGTTTGCTGTGTTTAGATACAATTTAAATGTAGGATTTAAATTAGGGCCGGAGTAATGTGTGCGGACCTTAGATGTACTGGTTTTTGCACGACTTCCTACAAAATGTATTCATCCTCATAACAGACGGACCTAACAACACAAAAGCAATCAAACCTCCAACCACCGCATAGACATACACCTTCGGAGCAATGCCTGAACACGCTGGTAGGCAGGCACAAAAGATGATTTGGGTCTGGTTTACAAACATGTCCACAATGGGACTTTCCGCACACAAGACACCATAAGAATGCTTGATAATTATAATTCCCTGAGAATGTTTGTGTATTGGGAACCGAGCATGTGCCCTGAGACGTGGTTAGAATTCTGCACAGAGCAGGGAAAAGTATCTCACACTGCATTTGTATACAATGGAGTGATTTAAGCAGCAGTCATTCTAACCTGACATTCAAATTCTGAGGCTGTCCTAATCAATGTGTAAGATTCAGTGTAATACATATTTTTATACTAGGGAGAGTATTGCGAAAAGTGAAATTAGCACCGAACCTAGTGTGTGTTGTGTACGTAGTGATTTAAACATACAACCCTTTAATCACAGACATATGTGTGAAATATAAAGATATGTGGTCATTTGTATGTTCCCAAAACCCTCTTTGACTTTATGCAACGCAGGCTGGTTTCATGTGTCCCCATCTACTTTCTCATGGGGGCATTTCAAAAGACTATAATAGTAGTGCATTGAATCTTGGAATGATCATTTTCTATCAGAAAATCATGGTATAGTTATTCCAGGTTTTGATAATGTACTTTGCCCAGTAGGACAAGTGTAATATTCTTATTGTGATTAATATATATATATCCCGGCCCAGATTACAGAAATTTTGCACTGGTGCATTTGCAATTTTGCATGATATTAGGACTAGGGCAAAGTTTGCCCAAGTGCAAAAACATTGGGGCCCTAGCAGAACATGTTTGTCTCTTGGCAAGTGCAATTTTGCATGGTATTAGCACTAGGGCAAACATTTCCCCAGTGCAAAAAACATCAATGCATTTTGTATCAGGGCAAAGTTTGCCCAAGTTCTTATACCATTCCATATCAGCACTAGGGCAAACCTGGCCCTGGTGCAAAAATGCATTGAAAGAATAGGGTTTTGCAAGAGGGAAAACATTGCCCTAGGGATATACCATGCACAATTGCACTGGTCATAGTGCAAATATTTTCTAATTTGGCTGAATGTTTTTGCACTAGGTAAAACTTAACCCTAGGTCTAATACTGTGCAAATTTGCACTTGCACTGGTGCAAAGTTTCTGTTATCTGGCATCAGAGTTTACCATTGAAAATTAGTACGTACAATTTAAAATGATCCAGTTTATATGGTTTGATTTTTATTTTGTACTAGCTGATTATCCCAAGTACACAACTCCCTCTCCCACCAAGATATGTTTTCTCCTCTGATGGCACAACAAGCACACACTTAACAATGCAAATCTCACCCGCATAGTAAGAGACATATAGCGGGTCATTTTACAATGAGCAAGTGCAAAATCAAAACGTAAAAGCAAGTTGTAATGCTTTTTCACATTTACTGTTCTCTCCAAGTCGTTTTTGTTTCCTTCCAGTGTGTAGGATTGGCACAAAGCAGAGTTTGATTCGACACCGTGCTTTCCACTTCTGTTTTGGAAGAGCACAGCGTTTTACACCTGCATGAATATGTAATGCAGACATAAACAAAATGAATTCCGGTACAATCCACCTCCGATTATTAACTCCTGGTAATGAGCAGGTGGATTGCATAGGAAACATTAGTAAACACAGCCTGCAAATCATAATTCTCATGGAGTGTTTACTATTTTACAAAGCGAAGGCTAAAACTGAAGAGCCAAGGCGAATTCGCTTGTTTTACTCTTTAGTTTGCACTATGCATGCAGGTGCTAACACTGGTGGTCCATTATATGCAATTAGCCTAGTTTCTTTTGACCCTATAGTGAGGTAGATAGAGAGACATAGGGCCTCATTACAAATCGCCCGGTATGGAAACCACGGTGGCGGTAAACCCGCCGCCACCGTTGTTTCCATGCCGGGCAATCACAACTCCTGCAGGCGGGAGGTGATGTTCCTGCCAGGTCTGACCTGGCAGGTTTAACACTGCCCGCCTGCAGGCGGACGAGGAAACACCGGCAGCATTACGAGATGCTGCCAGTGTTTCCATGATCCCCATTCCCATCGAGTCCCATATGACTCGATGGGAATGGGGATTAACACCATTCCGCCTCCGTGATTCCCGGAAAACCGGGGTTGTAATGCCCCGGTAATTCCGGGAATCACGGAAGCGGAATGGTAATACGAGTCTGGCGGTAACCAGGCGGTTTTACCGCCGCGGTTACCGCCGGACTCGTAATGAGGCCCATAGTGAGTAAGAGAACGTAGGAATAGTTTGAGAAAGCGAAAGATAGAGCAAGAGAGAGAGAGCATGATAGAGAGTGAAAGAAAGCGCTAGATCAGCAAATAATACACCAGGTACAGCTAGTAAAAAATGATTCCCGCAGAGCATAATTATGCCCTAGACATACATCACACGTTCACACACTAAAATTCACATCACTGTTCACCACTATATGTCTTAATACCTTTAATTAGCCGTATCAAATACAGACATGAACAACTGCATATTCTATCACACTCCTCCATACCCAGACCCCATCTATAGCAGAGAAGCACACAGACACACGGTTGCAGATGTTTTACGGTGGTCCAGTTAATCAGTACTATAGAATGTTTTAATAGGGTGATACCTAATTCAGAGGAATTTTCCACCCACCCCAATCACTCAAAATGTTCATGTATTTAATATAGTTCTTTTTATGAACCTGCGACCCCCAATTTGATAACATTGATTCCCTACTGCATCCCTCCTCTTTTGGGACAGGAAACACAGGGTTACACATACATTGTTTGTTTGTTTGTTTGTTTATTTATTTGATAATGCGCTCCAAGCCCTTGGGCAGCTGGGCGCAACAATACAAGTAGACTCGAAACTTAGTTACCTTCTAATTAATAATAAAATAGAGACTGATTGGATCAATTTAAATGTACACAAATTATGCATCTATTAAATTCCAAGATCAACGGTCAAAATGGCATTATTAAGAAAGTGAACTTTTAAAGGACACACACCCACCATGCGTTGAACAGTGTATGAGGGCTCAGAATAAAATTGTCATTTTATTGAAAACACAATTATATCAGAACATCCCAGCCGATCTGAATCTTTCTACTTATTATTGATAGCAGCTTAACATTCCCACCACACAATGAACCCGTAAGACATTCAAACCATGTTCTAGAAAACTCAATTGCAAGACAAGCTACTTCACACCCCCCTGTGCGATTCACTTACAATATAAAATCCATGTTTCCTAAACTCTATTCAGTGGAGGAGTTTTTGTTGCATTACTGTGTAAATGTGTCCATTTGTCATCTTCAATGGGCAACTTAAAGGCAAGAAAATAGATGGCAGTTAATAATGGTTCCCCCCTTTTCTTGATTGCATCAGTACCAGTAACAAAACTCTAATTGGTTGTGTAACCAGGAAATGACTTAAATTACTGTATCTTTCCAGGTGTGCACACAGTGCAGTGTCCTCTGCTTTTCTGTGCTTGCGCAATGCACATAGAAGGAGTCAGGAGATCTCACTGTATACAGACCATAGGCTCTATTTGATCAAATCTATAATTCCAGAAGCACATAAACTTTGAAATGTTTTCAAATTTACCAAGGTGTAGAGTCAGTTTATATACACCTACTCCTCAGTACCTACACATGAAAGAGGCTAGGATTTATTCTATTACCCATTAGAGTGTATTTCTTCACAGAATTATATCTCCCCATGGCACTATATTTGCATAAGAATTTCTTTTGGCTGTCTCACAGAGAGGTGAGCAGTCGCTTAAGGACTGGTTTAACGCCCCCACCCCCTCGGGCAGGTGGGCATCAGTCAGAAAGGCAGCATCACCCTACTTCTACAGACTGATCTCTCTCTTTCCATATTGGGGACTGTCTGCTGTCTTTTCCACAGAAGAGCTGAGTCATTAACTCCAGGTAGACCTCTCTCGCAGTGCTTTGTTTGTAATCCATAAAATGGGTCCAAAAAGAAAGCAATCTATTCCATTTCCCTTTCTGTTGTTATCAATTCTCCTTTCTTACCTTCTTCCAGTCATCAGTGAGTGAGAGAGTCAGTTTCCACACAGAATCCACTCCCTTTAGAGGTGTGTATGATTTGGTATCGTACCAAAAGAACAAAATAAAAAACGAATGCACGTTTACTGCGCATTCCACAGTAAATGAAAAAGAATAATTCCCATTATATTGTACATGGTTAGCAGGGGTTCCAGGGGTGTTCTCCGCTCTCCTTGCACGGTATAATGGGTTTGGGGGTTGCCGGGTTGTCCTCCACATACATTAAATGTAAAGCGGGGGACAAATGAAGAAAATCCCAAAAGCTTGAGTTTTAAATTCCGAACAAGTCGGCTTTGCAATTTTGTAACTCTAGCTTTTGGGATTCGTTTTTTTAGCATAGATCTATATAATTTCTCTAATTAGACAATGTATTTGATTGGATGGTCCTCCAAAAGTGACGTCACACTAAACAAACCTTTTCCTGCTCACTGGGACTATTAATGGGAGTGACTTCTACACCCACGTTCCCTCCCATTTGATGCCATCTTTGAGGTTTTATGATTAGACAGTTGTAACTTTCTAAAACAGCATATTTCACACATCTGATTATAATTCTAATCGGTTCATCAGATTGGTTTCACTCAGGCAAATTAAATGATGGTAGTCTGATCTCGGCACAACATGGCATGTATGTGCTACACATTTTTGGCTTTTTCACTCTGATACTTTTACACACAAATTCCATCTTCATCTGAAAATAACAGGCACTCCAGCACAGAGCGTGATGTTTTTTTTCACAAAGATATCCATATTTGCCTAATTTACATAATTAACATACATTGAGAACATTTCATTTTACATCCATCCTATTCACCCTTTCAAGCTGAACAGTTTAAAAAAAACAATTAAATCTCTAGGACCTTTCGTTCAAACATTATAAGCCATAAAGTGATGCCCAATGTAATTTCAATGGTGCATTCTTTCTTCTTATTAACAAAATATTAAATGGCGTCTCCAATTAATCTGCCCAGTAACAGAACATCTGGTGTCCCATACTGTTAGTGTAGGGCCGGGGCATTTTATGACTCATGTGAATGCTGTTGGCATGGTGAAAGTTCTTTGTAGTAAAGCAGGCAAGGTCATTTATGACTTCAGTCCCTCCGTTTTTGAATGATTCCAAGACCTGTCTGCCTCTTAAGTAAGACATGCAGTCTTCCCAGGTGTGAAGTTGTATCTTCCTATCAGGATAGACCTGGCAGATTGGGAGATGTTATTATTTGAGAACAGACCACTACTGACCACTGGTCAGAATTAATTCAATGTATATTTAAGGAATGTAGCTCAAGCTCAGAGACAGCGGAAGTTCTAAATGGGGGACATTTGTTTTTATGGCGAGGCTTACATCCTGTGAAGCAACTCAAGGCACAGTCAGAAGGTTTTATGGTTGAGCTTCAAAAGCCTTGAGTTTCATTTCATTCAAAAGGCATTCCTGTTTCTGTAGTTTGTTTGGGGAGATGGGAGGCCATTTGATCAGGTCTAATGTGGTCTCTTTCACAAAATTCAGCTTTTAAAGTTGCCATTTTCTTCCAGGTTGCTATTGTTACGTAAAACATAACAATGTTATAATTTTTATTGGACCTCAAAGTCCTTTCATAAAGACATATCTTTTGTGTGTTTATTTATTCAAAGCTGACTTTCAGTCCTGTAAATGGGACACAGAGACAATGCAAGGCCCAATTCAGTTTTTAATTTTCATGTGACATCTTGTGCTTATCTTCTCAGATGGGACAGTCCTTCATTTTAATAAAAGTTTGCTGGATTATTTCTGTTGCACACCAATTCTAATACTAATACTGGGCTAATACTAACGCAGTGGGAATTAAGCATCTGTCGCCAGATGGTATTACCACTTCAGTGGTACTCTGTAAGTCAACGTCAATGGACTCTGCTGTAACTACTATAGGTGCACTGGCCTTGCGGCTTGATTTTATAAATTGTGGGGTCCCCCAACCTTTATCAGTTGGTCCTAATCCCACTACCGACACCATATTTGGCAGGTCAGAAGAAGGACACATCCTCTGGCTTTCCAACTCACTGATGATTTTTATTAACTGAAAGGAATAGGCCCCTATCTCTCCCTACGCTAAGGGGTTTCCTTACTTAACAGAACTAACTAAGGTGCTCAACAGTCATCAGCGAGAGTCCAAATCAGAATCCGTACACTGTCCAAATTAACCTGCTCTAACCCTACCACTATAATAACAACAACACATTGGTGAATGACTCCCTTCTCCTGTAAGGTGGCTCTTCACCAAGTTCAGTTCAGTAACTTATTCTCAATTAGTCCTTGGTAACCACGTTTATTAAGTCACACAGTCCTGATACAGGGCTCTTCAGGTTATCTTTCCATTTGGTTACTCGTTCGTTCCTTCTTATTCTCTTCTCTTCTTTCCTTATTTAATTTGTATTTAACATTTTCCTTTCATAGGGTAACTTTATCCAATGCTTAGAACTGTTCCCTTTGCTTCTTGAGTTCTCAATCTTTATTTCAAGGTTTTTGGTTTCACTTTGTGCTTGGCCCTTATTCTGTGTTTCAATCTGCTCCTCAGGTTTTCCTCTTTCACATTGTTTCCTATTCTGTGATATCTCAGGGCTTTCTCCTTGACCTCTTGAAGTGTAAACCTTCCAGTAAGGATTATCATTCCATGTTAATGATTTATCTTGACTGGGATGAGTATGAACGTTCAAGAAATTATTGTTTTTCACTTTGTTCAATCTCAATGTTTTTTCTCAATTGGGATGATTATGAGTGTTCCAGTAATTGCTCTCTTTCTCTTCATTCAATGCCAATAACGTATCTTGACTGGGATGAGCATGAGCATTCCAGTAATGATTCTCTTTTTCTTCATTCAATGACAAAACTTGTCTTGACTGGGACAACTATGAGTGTTCCAGTAAATGATCTTCAGTCCCCCTCCTGGTTCTCCCACTTACTCTGTTACTGGTCATGTTCAGGGATACCGTCATCAGCGTTCTCGACTGGTTGAGAAGACCTTTTCTTCCACTTGCCAGGTTGGCCTCTGGCAACTCCTGTGGTTTTATATACAATCTCCCTAGTTTCTTGTGTGTCGGTTCGTTCCATACTGAATCAAACGAAGTGGTCTTGACATGGTCCACCGAATCATTGGTCCATCTCTTCCTGATTGAGGTTGTGCCATCACTTAACCAGGGGACATATCCAGGTTGGGGGTGGCGGTCACAAACACAGGACTACCTAGATTATCCCTTACAGGCATGGCAGAAAGTGCGACACTAAGTTTTTCGGAACAACAGATCCAGGATACCATATCTGGACCTTCCTTCTTTGACACAGCAGACAATAACCCCCATCAAACTCAAACAATACAGAGGATAGCATCCTACGCCTGAAAAGAGAACATTCCGCACGGAGTTGCATGCTCGTTTCTGCGCGAATACCTAAGAGCGAGCATTATACCTACTGGTTTGGTAGTAAGAAATACCCCTTGTCTGTTCCTGGACGACAAAGAGTATGTAACGAATTTCAGCTGCATCACCACAAAATGTAGTCAGGGTCTGATGGTACTGACGATCACTACAGCACAACGGAAAAGTAATCAAATGCAATCCGAACTAGACAAGGAAGAGAAAAAAGTCCAAGAAGATACCACAATATCAGATGCAAAGAATATTCTAATTGACCTCCAGAAACAGTTTGAGGAGTTCAAAACAGCAACTCTAAATAGGAAAATGAAAACACTCCAGAAGGACATTAAGGACTTCCAATTAGAAGTAGTCTATCCCTATACTGCAGAGAACTATATCCCCGCCAACCAAAGGGGCTCACCGGGTTCATCACCAGTTTCCACAGCAGCAAGACCCCGGAGGAACCGACACAGAGGGGTAAACTTTTCAGGATCCAGCAGTGGGTCATCTTCTGATGACCTTCGTAAACAACAGGTCCCACCTTTTCAACCAAATTATCCATACCCACCACCACAATGTTTTCCTTTTTTAGGAGGAGGCCCGTTTGGCAACCAACCATGGGGCCCCCCGCAATGGGGACCGCCCCACAGAGGAGGCAGAACAGGCAACAGGCAATGCAGGAGGCGACCAAGGTTCTGACATCCCAAAATGAGACCTCTACGACCCCAATATTCAAACTGGCAAATATTGAACTCACCAAAGAACAAAAAAGTCTTCTGAACAAGGGGCTTACATTCGTACCGGTCAAGCAAACAGACTGGTACGATCTGGAGATGGAAATTAGAACATTCCTATGAAAAGTAAGGGCCTCATTACACGGATGGCGGTAGGGATTTACCGGTACCGGTAAAATACCGGTACCGGTAAATCCCTACCGCCTTACTACGAGGTCCCTTTGTGGGTTGTGGGATTTAACGCCTGCTTTTTGCAGGCGTTAAAATCCAACCCGCTAAGGGACCTCAGAGCTAATTACGGCACCGCAAAATTGCGGTGCCGTAATTAGCGCCTTCCCCATTCCCATAGAGCCCTATGGGGCAGAAATAGGAATGGGGAAGGGCAATGGCGGAAGGGGGATTTACCGCCCCTCCAACCTTGGAATGGGGCGGTAAATCCCCTTTCCGCCAAGGCGGTGCCTGTATTTTACCGGCATGAGCCATGGCGCTAATAGCGCCATGGCTCACCGCCTACCGGGTAATGAGGCCCTAAGACTCCAAACTTTCTTCAAACAACATGAGCCTGACGCACAGGAAGAAGTGGAAGACACAGGCCTACACCCAAAATCCATCTTTACCCCTATGGACAACCAAATACCACCAGAATTGTTAACATTTGAGATGTGTATCCTTCAGGATCTCGAAAAATTGAAAACCAAGACAACAAAACTTAAACACAACCTAACCTGGAAGGAGCGACAAGCCCTCACACAACTCCAAAATAATAAAAATATAATAATCAAACCAGCAGACAAAGGTGGGGCCATAGTCATTATGTCAACAACTCAATACAAACAAATGGTACTGACCATACTGGAAGACCAAGAATGCTACTCCACTCTTCGTAGTAATCCAACCAAAAACCTAGAGCAAGAGATTGCGGAAACAATTGATTTCGCAATGCAACGAGATTGGGTGACTGAGAAAAAGCAGCATTTCTGATAAGGAAGGGGGGACGTACACCCTGTTTTTACGCCCTACCTAAAATCCACAAGGACCCCATCAACCCTCCAGGACGCCCGATCGTGTCAGGATGCGGCTCAATTTTAGAACCCCTGTGTAAGTTTATAGATACTTTCTTACAACCATTGAGCACGCAAACAGATACATACTTACGTGACACGAAACACATGATCACGATCTTTGAGGGCAAAGAGTTTGACCCAGAAACAGATATCCTGGTTACAATGGACATAAAAGCCCTCTATTCCAACATCCCACAAGAGGCGGCCATTGAATGCACTTGAGAATGGCTCACTAGAAACCCATTGCAACAAAGGGTCCCAATCAACTTCATACTTGAACTAATGACCATAGCCCTTACAAAGAATTACTTCGCTTTCGATGGACAGATGTATCTGCAAACACATGGTACGGCAATGGGGGCAGCTTTTGCCCCGAGTATGGCCATCTTATACATATCCACATTCGAAGAAAAATATGTATTATCACAAACCAACCAGTGGAGGGCACACGTCAGCTCCTGGTTTAGGTACATAGACGACGTCATCCTAATCTGGCGGGGGAATCAGACCTCCCTTACACAGTTCTGGCAATGGATGAATACCTGCAACCAGGACATCCAATTCACGATGGAGCACAGTACCAACAAAATTGCATTCCTGGATTTGATTATTCAACGAAAGGACGGGAAATTGGAGTGTGACGCGTATCGGAAACCCACTGACCGGAATACCCTACTGCACCACACCAGTAATCATCCCAGCCACACAAGAGCCAATTTACCATATGGACAATTTTTATGAATCAGGAGGAACTGCACATCCAAAGATGATTTCAAAAAACACTTAAAAGACCTTACCAATAGACTCAAGACAAGAGGGTATCCGGAAACAGCTCTTAAACAAGCAGTCAAAAGAGCCCTCAACACAAATAGAGATACACTATTGGAACAGGACAACTTAACAAGGCAAGATGGAGAGGAGGAGGACCGGCTGACATGTGTGATCACGCATGGAGTACACACATCCCAAATGAAAAAAACTATACGGAAACATTGGCACATAGCCAAATTAAATTTACCAGACGACCCACCCCCTCGCTTTGCACATGAACGAGGTAAGAACCTGAAGTAGTCCTTGGTCCACTCTCTTTTCCAACCTGACCTGAGACATCAATTGCAAAGAGTTCTACGACCACTACAAGGACATTACCCATGTGGCAATTGTACGGCATGCAAATTTACGACAAAACTGAAATCATTCAAAATAGGTCAACGAGAATGGCGCCTCCGAGACCACACTAACTGCAAAAGTGAATGTGTGGTATATTGTATCCAGTGCCCATGTGGACTAAAGTACGTGGGCCAGACCACGAGGGCAGTCAATCTACGTATATCGGAACACTGTTCACGGATCAGGTGTAAGAACATAACCGCTCCTTTGGTGCCCCATTTCATCACAGCCAGACACACACCTAATGACCTCATATGGTGGGTACTTGAGAAGGTGAAGGGAGGCCCCGACCCCTTGAAAAGCTTATTACACCGAGAGTCCAGATGGATATACTGGCTGGATACGTACCATCATGGTCTGAATGAGTCCTTCCAACTAAGCCTATTTTGATCTCCCATGTCCCAAGGGATACACACATACCTCACCCATGACCAGAGGGGGGTGCACCACAGCAATGCCATTGCTTCTCTCTCCCAGGACCAAATAAGATACATGGGCATGGGCTGCAGTCTGCACTACTTCCTATGATGTATGCCGGGCCAATTGTATCATTCTCTTACTCAGATACACAAGTAGGATCCCCAGTATTCCCCACCTTCTGGCTCTACTGGCGTCCTACAGTGACATGCCTGCACGACTTGCACAACCAGACATACAGCCTTATTTCTCGCAAGTCTCACACGGGCACATACCTCCGCACATATCCCTGGCCCACGATCCAGTAATACCACGAGTGGTATTATTACGCACAGTGGCACATCCTGAGCCGTCACAGCTCAGGCGTTGTCCGTTACCCAGGGAACACAGAGCCACCAATCATGAAGCACGCCGCGCAACGAGCCTCACGGCCCCTGACGTTGCGCCAATTAGAATCCAGCTCCCTGTAGCGGTCGCCATAACTACCTGGTGGCGTTCGCACACACAAGACTCCTGTACGGTGTACAACTAGCTGCAACAGGAGACACGGCACCAGCAGTGAAGCAGGGAACGTAGGAGCCCCTCCCAACAGGTGAGAGACGGCAAGACAGCCTGAGCTCCTCATTCTTCATGCAAGAGTCATGGGATAAGGGGAGAGGGATACAAACAGTACTACATTACCGCTCCCAGTCCCCCGGCCATCGCGGGTCAGAGGACACATAAGTAATACGCCTTCCTCCCACAGGCAGAAACTTAACCTGTCCGGAAGCAAGCGCTGCAGATAAGTGGTCTCTCCCTCGCACAGTCCAGATTGCACCTCAGCGACTGTAAGATGGCGCACCAGCCACCACGGAAGCACAGGTCTACTCACAGAGCCCAAGATTAAGGTAATCAGGCATCACTAGCCCGATACTCTGTATTCACTACCCCCTTCTTAACTAGGTTTCCGATAAGAGTTGACCCCCCCTCTCCTTTCTCTATTTTCTGTCCCCCCTTTCCACATCGTATCTCCAGGGGCACTGAGGACTATACTAACAAGCTCCACAGTCTGCACCAGCAGCCGTCTGCCACAGGTCCTATGCGAGTGCCCCACCCTCCACGGATTTTCCAGGAGACTTGGGATCTTGATACCGACGATGCCACGAGCACAGCCGGTACCTAGAGCTTTTAAATCACTAAATACAAGCTGCACTATCAGCTCTATAGAACCTGAGGTAATCCCACACTTTTCTTCTCCCCCCCCCTTGCCTTTCTGATCTTGACGCAGGGTCTACCAATTGGACGCCCTGAAGAAGGTGCCTGTACTTTGCAAGTACTTTAAAGCACCGAAACGTGCACACACTAATCAGCGCACAGATGAAGACCATGGACAGAATATTTACCTTTTTTTCACCTACTACTAGTCCAAAGACCTAGACTTTTTTTAAAAGTCAACCTTGAGCACTGAAGTTGAGAGAACTGTTAATAATACTCTGCTCAAATAACCAACCTTCGAGGAAACTGCGCCTCAGAATTCATGTGACACTCCATACATGTTCTATAATCGTTCTGTTTGATTGTATGTCACGAAAAATATGTTGCAGGAAATATTTAGGCTGAATTTATGCTTATTCCTTCTTTGTACATTGATTGTTTGGCACTAAGAATTTAAAGTGCAACACGGTTATATTTTGTTTTGTTTTGGTTACACACTGTATATATGAGTCACTGTAAATTGGTCGCTACACATTTGTACCATATAAATTGTTTTTTACTATATAAATTGTTTTCTCAATACACTTGGTTGCATACGGTCATTCTTCTTTAGTTTGGCAGCCACAGGGCCCTAATTAATAGAGACAATTGTGCAAACTATAGAAACAGATATAGACCGCGACCAATGCAGAGAAATGTGAGGAGCTCCTCAGTAGTCCCCTTGTCTAACATCCAGTGACGACTCAGACAAAGACAAGGTAGGAACAAGTTTTATGCCCCCATCAATCTAAGGAGGGCCACATAGAATTTATAAACTGGGAAAGGGGACAACATTTTCTTTGTTGGCATATGCAATACATGAGACCTAGTCCCCTTGTTCCAAATTAAACTGGTCTCAACCCAGAACTCTGGTTCATTTTTGTTACCAATATGGGCAACCGAGTTGCTTAGGACTTTAGCACATTTAGGTTAGGACCACAGGGTCACTAGAGACCCACCTACACCAGTCCAAATATTATCACATCTTCCCTTTTCCGCTCTCCCAAGATACACTGGCTTTCCTGGGGACATTTCCAGGTTGGGGGTGGCGGTCACAAACACAGGACTACCTAGATTATCCCTTTCAGGCATGGCAGAAAGAGCGACACTAAGTTTTTCGGAACAACAGATCCAGGATACCATATCTGGACCTTCCTTCTTTGACACAGCAGACAATAACCCCAAATCAAACTCAAAGAATACAGGGGATAGCATCCTCTGCCTGAAGAAGAGAACATTCCGCACAGAGTTGCATGCTCACTTTCTGCGCGAATACCTAAGAGCGAGCATTATACCTACTGGTTTGGTATTAAGAAATACCCCTTGTCTGTTCCTGGACGACAAAGAGTATGTAACGAATTTCAGCTGCATCGCCACAAAATGTAGTCATGATCTGATGGTACTGACGGTCACTACAGCACAACGGAAAAGTAATCAAATGCAATCCGAACTAGACAAGGAAGAGAAAAAATTCCAAGAAGATATCACAATATCAGATGCAAAGTATATTCTAATTGACCTCCAGAAACAGTTTGAAGAGTTCAAAACAGCAACTCTAAATAGGAAAACGAAAAAACTCCAGAAGGACATTAAAGGATTTCCAATTAGAAGTAGTCTATCCCTATACTGCGGAGAACTATATCCCCGCCAACCAAAGGGGCTCACCGGGTTCATCACCAGGTTCCACAGCAGCAAGACCCCGGAGGAACCGACGCAGAGTGGTAAACTTTTCAGGATCCAGCAGTGGGTCATCTTCTGATGACCTTCGTAAACAACAGGTCTCACCTTTTCAACCAAATTATCCATACCCACCACCACAATGCTTTCCTTTATTAGGAGGAGGGCCGTTTGGCAACCAACCATGGGGCCCCCCGCAATGGGGACCGCGCCCCGTAGAGGAGGCAGACCAGGCATCAGGCAACGCAGGAGGCAACCGAGGTTCTGACATCCCAAAACGAGACCTCTACTACCCCAATATTCAATCTGGCGAATATTGAACTCACCAAAGAACAAAAAAGTCTTCTGAACAAGGGGCTTACATTTGTACCGGTCAAGCAAACAGACTGGTACGATCTGGAGATGGAAATTAGAACATTCCTACGAAAAGTAAGACTCTGAACTTTCTTCAAACAACATGAGCCTGACGCACAGGAAGAAGTGGAAGACACAGGCCTACACCCAAAATCCATCTTTACCCCTATGGACAACCAAATACCACCAGAATTGTTAACATTTGAGAAGTGTATCCTTCAGGATCTGGAAAAATTGAAAACCAAGAAAACAAAACTTAAACACAACGTAACCTGGAAGGAGCGACAAGCCCTCACACAACTCCAAAATAATAAAAATATAATAATCAAACCAGCAGACAAAGGTGGGGCCATAGTCATTATGTCAACAACTCAATACAAACAAATGGTACTGACCATACTGGAAGACCAAGAATGCTATTCCACTCTTCGTAGTAATCCAACCAAAAACCTAGAGCAAGAGATTGCGGAAACAGTTGATTTCGCAATGCAACGATATTGGGTGACTGAGAAAGAAGTAGCATTTCTGATAAGGAAGGGGGGGACGTACACCCTGTTTTTACGCCCTACCTAAAATCCACAAGGACCCCATCAACCCTCCAGGACCCCCGATCGTGTCAGGATGCGGCTCAATTTTAGAACCCCTGTGTAAGTTTATAGATACTTTCTTACAACCATTGAGCATGCAAACAGATACATACTTACGTGACACGAAACACACGATCTTTGAGGGCAAAGAGTTTGACCCAGAAACAGATATCCTGGTTACAATGGACATAAAAGCCCTCTATTCCAACATCCCACAAGAGGCGGCCATTGAATGCAAGCGAGAATGGCTCACTAGAAACCCATTGCAACAAAGGGTCCCAATCAACTTCATACTTGAACTAATGACCATAGCCCTTACAAAGAATTACTTCGCTATCAATGGACATATGTATCTACAAACAAATGGTATGGCAATGGGGCAGCTTTCGCCCCGAGTATGGCCATCTTATACATGGCCACATTCGAAGAAAAATATGTATTATCACAAACCAACCAGTGGAGGGCACACGTCAGCTCCTGGTTTAGGTACATAGACGACGTCATCCTAATCTGGCGGGGGGATAAAACCTCCCTTTCACACTTCTGGCAATGGTTGAATACCTGCAACCAGGATATCCAATTCACGATGGAGCACAGTACCAACAAAATTGCATTCCTGGATTTGATGATTCAACACAAGGACGGGAAATTGGAGTGTGACCTGTATCGGAAACCCACTGACCTGAATACCCTACTGCACCACACCAGTAATCTCCCCAACCACACAAGAGCCAATTTACCATATGGACAATTTTTACGAATCAGGAGGAACTGCACATCCAAAGATGATTTCAAAAAACACTCAAAAGACCTTACCAACAGACACAAGACAAGAGGGTATCCGGAAACAGCTCTTAAACAAGCAGTCAAAAGATCCCTAAACACAAATAGAGATACACTATTGGAACAGGACAACTTAACAAGACAAGATGGAGAGGAGGAGGACCGGCTGATATGTGTGATCACGCATGGGATACACACATCCCAAATGAAAAAAACTATACGGAAACATTGGCACATAGCCAAATTAAATTTACCAGACCACCCACCCCCTCACTTTGCATATAAACGAGGTAAGAACCTGAAGGAGTCCTTGGTCCACTCTCTTTTCCAACCTGACCTGAGACATCAATCGCAAAGAGTTCTACGACCACTACAAGGACATTACCCATGTGGCAACTGTGCGGCATGCAAATTTACGACAAAACTGAAATCATTCAAAATAGGTCAACGAGAATGGCACCTCCGAGACCACACTAACTGCAAAAGTGAATGCGCCTCATTACGAGGTATGCCGGTAGTCATGCCACTATTGGCGGCATGGCTGCCGGCAAAACCGCCTCTGTGTCCGTGTCCTCGGAATGAGGACCTACCGGACCATTCCGAGTTCGGATGGCCCGGTAATTCCTCACTCGAGGACACGGACACGGTTCATCCCCATTCCCATTTCAGCCCCCATAGGGCTGAATGGGAATAGGAGAGGGAGTAAACAACGGGCCATTACGAGATGGCCCGTTGTTTGCTCCCTCTTCCCCTCGCGGGACCCGGTATGCATGCCTGGTTTTCCCAGGCGTGCTTAACGTGTCCTGCGAGGGGACTTCGTAATGTGGCGGAATGGGTTGAACGGCGCCTCAGCCTTTTACGGCAGCATTTAACCCGTTCCGCCAGGGTCGTAATGAGGCCCAATGTGTGGTATATTGTATCCATTGCCCATGTGGACTTAAGTATGTGGGCCAGACCACGAGGGCAGTCAATCTACGTATATCGGAACACCGTTCACGGATCAGGTGTAAGAACATAACCGCTCCTTTGGTGCCCCATTTCATCACAGCCAGACACACACACACCTAATGACCTCATATGGTGGGTACTTGAGAAGGTGAAGGAAGGCCCTGACCCCTTGAAAAGCTTATTACACCGAGAGTCCAGATGGATATACTGGCTGGATACGTACCATCATGGTCTGAATGAGTCCTTACAACCAAGCCTATTTTGATCTCCCGTGTCACACACATACCTCACCCATGACCAGAGGGAGGGGCACCACAGCAATGCCATTGCTTCTCTCTCCCAGGACCAAATAAGATACATGGGCACAGGCTGCAGTCTGCACTACTTCCTGTGATGTATGCCGGGCCAATTGTATCATTCTCTTACTCAGATACACAAGCAGGATCCCAAGTGTTCCCCACCTTCTGGCTCTACTGGCGTCCTACAGTGACGTGCCTGCACGACTCGCACGACCAGACACACAGCCTTATTGCTCGCAAGTCTCACACGGGCACATACCTCCGCACATATCCCTGGCCCACAATCCAGTAATACCACGAGTGGTATTATCACACACAGTGGCACGTCCTGAGCCGTCACAACTCAGGGGTTGTCCGTTACCCTGGGAACACAGAGCCACCAATCATGAAGCATGCCACGCAACGAGCCTCACAGCTCCTGACATTGCGCCAATTAGAATCCAGCTCCCTGTAGCAGTCTCCATAACTACCTGGCGGCGTTCGCACACACAAGACTCCTGTACGGCGACAGGAGACACGGCACCGGCAGTGAACAGGGAAAGTAGGAGCCCCTCCCAACAGGTGAGAGGCGGCAAGACAGCCTGAGCACCTCATTCTTCACGCACGAGTCAAGGTATAAGGGGAGAGGGATACAAACAGTACTACATTACCGCTCCCAGTCCTCCGGCCATCACGGGTCAGATGACACATCAGTAATACGCTTTCCTCCCACAGGCAGACGCTTAACCTGTCCGGAAGCAAGCGCTGCAGAGAAGTGGTCTCTCCCTCGCACAGTGCAGATTGCACCTCAGCGACTGTAAGGTGGCGCACCGGCCACCACGGAAGCAAAGGTCTACTCACAGAGACCAAGATTAAGGTAATCAGGCACACTAGCCCGATACTCTCTATTCACTACCCTCTTCTTAACTAGGTTTCTGATAAGAGTTGACCCCCTTCTCCTTTCTCTATTTTTTGTCCCCCCTTTCCACATCGTATCTCCAGGGGCACTGAGGACTATACTAACAAGCTCCACAGTCTGCACCAGCAGCTGTCTGCCATGGGTCCTATGCGAGTGCCCCACCCTCCCCGGATTTTCCAGGAGACTTGGGATCTTGATACCGACGACGCCACGAGCACAGCCGGTACCTAGAGCTTTTAAAACACTAAATACAAGATGCACTATCAGCTCTATAGAACCTGCGGTAATCCCACACTTTTCTTCTCCCCCCCTTGTCTTTCTGATGTTGACGCAGGGTCTACCAATTGGACGCCCTGAAGAAGGTGCCCTGTACTTTGCAAGTACTTTAAAGCACCGAAACGTGCACACACTAAACAGCGCACAGATGAAGACCATGGACAGAATGTTTACCTTTTCTTCTTCTATTAGTGTGTTAGACAAATATTCTTGAACACGTTGGCTAAATTTAGAGATATCCCTACTAGTCCAAAGACCTAGACTTTTTTTTAAAAAGTCAACCTTGAGCACTGAAGTTGAGAGAACTGTTAATAATACTCTGCTCAAATAACCAACCTTCGAGGAAACTGCACCTCAGAATTCATGTGACACTCCATACATGTTCTATAATCGTTCTGTTTGATTGTATGTCACGAAAAATATGTTCCAGGAAATATTTAGGCTGAATTTATGCTTATTCCTTCTTTGTACATTGATTGTTTGGTACTAAGAATTTAAAGTGCAACACGGTTATATTTTGTTTTGTTTTGGTTACACACTGTATATATGAGTCACTGTAAATTGGTCGCTACACACTTGTACCTTATAAATTGTTTTTTTACTATATAAATTGTTTTCTCGATACACTTGGTTGCATAAGGTCATTCTTCTTTAGTTTGGCAGCCACAGGGCCCTAATTAATAGAGGCAATTGTACAAACTATAGAAACAGATATAGACCGCAACCAATACAGAGAAATGTGAGGAGCTCCTCAGTAGTCCCCTTGTCTAACATCCAGTGACGACTCAGACAAAGACAAGGTAGGAACAAGTTTTATGCCCCCATCAATCTAAGAAGGGCCACATAGAATTTATAAACTGGGAAAGGGGACAACTTTTTCTTTGTTGGCATCACTTAACCCCATTACTTGTGTTCATAGCTATTCATGGCTATCCTGGAGAAGGGAGTATCAATAATGGGGAGCTGTTGTAGAGGAGCCGGCATAACTGTGATGGTTGCAATCTTCTGACACAGGTTGCATGTCAGCATGAAGTTCTTAACGTCTGCAAAACCCCATGCCAATAAAACCTTTGTGTTACCTGACTTTGAGTCTTTCTGGCTCCTTAATTGCATGCGGTCAAGTGGGAGTGGGCTAACCCTAATACCACTCTCCTATTGGTTTGTGCTACTAGTAACTGGGCACGAGGTGTTCCCTCATATGTGGTATCTCCCCTATATAGTAGTCCCTTTTTTAAGAAGACGAAGAAACTGACCTGGCTCCTTCTTTCTTCCTCTGGAATTACCTTTGCAAATGCCTCAGTAAGTACTGGATTGTTCCTCTGTGTAAATGCCAGGAGACAGATTTCTTCAGTCTCTTGTGGATTTTTGTCTTTCTTGGGCATATTGGCCTCCCCAAATCCCAGAGAACCTCTATCAGTATGTTTCTGTCTGGGCCTGTACTCCCTGGGGTAATGGGAATAGGGATTTCTGTAGTATCCCTTGGGCAATAATTTCCCCCTCCTTTACTGTATATAAATTATTCCCGAGATAATGTAAGAGGACTTTAACATCACCCTGGTAATCGAGAGCAATGATTCCTGTATTGCGATGCATGTACAGCGTCCCAACCAGGCAAAAAGTTTCATGCTGAGAATGAACTATTAGTAAGTTGAACAGTAGGAGCAGTTTGAGTTTTGTGCAGCCGAAGGAGCATGTATCACTTCTAGTTAGTTTTGACACATAATAGATACATCATATAGCAACACAGAATGAGCAACAAATGTATTAGTGTTGCGGTTACAGTGGCTATAAATTGGTCAGTATGTTATAGGCCCTGTATTTAGAAATAATACATTAAGTTACGTTTTGAGTGAGGCGCAAGAAGGGAGCTGGAGTAGGTGGAGGATGGAGCCGGAAAGGTATTGTGGTAAAAGCGATGCCAGTGGGTCAACATGGCAAGAGTGCCACCATATTAGATTTTAAGGCCTTATACTACATGAGCATAAGGAAGGCCCTGATGTGGAGCTGCGGCTCTGTTTTGCTCAGTCCCAAGACAAATCCCACTTCCATCCCCCAAGAGAGAAGCTGAGGTCAGAGTCACCAGCGCTGCCCAGAAAAACGCTAATTGTATCCAGCTGCAGCGCTCGCAGGTGATGGGAATGGATTGTTAGATGCAGGGAGGGCAGGTAGGTATGTGCCCTTTGAAGGACACATTCATGAGAACAGGGCATGAAGTTTTGTGATGCGAACAGGCCATGCAAAGATCTAGAGCACTACTGCCCTCACCCAAAGACCGGTCATCCCATTTGAACCACAAGTAGATGCATAACCAAAGCACATAAATCCCTGAAATTGTGGTGCCCTGGTCACGTTGTTACTGTGCACCTGGGATATGAAGGAGTTAAGGGCGGAGCTGTGTCTGGAACGTACCATGATTTGGGCTAGCAGGAGTAGAGGTAATGCCAGTTAATTTACTGCAAGTAGAAGGGGCAGCTTCTGTGTTTCACAGCATCAAGTATAATGAGAAGGCCCATTGTTTTATGAAAGCAGAGTTGGCCTCGCCAGTCTTACTTTGAACGTGCCTGTGTCGGAGGGGTGCACATCACATGATGGTTGAGATTTATTAACATATCTATATACCTTGTAGCCAATCATGTACTAGGATTCAATAGTGACCATCTAGTCGGTCACACGCATAGGGGAATGGGCTTAGATAAGGTGTGGCCAATCAGTCAAGGGACCATAGGGGAATATTAATATGTCATGTAGGTTGTAGGCAATGAGGTTGGTGGGATGACTTTGTAACCTATGTATGGAAATGTGTGGATTTCCGCTATATGAACTGTAACTTCTTGGTGTGTGATGAGCTCTGTGTCAGTTCCGTTTTACTAGCCTGTCTGAGACTTTTGCATATAGTAAGCCTTGATTTTCCATGCAAAGTGGTGCAGTGGTCATTTTCTCTTCTTGGATTATTTTTATTGTATGGATTTTGGGTCACATCTCTCTACACCTGCCATCATGTCTAATCCATATCTTCAGGCCAGTCCTGATTTCAAAGACGGCCTTATGTATGTTCCTTTAGGGGGACTGATACAAACCCAGTGGGAATCCTTTCGCTAGCTGGTACGACTGCTTCAGTGGTGCTCTGTAGGCTAAAGCCAATAAACTCTGCTGTAGCTTCTATAGGTGCATTGGCCTTGGTGCTTAATTTTCTAAACTGCAAGGTCCCCCAACTTTTATAAGTTGGTCCTGATCCCACTCTGACACCATATGTGGTGGGTCAGAAGGGCACAGACTCTGACTTTCCATCTCACTGATGATTTTTATTAACTGAAAGGAATAAATGCCTATCTCTCCATATGCTGAGGATTTTCACTACCTAACACAGCTAACTAAGGTACTCGTTAGTCATCAGTGAGAGTCCAAATCAGAATCAGTCCACTGTCCAAATGAACCTATTCAAATCCTATCAATATTATCAAACACTTAGAACTTTCCCTAGGCTTCTTGGGCTCTCAATCTTTATTTCACAGTCTTTGGTTTCACTTTGGGCTTGGCCCTTATTGTCTTTTTCATTCTGCTCCTCAGGTTTTCCTCTTTCACAGTGTTTCCTATTCTGTAATATCTCATGGTTTTTTTCTTGACCTTTTGGGGTGTAAACCTTCCAGTAAGGATTATCATTCCATGTTAATGCTTTATCTTGACTGCGACAAGTATGAGTGTTCCAGTAATGATTCTCTTTTTCTTCATTCAATGGCAATAACGTATCTCGACTAGAATGAGTAAGTGTATTCCGGTAAAGATCTTCAATACCCCACCCAGGTCTCCAGCTTCTCCCTTTATTTAACTCTGCATTGGGATGAGGACGTCTCATGCCTCTGCTTCTCTCCTCTCTTCCCGTTTCCAACACCACATATCTAACGCTTCACTCGGGTTTCTCTTTGGCATTGGGTGCTGCACGTCTAGCTTTCCTCTGGCATATGCCTGCGAGCAAGTACATAAATCGTGGGTTCTCCCTCTCTTCCCAGTCTCCGACTCATTGTTTTATTACTTTTCTGTGGGACTTCCCTGGTGCAAAGCTGGAGTCCCTTCTCTATGTTTGTTCTATTCTCTGTATTCCTAAACAGACCTTTTCCGACGTCTCAGTAAGATATAGATGTTCCTTCCAAGGAATAATCAGAGTTTCTTCATGACAATAACATATTTTGGTATGTTCTTCATACCATCCTTTGCTGGATGTTTTTGGAGTTATATTATTGTTTTTTAGGGATTTCCTCATAAGAACAGGAGTCCTTGTCCCCAAAGGGGTAGTCTCTCCCAGTGAGGTCAGCTTGTCTCTTCCCCTCGATAGGTTGTTGAGGAGAGGACTCACCTGCCTAGACTCACAGGGAAAAGCTCCCCCACGGGGAGAAGTGCCGGGTTCCTGTGATTTGTCACAGTGGCCAGTAAAAGACTTCTCGCAATATGGCAAGAGTCTTTTGACATCGCCTTTGACTGGCGGTAGACACTTCATGGGCATGGTTTAACAACAGGCTTTGGAATGAGGTAGGTACCACCTCCTGGTCATACCCATATTGGGGTTTCCTTGAGAACAGCCTGTCTTGAATCATGAACATGGTCTGAAATTTAATCAAAATGCAGAAGTCTTCTTTTTCTTGATAATCTATTATTGTCAGAGGAAAACTGATTGGATCTTCAAATAGATAAAGCATTTTTCAACGGTGCTAAACTCTTTTAGAGCAGCGATCAAGTTTGCATCAGGAGCATCTTTACTCCACTGAGCAGCTGAGAGTTCATTGTCAGGTCAAGTTTGTGACCCAGTCACAGACGTGATCTGGATTTCTCCCAGTTGGTGCTCCATATCGATGAAGTTCCCTTGTAGAGCTCAATTGTATTCCAAGTGGTCAGCCAAGTAATTTCCAGTTTTATCAGGACCCTCTATCTTGGAATGACCTTTGATCTTTCTCCAAGAGATGATCATTCCATTACATGTCACAAGGTCATCAATAGTCTAGATCAATGTACCATTTTAATGGTTTATTATTTGCAAAAATTATTCCTCAGTTTTTCAATTAGTCAGGTCCTCCACAAACCCATTTCACACATAATCAGAGTTGGTGATAATTACTAGTGCTGGGTGTTGGTGATTTACAGCAGTGCAGACAGCATGATAAATTGCCATCACCTCTGCCACTTGATTATGTTGGGGACCTATTTTGTAACCAGCAGAGGGTTCGGGAAGATCATTCACCCACGCACATCCAATGCCAGCAACCAATTCTTCCTACCCGTCTTTTGTAATGTGGTATGAATAGCCATCCAAATTAACTGTCACTGTTCCCTGACAAGTTCTTTCTTCATATACCTTGTGTGGGGACACCTGGTACGCCTCTATATTATTCTTGATTGAGAGACATTCCCACAACGTATTCAACCACTTTATAGATATTGTAACAGTTGGTTGGAGGTCTATAATATGATGTGCTCCCCTTGAATAAATAGGCGCTAATCTTTGAATGCTCACACTGAAGCCAGAAGTGCTTTCTCACAATCACTGAATTTTTCTTCTACAGAGGATAATACTTTGCTCTCCTTGGAGATTACCATGTTGACATTGTAATGTTCTTGGTATAACACTGCCATCGAGAATTGTCTGGGAAACCAGTCTCTAAGAAAAACTCCTGTGATGAATCTGAACAATGTGTCCCTTCTCCCCAGAAGGGACCCACCCCCTTTGAGGCTAGGGAGGTCAACCTGGTAGGGAAGCCCTTCCCTAGGGGGTTGGGCATGTGCGACCTCACTGGGAGAGCAGAACTCCCAGTTCAAACCACCTTTATTTATTTATTGGTTTGTAAAGCGTCCAAACCCCTTAGGCACCATGATGGTGTTGCAACCAGTTACATGAAACAAACTTAGCTGATGCAGTGCACATATCGGCATGGGTATAAAAGAGATTGTCAAGTGACATGTGAAAATCAGAATAAAGTGAGATGCATACATTAAAACATAGAGGGCCAGATGTAAACAGTTTTAGGTGAGAACTCAGTTTTAGGCAAAGAGCCAAGTTTTTAGCGCCTTAAGGAAGGCCTAGTATGACGTTTCCACTCTCAGAGATGTGGGTAGAGAGGTCCAGTACTGTGCTGCTATTGAGGCAAAGCTCACCCCAACACCACTGGCTCTCTTGACTTTGGGGCAAGTGAGGCTATGCTGGTAGGTAGATCTGACTGGTCTGACCTTGTCTGCTAATTATGTGGAAAAGACTTCTTTAATATCTACTTCAATGACTATATTCCACAAATATGCTTCTTTATATGTATTGGCTACAGGCAATGCTGAATAAAGCTAGAACACCATGGGCAGTGAAGAAGGACACCATTCTGTTTATTACTGTGACGTGTATAAGAGTGTAAACTCCTATGGAGGAAGGAGAACAATACTCAGAGTTGAGACTCCACATCATTGACATGATGGATTGGCAGAGCTATACTGGGCCGCAGAGCCAGTAGCAGTCAGGAGGGAGAGCATGCTACAAGCCTAACGCCTGAGGGTTGGCGTGGTGTTCTGCCCAACTGATGAACCGAGGTCGGAGAGGGAGCATAGGCCGCAATGCTCCAGTTTCATCTGTTTGCGTGACCAGGAACGACATTTGGTGGACAGGAAGGCCCATAACGGATTTCAAGACCAGATCGTATGAGAGAGTCCGAGTCTCTGAGCGTCACACAGGTTGGACCGTAGATACAGAGCCAAGTAGTCACAGGGAAAGCTGGCGAGAAACCCAAATGAGAGCATACTGTTACAAGGTACGAATATTGTGATTAACGGCTGTGAAAACTAACAAGCTTATGGGAGCCTGAGAAACCTTAGTGTGTAAATAGCCTATAAAAGCGGAATTGAGGAAGAGGTATGGACAGTTTGAATTAAGAGAACGAACCAGTAGGTACAGAACTCTGACAAAACAGGGTGGACTGCCACCCTAAGTGAAACGGCTTGGGTGAAAGAAAATAAACTGTATGACGATAACAGGACATTGGGGAAAACCCAGCTACACAATGGAGGACTTTATTTTGTTTGTTTACAAGAAATCCAGGAGGAATGGAAATGCTCAAAACAAGAGACAGTTTCTTTGTTAACAGGAGCGAGGTAAACCCCTAACTTTAACTCATCCAGGGAGGATAGCTCAGCTGCAACGTGCTTGCCTTGGAAACAAGACAACATGAAGCATCACAGGTTCGATTCCCCAGGTCCGTGCTTAAAGAAAAACCTCTGGGTATTATGCACGTTATCAATACGCAACTAAGAGACATATTCCTGTAACAGCGCCTCAATGCCCCCTGGCTGTGTGAGCGCTTTAAAAAACAAATGCAAATGCAAGTAACTTGTTACAAAGACTGGGAAGAATATCCTGCTGTGGAAAAAGGAACTTTGAAACCCAAGAACAAATCAGATATAAAATGGGACTTGCTGAGGCCAGTGTACAAAGCCTCCCATTACCCTTTTAGTTAAATGTTTTTTCTAAAGTGGTAGGGTCAGTTAGTTGGATAGGATTCGGACCAAAGAAATTTATTTTGGACATTAAAGTGCACTCTTAGTTTTTGTTTTGCTAGGTAGGGAACTTCCCGCATAGCGATAGGGCGAGTTAGGCATCTTGGTTCTTTTTTATTATTAAAACTCCTTGAAAATGATGTCTAACTCCTTCTTCTCGTTTGCCACACTCATTATTCTAGATGTGGAAAGTCAAAAAAGGAGCTTGTGACAGGCTTCTCTTCAATTGTTTTACTGCCTCGTATTGGGCTTCACCCCACTCCCACTTCACCCCAACCTTCAATAAGTGGACACAAAGTCGAGTGATATCTGCACGATCCACAATTAATTTTCAACTATATTTAATTAGTTTAAGGCGGTTTTGCAGCTCATGCCTAGGTTTAGCGTTCTTTAATTTGAGCACAGACTCAAGCTTCTTTTTCTCTGGATTAAAGGAATTGTGCGCTCAAAAATGTCATTGTCCTGAGCGTTCAGACATGTGGTTTTAAGCAAACTGTGATCGATCGTAAAAACATTTCCTATGCACCTTACCTTAGCTTTCCTCACTTTTACATATGCGAAATCAATGAGTCAGGCATGGCCATAGTGTGCTAATATTATCCGTGGATCGATCACCCTAAATTCCAGTGCCCCTGCAGCACTAAATCATATCACCCACCCCTGAAGCTGACATCACTATTCCTAGTGATAGTCTCCACCTATTTTCATGACGTTAGTGGGCAGCATAGCCAAACGCTCCCAGTCATCACCTACGTCTTAACGTCAGTTAACGCAGAACCCGGAATACTAACACACACATCCTCTCACAGCACAGCACGTCCCAAATCGGAATAGAAAACACTATTTTTAAAGGAAACATTACTACGCTGCAATTTGTAACGCACTTTTATTTCACAAAAAAACGCTCTGAGAACATCTGCTGATTTCGAATAACCACACTTTTTTTAATGTCCTTGGGTTAGAGCATCAAAACTTTATCATGAGGCACACGGTGTAACTTTCGGGAGAAGATGCGCATTCGACGCACCTTGCATCGCAAGGCATCGGCATCAGCTTCTTGCTAGACCGTAAATGATGACAGGTTGCTCCTTGTCGCTGGTACCGCCAAAGGGCATATCGGTCCTGGGTGATCGTCCCACATCAGTGTAATGGAAATCCATCCGTTTAGTCGTATCTGCCACTGCTGGCTGAAGACACCATCTGTCGGTATCTGGAAACTATGGCATTCACAGAACAACAGAATGTAGCTGTGTAGAAAACATAATAAAGATATATTTTATTAGCCGTTCTTTATTCCAATGTATTCACTTACTCTGTAATTCTGCACCGGGTGAAACCTAATAATGAACACAAACCACAAACAATGGAAACACACAGAAAACATCGGAGAAAGTTTGAGCTCTCAATGGGATGCGGAAGCTGACGGACAAATTGAACAAAGCATAGACAACATTATATCGGAATATGTGCAAGGAACTTGGGGCTGGTGACCTAGACGTGGACTCCCTGCTCAGTCTGCTCAGAGAGGCACAGCTCCACCTCATTGATGAGGCCCAACAAGGCTGAAACACGTCTATGGGGTTGCTGTAGGTACTCTTGTTCAGAAGGGAATTGCCATAGCATTTTGGTGCTCGACTGCCCATGTGGGCGGGACAAAGACTGATATGCAAATAGATATTTCCCATCTGTAAAAAGTACATTGAGCAAAAAGCGATGACTGCGGAAACTCAAAGTGTGGAAAAACACATAACAGGTTATCATGCCATGTTCTTTCTAAAGAGGGGCGCCTGCTACCTTGTTTAAAAATGTAACGTAAGCTTGGAAAATGTTCTGCACCCGGCACGTCCAATAATACAATGTTCATAGCACACCCTGATATGCCATGGGATGAAGTGGTTTAGATATCACTAGCCTGCATACCGGTTGTGTTAGCGGGTCGTCAATGAATATTCGTCACAATATGCTCCAACTAACAACCCATAACAATGTAAGCAAGTAATACCAGTCATAAAATGAAACCTTTACTCATTCGTCTTTAAACTGTACACACATATAAATTATTAGTAAATGTTGTTGCATATGCATACAGTCCAAATGCCATTTTGAATCGCAAAAAAAAGTTGAAACGTTCAACTTACATTATATTTGGTAGTCCATCCACTTGGCGTAAACCAGAGTGTACGCTCAGAACAAAGGTTTGCATAGAATGAAAGTAAATGTTACAATGTCCAGTTTCAAAATAGTGAATCTTATCATTTCTGCCGGTATTTGACACCTTCTGTCCTTCAAGCCATGGAGATTCCTCCCTTTCGTCCAAGATTGAATAACAATTCAACCTTGTTTAGAGCGTGTATGCCTGGCAGCTTTCGTTTCTGTGAAGGAAAGCCACAAAAATAAATTAATCCGTAAAAGATGCGTTGGTGTAAACTCCCCACAAGCAACATCACACAAAGTGACCTTCACTCCATGGGAGCGATGAGCCCGGCTGACCAATGTGGCATTTTAAATATGCACGAAAACTAAACAAATTCATTGCTGGCATCCACCAATGCATTACGATCATGAATACTTTTTTAACTGTCAATAGTGCTAGTGATTTAGTTATTTTTGTACAACAGTTGCACTGAAGCTAATGATATCATGTGAGGATATGATATTGCATTTATAATGCGCCTTGCACAAGTGCTTCAAGGTGCGACGAGGCAATGCTGGGTGAACATAGGGAAGACAGAGACAGCAATCTTTCCAGTGTTGGGAAGTAGACGATCCATACCCCCTCCTCCCCCTCTTTCATCATTCTTGAAACATAACATATGTAATAAGCAAGGGGGGAGGTGTAGCCAACCCCTGAGACATTCCGTTACACCACACCCCATCACAAAAAACACATACACTATAGTTTCTAGTCCCGCATTAGGAAACCATTTTGAAATAGCCTGAATGACATCTTTCTACTAGGCCCGAAAATCCATCTCTCTTTACAAATGCAGCTCTCACATCCCCAGTACCTCGCTCAGCCAGCCCACACCATCGCCTCCCCATTGCCACCTCTGCGCGTGTCCTGTTCTTTTGAAGGAATGTGCTCTGTGGAGAACGTGAGACACTGACAAGTGATAAGCCCAAGTGCCGATTCATCTCCACTAAACTTCCTGTGCAGTCACAGCCTCCACCCTGCCAGGCTCATACCCAGCAGTTCCTTTCATGCTGATATCCATCTGACCCTCCCGTGCCCCGATCAGTCAAGGACCCACATCACAGCCATAATTATATGTAGTAATATATTCTCCCAAAAAGCAACACATCTCTACATATATCCTGAGGACCCAAACAGGGCCCTTTAGGGTGTGTACCTGGGTACAGAGTTTGTGGTATCAAATATATTCCAAAGGGTAGAGGTTAAAATGCCAATATATTAGCTCATGTCACCGAAGTACCCCTATTCATGCAAGATTGTATGTCTGCAATTATTTCTGCATTATCGGTTTCTATTGTTTAGTTTAGTTAGATAGATGCATTGCTCCCTTGCCCTGACTTTCACACCGCATAGATGAGCCCAGCTGACCCCAAAAGCGACGGAGAAGAAGAGACAGGAGAGAGCACAGATTCCATATGTAGATTCCATAGTTCTGGAGAGGGAACGACAAAACGGGTGTCGGTTGGGGTTTGCTAAGAGGAAGCACTGGTTTAGGTATCAGCGATAGGGAGGCCAGGATTGGAGAACAGGATGTCCTTTTTAAACTTCTTGCTACCTGATTTAGTGACGAGAACAGAATATTCGACAGAGAAGCATTTAGAAACGATAGGAGAGACAGTGCACCATACAGCAGGTAGGTTGTAGGGAGAAGAGGAAGGGTGGTTGAGGGGGCAGGGGAACACATGGGAAGGACACATGGACGGGCTCATGAAAAACAAAACCCAGTTATGTTATGTTATGTTAGTTAGTTATAGGGTTGACACAGGTCAGGCGATTGATCATTGCTATGCAAATCTTACCCACCATAGGCCATCAACGCCAGTACCATGAACTGCATGTGTGTGGATGTAGTTTGGGTCTAGCAGAGCGATTTACAGACACCAAGCCTCAGTGTACCTTTGCCTGATGGCAAATATCTATTTGCCTATCAATAATTCAGAAACCGAAATGGGCAGTGTTGCACCGATGTGCAAGGGCAATTCTATTTTGAAATATATCACCAATATCAACCACAGACATGTGACTTATCAATCGAGGACCAGTAATATAAATGAAGGGAAGGCAAAAGAAATACATTAATTAATCATACACCCGATCATGGCCCTGATTCATGGATTATTTGCGCCGAAAAATACAGGATTTGTCTGCCATTCTGCCCGCAAATCCCTGTTTAACAAAAGGGAATTTGCGGGCAGAATGGCGCACAAATCCTGTTTTTTTTGGCGCAAATAATCCATGAATCAGGGCCTAAATCAGCATAATGAAATACTTCTCAATACTTTTTATAACATTGAAATTCAAGTTTAATAGCATTTAATTGTTGATGTACAAACATTGGGGAACATATCAAATCATTTATACTGGAAAGTCAACTGTTCAACCTGTTCAGCTTTAGGTGGAGAGGGCTTGTTTGCAAAGTTTTGTGGCATTGTATGTGTCCTAGGAACAAAACCAGGATCGATTCTATGAGTATGCATTGCCAACACACTCAAAGTGAGATCCTTCACAAAATCGAAATTGCATTTCCTGGTATATTGGCTTGGCCACCTATTTTTTGCTTCGCTTTGCAAAGGCCAAGGTGTAACAAAGCATCCCAAAGTGCTGGCACTTCTCGATTGTTCTCTCCCAATGTTCTCATTGCACGCAAATACAGATAGTAATGTTTGGGCCTGCATACCGTCTATCCGAAATGAAACCTTTTGGGCCTGTACTTTAGGCACATATTGTGGAACACCTCCAAATCTCCTGTGTGACAGAATTCTGTGAGTCCCTTTAGGTCCCTTAAAAGAATTTTATCCTACACAATCTTCTCAAGAGCTTTGTGTGGAGGTGAACATGGCACCAACCACTTCTTCATGTGTTCCTTCTCCTCCGATAAAGGTCCATGTGCACATTCGTGAAAATTTTGGTTTTCTGTCCATGAGTGAACGTTGGAACAGTGGTGCATCAATGAGCGCCATTATAATTTCCACAGACCCATCACAAGTTTTGGAGCTCCACCAAAGATGGTTGCTGAAAGACTGAGACCACTGTAAAATATTTTCCGAACCCTTTTTTGTACCAGCATCTGAATTAATTTATTGACTGATTTGGCAATATGCCATACATCACATTGATGACAAATGTTTGGAAACTGCTCTCACATGGCCTTGGCTATTGAAACATGTCTGTCAGTGGCTATGAGGTCTATTTGCATTCCCCTCGATTGAAGATGTTCAAGGGATTTGATGAAACCATGTTTCTCCATGGCCACAGAAGATGGATATTCGGACACCTGCACTATCTCTGAACTCACAATGTATTTTACTTTCCATGTCTTGAAAGTGGTATGTACAGTACTTTGCTGAAAATCCGGGGCTGTCACACTGTCCGTCGCGAGCTAGCCAGAAACGTTTGCCAGCGAATTTGCTTTTGATTGACATCTGTTAAATTTTCCAGGCTTGACTGATAGCGGGGAATAAGAATTCCCTTTGATATTTGTAGTACTGGGTTTTAGCAAGGGACTGAACTCCCACAAATTGACAGAAACTGAACATTTTACTGAAAGTTGAGCTACTGAAAAGTAAAGCTGCTGAACATAGTAGATTTCCAGGTGGCACTTTGCCCAGCATCGGTTGAGTGGACAATGAAAATGTATCATGGAGGTGGACACTGCTGGCTTGGATTTTCAGGTTAGTGCCTTGTAATACACGAGACACATTCACCAATGGCTTCCCGCATATTTTCCCTTTCAATGTATGGACACATTTCATCATCAGTATAATCTCTACCAGGCAGCTGTCGAATACAATGTATTTTGGCTCCTTTATTAGCCAATCGTCCTGCATGAATGTGGCTTGTGACTCAACTGTGTTGGACAAATCAACCAAACTCAGCAAACTGTAGTCGAGATCTTTGGCAAGTTCCTCGGTCAATTGCGTTGAAGATTCAGTCTCTTTTAGATCAGCTTGCCTATTTACACACAAATTGGAGAAACCGCCAACATCGAATGTTTATTGGGAGGACCTTTTTTTTTGCGGGTGTAGATTGTGTCAAGTGGCCTGCAAGGAATTCAAATGCATCTCCATTATATTCAGTTTCATCTTGTCGAGTTCTCACATCGTAGCAATGGTCCAAGACCACTTTGCTGGCTTCGCCAGTCACATTCCATTCAGTTTCAGGCCATTGGGCATGAGCATCACAAGTCTGCCTATTGACTGGACCACGCTGATCCTCAAATAGTAGTTGCTCCATGGTGAAATCTCTTTGGCAAGCAACATCTCTGGATTCATTTGTCTGTGTCTTTATACTTCTTTTCCTTCTGGGCCTCTAGGATATGTGTTGTAAAAACATGTTCAATGTATAGCACACATACATCAGATAGCACTTTAAACACAAAAACATGCTATGAAGAAATCACTAGCCCAAAACACTTCTGGAAAACGAAATTGTTTGTTAGTTACCGTTGTTTTCCTGATTTTCTGTGAAACCATGGTCTTCTCTGTAGCCACTGCACCAGCAAGCTGATCCACCACCTCTGATCCACGTGCCTCCACTTCTAATTCCTCACCTTGTGCACATTCCTTGAATAGAATATTCATTAAAAAAACCAAAAGTAAATCGTATTGAAAATTAAAATCTTTCACCGCACACAGCGCTTACACACATACCCTCGCAAACAGTGTACATCATTTAGTCAAAATATACATTTCAAATTTCATCTGATAGATGCAAGTGTACTTGATCAGAGTTCACCATGCAAAACAAACTCATTGTAATGTTGCCCTCAATCTGCATTAGGAAGGAAGTGTAACGTTCGAACTGAATTCATAAAAGTTTGAAACACTGCATGTTTATATGAATGTCACTGTCTAATTGTATCCTTTGTAGGATTAACTTTCATTCAAGGGTACTGTAAGTACGCATATCACATAATCTGGACCAGCTGCAAACGAGAATGTAATTGTAGTCAGAGTACAAGCATCCCCTTGTAACACAGTACTTGTTTTAGTACGGATGAAAACAGCGAAATGGAACTGAGACAATGAGATGCAGACAATGGTACATTTAAAGAGAAACAGATTAATAACACCTAGTGTAAACAACCGGCAGGATACATAAACGATTTCATATTATTTGAAAATTCTGAGCATAATACATTCCCGTAAATGAAAAGTGAAATAAAATTACTTGATAGGCACTTGAAGTTGTTGTTGACTCTGGAAAATAAATGGATGCAGAATCTTGCTCCTTCATTTTCAGTGTATTGTCATAAAGTGGTATAAGGGAAAATTACATTTTTATTAGATATGTGGGAAGATCTAACTGTTGAGAATATGAACTTCTGCAAGTCTGTAGGGCTCACCATTGGTATACTGGACGTGTCAGTGGTTTTGTCACTTACGAGGATCTGTGCTTCCATCAGTATGCTTTCCTAAACAAATGGACATGCCAAGCAACCAATTATGAAAACATTATGCTTCTTTTGAAGGACAGTATTGTATTGTTTTCTATGGTCATATTTGCTTCATTTGAGGCTCCATAAACCAGGGACAGATGTATAGTAAAATGTGGTATAGTTAAAATGTAATACAATCTGGTAAATATGCAAACTTTAGTAAGACACATTTACACCAAAAGCACCAATCAGTTCATGAAGTTACATTTCCAGTACCCCTCAGCCTACAGCTAATTCATCACCCGGACTCACCTGGGGCAGCGTGTGTATCAATAGAGTTGGAATTGCATTTGGAAGCAATTTACGAAAAAGTCTGGGTTGACGCCTTTTTGTGTACTTCGATTGGTCATACATATCGTTTGCAAAGTGCAGGCCGTAGAAGCGGAATTGATTGGCCCGTAAGTCCTTCAAGACATTCTGTGCTTTACTTTCAATCTCATCCACGCAAAACCACAATATCAAACCCTTCTTCTCATTAAATCAATATCCTTCGGGAATGTATGCAGGACTGTGCCCTGACTTTTGACATGGCTCCTAGAAGGGCAACCCAAAACCATACAGCAGGCATTCTTGAAAAATCTATAAGATCTGTATAAAAAAAGTATAAATAATTACTAAAAAAATGTACTGTATGCATGAGATTGATGGAATTATATCACAGCTTTCTATGCAATGTTTGTTTTGGTCAAAGAAGCAAAACCTGTGTACCATAGTCAAGTATACACTGGGATAACATTCATACAGAATTGACTGATATGACGCAAATCGTAACGTGTTACTCATCCGTTGAATCTACTTTCATGTATCAAAAGGAAACATGCTTATAAACATGGTCCGAGAAAGATGCGATTCTGTTACCATGGACACTGATGAAATGTGCTATTTATCGAGATCAAAACACTTGAATAATTTGAAAATGGTAAAGTCATTGAGATGAACACACATTACACTTCTGGGTACATTCGGTCGAAATAGATAGAAAATTTGAGATCAGAAATAGATAAATATAGAGAAGTTAATAGGTGACCCGCCCTTACCTTGACTAACAAACAATTAGATTCAGCAAGCAGGGGAGCTAGTAGCAAGAGAACAGGTACCACGATCAAGAGTTGACTTCCAGCACACAGAGATGTTCTCTGGCTAAATATCAAGGGGTTTGTAAAGGATTAGAAAAGTGGGTGTGTATGTGAATGTGTGACTTGTTTCTGGCAGGGTCTGCAAGAGAGGGGATCCTGGAGACCCTGTGTCTGGGGAGGCCATGTGAAAAATGGCGCCTGTGTGGAAGATATCTTTGAAGTGTACATGGTGTTGGCCACCTTGGCCGTTCCCACCCGCCTAGTTCTGTACTGGATTATAATGAAGGGTTGATAGATTGTTGTGTAGTAGGTGAGCGTAAAGGGGCACCAAGCATTCTTTAATGTCCCTGATAGACTTGCCACCAGCTGCACGAACATTTATTTATTGTCTCCCATTTATTCTTTATCTTATGTATTGTTTTATTTATTTTATTTTTATCCTATGTACTGCACTGCCCCTTCCCCTTTCCCCCCGCACTTTTCCCTGCACCCCCTGCCCCGGCACTTGCACGATCTCAATGTCACCTGGCCTAGTAAAATCGCTGTCTTTGTCTTCCATCTGTTTCCCCTCCCTTGCCTCGTCGCGCCTTGAAACTCTTGTGTATAGGCGCGTTATAAATGCCATATCAGTGAGCGTGTCCTTGATTGACTGAAAAATTGAAACAACTATTCATAAAAGATCATTTGTATTTTATTTTATTTCTGATGTTGATGGCACAAATATACTACAAATTGTATCCTTCGGGTTGCAGCACAGTGTGTGAAAATCCCCTGTACTGTCCACTATCACTGGGCAATTTGGCGCAAATGGCTCCAACGACACAAATGTATTACTCGTCGAACGCGGAATCCAAGCCTCCCATAAAGCCACCATGTAAATGAACGGTAGGCCACCAGCCTGTACCACCTGTGGAAGAAAAACATACATACCGTATTTAAATGAACCTGATAAGTGTGCAAACCTTACTTGAAAATGCACCCTGTATCCTATGGCATAGTTGTCCGTACAAAAGTTACTTCATGGATCAATAAACTTGGCTTTGAAGAGTACACACATTACAAAAGTGAACACACATGCAATCCATAATGTTTGGGGCACAGAGAAATATTGTTTCTTAGTTGAACGTGAAAGACACATAAAATGAACACTCTGAACCAGTTAGCTACTGACCATTGTTTGTCTAGAGGCAGATTGTTCTCCTTCAAAGCACTGTACATGATTTAGCTTTGTATAGGCAGGATGTCACAGGGTTAAGCACAACACAGGTTGATTTATGTATGGTAATTGGTTTTATGAGACATTTTTGTAAAAGGTTTTTAGGAATTTTTGCAATTTTAGAAAATGCTTTTTATAAATTGATATAATGATTTGTGATTTATATGTAATTAAAATTGTGATATATAAATGGTGTGTTGACTTAGTACCTATTTGTTAAAAGTACTAGGTTGTTCTGACCTGGGGGACACCCGAAGGGGTAACTGGTGACGTGGGCTGATCTTTTGTTGAAGGAATGTCCACAATTTTTGTTTAGGGGCCCGGTCATCACATCGTTAAAATGGCTCCACATCTCTATATGGTTGTTGTTGAAAGGTACTTTGTTTAACACATACCATGCCATGGGATTCCAGATTTCTGATAATTTCTGTGAGCCATTCTATGGACATGATAGGCAACCAGTATTGTATTACAAACATGGGAGCCTGTTAAGGGTCCATAGATGCTGTTGTTGAATACATAGTAACAAATCCTGGGACTTTGTCCCTTCTTCCTAAGTGGGGGAGGCGAGCCTACAATGCAAAACCTTCCCTAGGGGTTTGGGCAAGGAGGACTCCCATTCGAATGGGGAACTCCTTAATTCCAATGTACTTTCTGCATATCTTTGGCTCTTTGGCTCAAGGTAATGCTGAATGTTGCATCCATTTGACAACTTGTCATACTAAGGGGAGGAGCCGGGCAATCCAGCAGAGTCAGCTGGAGCACAGAAAGAAGTGAGACCCAGATGTGAGACGACCTAAGAAGAACCGCACAAGTCCAGAGAAGCAGAGGCCGTGCAGAGAAAATTTATCCTGGAGGCACCACCATGAAAAGGATGTAGTGGGCATGGAGCTGGCAAATGGATGCAGTATCCAGGAAGGAGAGGAGGAGTGTGTCCTCCGCTCTTCATCTGGGAGCCTACAAAGAGCGAGAGCAACCCTTGATGAGAGGGACTCAAAGACCACTAGTAGCCAGAGGCAAAATGTGGCAAGCAGCAGAGAACCCTGCGGCATCTTGCGAGACCGACCCTCCCGGGGGTAATGTGATGATTTACATGGTGTCGTCACTTCTCCCTAAGGGGGAGCCCTTTCCTATGAGGCTAGGGAGGTGTGGCCGCTACCCAATAGTCCCCCTAAGGGGAGTTTAATGTGGGAGGACCTCATGGTGAGGGACTCCACCTCTGGGGACAAGGACAATCACCTGGGTTACAGCCCACTAAATGTCATTACTCCCCGACATTCCCTAACCCTCCCCAATGTTCAGAGCTGCTACATTGAAGGTAAACCTATTTATTACTGTGACCTGGAACATAACTCGAAAAGCACTAGGATGAGGAAGTTCTCCTAAAAGAGATTTGAGAGGGATTTGATAACTGTCCCCCCTACCTAGCTTGAGTTGATCAAAAGTGTGTTTTGCAATCGAGGTTGCCTGTGACTGTGTCTACCAGAGCTGATAAAAAGCACTGACTTGGGGCCTTATTACGAGGTGGCCGCTAAGGGGTTAACGGCGCCGGTAAAGGTGCCAGAGCCGTTAACCCCTTACCGCCCTATTACGAGGTCTGCTCGCGGGACCCGCTAAGGATGCCATCATTAACGGGCCCGTTGTTAGCATGCTCTACATTCCCATTTGGGGCAAAAATGGGAATGGGGATGGTCCGGGTTCCCTGAATGGGAAAATACCAGGCCCTCCAAGGTCAGAATGGCCCGGTATTTCCCCATTCAGGGAACCCAGACCTGAGTTTAGAGGCAGCCATGCCCATGTTAAGGGCATGACTGCCTCCAAACTCGTAATGAGGCCCCTTGTATCTGAACAGGAGCATAGTACATACCTTCTTTAAACACTAATTTACAAAGAAAGTGTGAGTCATTGGACAGCTTGGAATGAATTGTCTTCATGCCATTTATCTCTTGTACTTGACTATGGGAACCTGTCAGAATAAACATACATTTGGTGATAAAATATGGAGGTGGTGTACCCCTCTGTTCCACAGACACTTTTCCGTCTTCTCTTTTTACAGGACAATCTTCAGAATCCTTTAGGAGGGAGGGTACCTATGCTGTGTCTGGACTTTACTGATTTATCATTTCTATTTTATCAGATTGGATTTTGTGTCTAGGGGTTTATTCACACCTCTTGGTCTCTTATTTTATACTTTTGAATTCAGGGTCTCCTACTTTTACCCACTTTACTTTCACACCATCTCTGAAAGAGAAGACTTTCTTTTCAGGATTTTTGGTGTAATCTCTTGTTCTTTTTTTCTTTTCTTGAAATGTCACTGTTTTTCTGTGTTCTTTTGGCTCTAGTCCCCAGTGGAAAAAGTTTCCACTTCTAGTTTCTTGCATTTTTTCATTTAATTCAGAAGTGTTTAAATGGGCCAGAAAGGAAGCTTTCTTGAAGGCTTGGCATGTCTTTTCCTTCATGTCCCCTTTCTCCTCTTTCATTAGGACACTATTATCAGAATTGTTTGCATCTTGTAATTGTCCCCCTGTCATGTTCCAGCCCTGGCAGCTATGGAAGCATTGGCAGCTCAGTAATGTACTTCCACGTTCTCCCGCCCACTCTCGCGTTGCGGTCTGTCTATTCCAAGATGGCCGCTGCGGCTTTATACCGGCGCACAACCGCCGGTACGAGCGTTGAAACCCTTGTGCTTTTCAGGGATTTGTCTCTGAGTGTTACAGCATGCTCTGCTCCTGCTCACTCCTTGCCTCCCGCAACAGAGGAGTCTCACCTACATTACAGGCATCTCTTGGTGTTGATGGGTAGTCACCCATACCCATCTGTCATCCCTCTGTATACTCTCATTGCTTTCCCTGCCGGCATCACTCCTGTACTGCCTGCCTTCACCGTTCTTGCTGGTAGCTGGGTGCGTGTTACCTCTTACTCTCAGTGGCTGTGGGTTCACAATTCAGATCTGTTATCCTTCCCTTCTATGCTGATCTCCTACATATTTCTCATTCCATTGCAAAGAGAACTGGAACCTCAATCACCCAGCATTAAACATCCCAAGCACTTTGCTGTTGAAGAAAGACCACTGGATTTTTTTCTGCCACAAGGCTTTGTCCCTGGTCAGGGGTTGGCTCCTCGGAGTTCCTACTGCTTGGCATGTTGCACATACAGGCAAAGTGGCCTCCGGAGGATCTCGCTCTTATCTCTACAAGAAAGAAAAGAAGACAGAGACAAGAGGGAGGAGGAAGAAGAACGGATCTCCAGAGGATTCCTCTGAAGATTCAGGTGAGGACATTGAGGAAGAAGGGTCTTAAGATTTGGAGACACCCTCAAGGCACCTGACCTGAACATTGGGGCATTTTGGGAAACACTGGCAGTCTGAGGGTTCTATTGTCCAATGTTTTTGGTCAACTGCTTGACCTGTCACTGGAGATCAGAAATATTTTCTCCCCTTCAAAAAATCAGGGGGGGTATTTGGTCATACCTTTGTTGCCTCCTGGAAGAGTAACTATCCCTCTTAGCAAGGTAATTCAGGTATTGTTACAAACTACTGAGTAACCTGCATTTCTAGGTCGCCACTCCCCTTGATTCGGGCTCTGTTGTCCCGGAATCCAGCAGGAGGAGGATGAACATTATTTTGGAAATTTTGATTTGGAAGTGGTGTTGGATTTCCTTCCCATGAGAAATTCTGATTAGGATTTCCCAGGGAACTGTTCCTGTATTTGGATTCCCCCCCTGCTGCGGGGGAGTGGGTTTGTAGCCCACGATGGGCCTATAACCCATGTACTGTGGACATATATATGCACCAGAGTCAGAGGGGTCTGTACTTTGGAACACAGGTTGACCATCACTCAATTGGATCTGGGCAGAGGGCCTCCCCATTGGGTCATTCTGTTTGGTTGTATAAGGACCATTTTTCAACCCCCACTGACTACAGATCTAAAGGAGGAGCACTCTTGACCTCAATCACGTTTGCAGTGGTAGGTGTTGTAGATGGTTTGGGAGTTTTGTGGTTGTTCTTTTCTGTAGGCTTTTGGACCTTGTAGCTTGTGAAATCATCCATTTGAAACTTCAAAAATCATCCAAGTCTCTCACTAATTGGGTGTCCATGTATTTTGGAAGGGCCTGAAAACATTTGGTAATGAACTCCCTACTGTTGGTGTTTACCCACTAAAAAGTTTTTGCGAAAGCACGCTTCAACTCTTGGGCAAATCTCTCTTGGAGACTGGTCCTCGCCACACACCATATTGTATGCATATTTATGGGCCTCTTGCAGTTTCTGTGTGTAGAAAAATGTTTTCAAAGGGCTGCCTAATAAGTAGACTATTTACGGTTATTTCGGTCTTACAGACCTGCAAACAAGCTGGAAAGCTCAGGAGAGAACATTTATTTTGCTTACTCCATGTTTGAGGTCACACATTATTTCAAACAGGGACAACATTTGTTCATACAATTCTATATGTTCCCACACAGAATATTTTGCATTTTTGTGATAAGGGTGGGGGATCATTAAACTTTTGATGGCTTTTATTTGTTTCATAGGGTCTTTGATGAAACTCTATTGGGATCTGCCCTTCTCGCGTCTTTGAACCCGAGTCCACTCATCCTCAGAGTCAGAGCTACTGCTGGTACCTTCTGTCATCTGGGCACTTCCTACTGTTCTGATTTCAGGAATACCTTCTTAGTGCACGGGACACATGCTCCTCCCTTTGGTCTTTTCTTTGGGACTTCTCACAGTTATTTTCCCAGGGTCCCTTTTTAGAGGTCAGATAATACAGTGTTTTTTCCTCTGAGGGTTAGAAATAAACACTGCCTGTCCCCCTAGATGGTGTAAAATAATCCTCCCAATCTTCCTGGTGGGAGGATTATTCATAGGGTCTTTGATGAAACTCTATTAGGATCTGCCCTTCTTGCATCTTTGAACCCGAGGCTGCTCGTCTTCAGAGTCAGAGCTACTACGGGAACCCCATTACCTTTTGTCATCTGGGCACTTCCTACTTTTCTGATTTCAGGAATACCTTCTTAAAGCACTTGGCACATGCTACTCCCCTTGGTCTTTTCTTTGGGACTTCTCAGGGCTATTTTCCCAGGGATCCATTACTCACCCAAGAATCACTTAAGTGGTGAAGAAACCTTAATCTAATCTTAAATCCAACAGGTTATTGACACTGTTATTCCGTCAATTATTCAATGGCCCTACCTAATTTGTAGGAACCACATCAGACAGATCAAACACTGTTTACCATAGAGATCACGTTCTACAATGAAGACAAATCCAACATTTCAAGATGAATACCAACCAATTATTTCTAACCTGTATGATACATTTCTTATTCACTGCATGACATCATGTTCATTTATACATACATTGTACATCGGACCAAGACCAACGTAGCTGTCACTCATAAACTCAAGGCATGGGAGAAAAAAAGGATGGGAGAACCCAAATCAGCCCTAATTATTGTAATGCCAACCAATCCCTTCGTTAAGTCCTGTAATATGGCTCTGTAATTTAAAAGTCATCTTTTGTTCAAAATTGGCCAATTTGCGCTTGATGTCCTCTTTATGCAGACCATATTTCTTTTAGATTTTAACAGGCATTGCATTTGTGATGCTATCAACCCTATACACAAAGTGTGAAGAAATGTACATCTTAAAGAAAATCCCCTGAAGAATTTTCAACCGCTTCTGTGACAAGAACAGAAACATGTCGGGAGTTTTAGTATAGAGACACTTTTAGAGTGCCCAGTTTATATTATTGTCATCTGTGTCTGGTATTTGTTATATGTTGTTTTTTATATTGTGAAAGTGATAAGTATATGGAGCTATTATCTGCTTTGTGATTCAACGGGTGTTTAATGAATTTTTTGCATATTAATACATTGAATCAATTTGAAAATGTATATTTGAGGAGTACTATGTCTATTTTTTTCAGGACGATAACTACTAGGAGGATTAACAACCCACCACTGTCTATGAGAGAGTTTTGTTAGAATAGAGTGTATCTATCTCTTTGTTTACATGTACAATTTGGGCTACCCCTGACTGTAGAGATAGGTTGATCCTGTTTAGGAGTCTATTTCTAGGGGAATATTTATTTCCTGTTGTAGGTATATCATGGAGATTTTGACATGAACAATTGTAACTTTCTAAAACAGCATATTCCATACAGGTGATCATATTACTAATCAGTTAATCAGATTGCTCTCTATCAGGTGAATTACATTTTGCTAATCTGATCTTGGTATGACATGAGATGTGTGTGCGGCAAATGTTTGTCTTTTTCAATCTTATACTTTAATATACAAATTCCATTTCCAGTTCAGAATAGTGTGCTCTCCTGCACGGATGCTGGGATATATATATCACCTGCGTGCCCTGTTTTGTCACGAAGATATCCATGCTTACCGAAATTACATAATTACCATATATAAAAACAATTCTGCTTTACATCCATCTGATAGAGTCTTTCAAACTGAACATTTAAAAAAATGATATCTCTAGAACTTTTAACCAAAAGTTATAAGCGTTAAAGTGATTCCCAATGTAATTTCAATGGTGAATTCTTTTATTATGTACAAAATATTGCATGTCATCTCTAATTAATCTGTTCAGTAACAGAACTACTGGTGTCCCATAATGTTAGTTCATGGCTGGGGCATTTTATGACTCTTGTGAATGCTGCTATCATGGTGAAAGTTCTTTTTAATAAAGCTGGCAGGGTCATTTATGACTGCCTTCCCAATCTCTTTGAATTATCCTGGACATGGTGTATCGTCCTACAGGAAAGGCCTGCTGATTGTGAGATGTGATTATTTGAAAAGAGTCCACCACTGACCGTTGCTCAAAATGAATTAAATGTATATTAAAGGAATTCAGTCCAAGTTCAGAGTCAGATGGACATTATAAATGGAGGACATTTGTTTTTATTGCTGGGCCTGAATCCTGTGAAGCAACTCTAGACACAGACATAGGGCCTCATTACAACCTTGGTGCTAAGTGCACCAACTTTACCACCATGGTGTAAACTCTGTTTACACCATGGTGGATGGCGGATTTACCGCCCCATTCCAAGGTGAGTGGGGCGGTAAATCCCCATTTCCCATTTTCCCTTCTCCATTCCCATTTTTGCCCCATAGGGCATAATGGGAGTGGGGAAGGCGCTAATTACGCCGCCGTAAATTACGGCGGCGTAATTAGCACCATGGCAGGTTAGCGCCATGGATTTTAACGCCTGCTAAAAGCAGGCGTTAAAATCAGAATCAGGCGTTAAGGGTTAACGGTGGCGTTAACCCTTAACGCCTGAGTTGTAATGAGGCCCATAATGTTTTATGGTTCAGCTTCAAAAACATTGAGTTTTATTTCCTTGCCAAGGCATCACCCCTCCTGCAGCTTGTTGGGAGTTGGAAGGCCAGTTGGCCAGGCTTAGCTTGGTCTCATTCCCAAAATGCAACTTTTAATTACCCTTTTCTTCAATGTTGACATTGTCACCTAAAACAGGACAACATTATAACTTTTTCTTTGTCATCAAAGTTCTTTCACAAAGACATATATTCACTATATCCATGTTTTTCTTTATTCAAAGCTGATTTTTAGCCCTGTAAAGAGAAACAAACACAATGCAAGATCTGATTTAGTTTTTCCTTTTCCTGCTGTGCTTTTCGTCTTAGATTGGACAGTTCTCCAGGTAAAAGATTGCTGGATTCTTTCAACAATTCATTTTTGTGCTTTGACAAATAATGTTGCCCATATACCTTTATTGTAGATGGGCTGCAAACATTGACATTTCTTTGCATGTGTCATTTTTTTTAGATGTGCCATGTGCCATGCAGGCCGCAGCTTGTTTTTTTTGTTTTTAAACTGGTGCTTTTATTTTTTTTGCATAAACATGCTTACATTGCTTCAGTAATGAAGACAATAAAATGTCGGTATTTCCAAAATAAAATCCTCTTTGACACAAAACAAAATAAGTTGTGCCAGCATGTCTTTAATTGCATTGGCCCATTATGCATTCTGTACATTTTTCATTAAGCTCCATTTTTATTATTATTTATTTTCACTCTTGTGCACAATTTCTTTCAAAAACATGGAAAGAGATTTGGGGCGGAGGAATGTGTTTCAATGAAGCACTGTTCACTACTGAGACTATCAGAGTGCTAAAGAGGACCAAGCGTCAGAATGTGCCAAGACAGTCTAGTTCCCTCAAATTTATATTTTCCTAGAAAAAGTGCACCTCAACAAATTTAGATCTCTTGCATGTTCCTGCAAGAGGAAGGCAGAAATGAAATGTCTAGTTTTGGAAACCAAGTGCCAAAAAACAGAACCCCCTTGTGCAGCCAGAAGGCGGGGCTGATAAATGTTTGGGGATGCTTGTGGTCTCATGCAGGAGGGTTGTGACCAAGCAGTTGGGGCTGGACTGCCCCTTTTAGAGTGGGATCAAGCCTGATTTGTATATGGTCTTTCCCCTTTTGTAATGGTTCGGCAGGCGAAGAATAATGGTCTAGAGGGTTTCCCAGAGCAATGCCATAGATTACGATTAATTCCAAACCTTCCAGCCGTCACCTCTTTTGATTTGCAATAGTCAACCCAAATGAGATGGGTTCACAACTCTCTTGGCCCTCTTCCTGCTCCCACCTGTGAGGCTAAAAATCTTGGTGTCATCTTCGACTCTGCACTCTCCTTCTCTCCTCACATCTCTGACGTTTCTAAGAAGTCACACTACCAGATGCACCTCCTCAGAGGTATTCTTCCTTTCCTCTCCTTCCCCCGGAAGCTCACTGTCTCCAGAGCTCTGGTTCCCTCTAGACTGCCTACTGCAACAGCCTTTTTCTAAATCTGCCAGCCTCTACTCTCCACCCCCTGCAACTCATCCAGAACAGGACTGCAAGACTTGTCCTTGGCCTCAAGCCCAGGGATCGTATCTCTCCAGGACTGAAATCTCTGCACTGGCTCCCAGTGGCTGCAAGGATTAAGTTCAAAACCCTATGCATTGTCCACAAGGCCTTCTGGGGCCTGGGGCCTCAATACCTTCAACTCTCTCTTCCTAAATATCTTCCTTCCCGTGGTCTTCGCTCATCTGCTTCCAACTCCCTCAGGGGCAGTGGCTTCACCAAGCAACAAGTTAGTGGTAGATCTCTTTCTTCAGCTGGGACCTCCCTCTGGAACAGCCTGCCTGCCTCCCTGAAACTTGAGGAGAACCATTGCTGGTTCCGGAAGTACCTCAAATCCTTCCTCTTTGCTTCTGCTTTCTCCCCTGCTGAACTCCTGGCTGAAACTGCACTGGTCACCTGGCCACCCTCTGATCTCGGGCCCAGGTCCATTGCCCCACCAGTTGCATACCTGCACTACCTCCCTGGCAACCCCTACACCTGGGACTGTTTTCTGTATCCCTACAGTCCCCTAACAGCACTTGATACCTGACATCTGCCCTTACCCTTGCACTTGCCACCAGCTGGCCGCACTTACTTATTGCTTTTATTTATTCTATTTATTTTTTACGGTCGATCTCATGTACTGCACTGCCCCTTGCCCCTTCCCCCCACTTTTTTCCCCTTCCCCTTCCCCTGCACTTGCGCGATCTCAACATCACCTGGCCTAGTAAGACGTTGTCTCTGTCTTGTCCCTGTTCCCCCTCCCTTGCCTCGTTGCACCTTGAAACACTTGTGTATAGGCATGTTATAAATGCCATATCATGTCATATCATATCATGCCCAGACCTGGGTCCCTTGCCTGCTGGGACTAGAGACCCAAGCTAATCCTCATTGATGAGGCCCAACAATGCTGATCATGTCTGGGATGCTTTTTGTCTCGTGCAGAAGGGATGTGACCAAGCATTTTGGGCTGAACTTCCCATTATAGGGTGGGACTAAGCCTGATTTGCATATGGTCTTTTTCCTTGTATAATGGTTCGGCAGGTGAAGAAGGATGGTCTGGAGGGTTTCCCAGAGCAATGCCAGAGGTTGAGATTAATTTTAAACCTTCCAGCCATCACCTCTCTTGTTTTGCTAAAGTGAACCCGAGTGGGCCGGGTATGCCCAGACGTGAGTCTCATGCATGCTTGGCCTAGAGACCCAAGCTACTCCTTTTTGTTTTGCTACAACCAGAAGTCATGCCGCCCACTTTCAATGCTTCTGGAGTTCTCTAGGCAATTCAGGATGGAAATGCGTGGGCGTGGCCAAATACTGAGGAAGGAGGATATGTCTGTCTTGAGATATTGATGCAAACAGGGCACTCTTTTCAATAAGTATTGCTAGATATAAGGATCTACGATCAGAGGGCAAGCCAGAGAAATGAAGCAGGTGAGCTCACACCCTTTTCCTAATCAAGCCGGTTGCAGTCAAGGTGGTGACCCAAGAGCTCTCTCGCAGTGGTAACAATGAAGGATACGTAGTAGCCTTCCGATCTCCAATTTAAGCAGTTAAAAGATCGCTAATGAGTAAGTTTGTATTCGTGCGACACCAGGGTTGCATACGTTGGGTTATATGTAGAAACAAATATGAGTTCCTGAGAGAGGTTAAGCCAAACACTCCTGAAACAACTCTCGGGGGCTCTTGAGTATTGCTAAATCCTTTATAGTTCTATCCCAGTATCATGAATGTTTGTATATGTGTCAGAAACCTGACAATCCTGCTCACCTCCCTCATCAATAGCAGGATTCTGCTAATATTGAGGGAGGCTGCATTGTTTAGTTTGGATGAATTAATTCCTTGTCTGAGAAGGAACAAGGCAATGTAAAGGCTTATCTAGAAGGGAATGCTCTTATTGTACTCATTGATGCATCTGAATGCAAGCTGAGGTACTGCTGTCTCACGTGGCCACAATGATATTAGAATTTCTCCAATGTGCATTTTAGATGTTTGAATAACTCTTAATAATATTAAAGGCCAGATCTATGTTTGTACGATGCAGCCATGTGCAGTAGAGACTTCCCAAATGCACATATTGCTCTGCCAGAGGCAACTGTTACCTTAGGATATACAGTGGTCCAATTTGCTTAGCTTTGTCTCTTGTCACTTGTCACAGGGAGATGTTGCCTTCGGATATATAGTTCTATTGTGTTAATGAAATCCTGCACTTTGGCCCGTGTACACAGGCTGTTACACTAGGCTAACTATAATAGATCAGTTGTTTTTCGTAAATATCTTGGAGTTCACTTGAAGTTCTTATATTCTTTCTAAGTTTGATTTCCAGAGAGCTTATCAGCTTTTGAGAACTGGACCTGAAGAAGATCACTTTTAAAACACTGTTTGGTTATCACAAGTACTGTGTAATGAATCTGTGGGTATGCAGTTCTCCAGCAGTTACAACTTTGATCAGGGAAGAGGCACAAGAATACAAAAGGGTGTTAGGTGCATATGAAAAAAAGCCATATTAGAGAGCATGTGGGGAAGCAAACAACCCTAAAAGGTAAACAGTTCAAACATCAACACTGGCTGTGAATGGGAGCCGTGAGCAGTGGGATTTCTGAGTTGCAAGACAACTGACTACAAACTGCCACAACCACACCTGTCTTGCTTGACTGCATTGTGTTTGCACAGTTCCTGTGGAAATTATCCACGCCCTGACAATAGTGAGTGGGACAGCTCTATTAACACCACTTGAATAATTGCATCAGTTTAGTTACCGTGAGCAGTGGGATTTCTGAGTTGCAAGACAACTGACTACAAACTGCCACAACCACACCTGTCTTGCTTGACTGCATTGTGTTTGCACAGTTCCTGTGGAAATTATCCACGCCCTGACAATAGTGAGTGGGACAGCTCTATTAACACCACTTGAATAATTGCATCAGTTTAGTTTACGCATATCAACATATGAGTATCATGCAATTACTGGAGTTTTCAGTAGCGGATTCCACCCAGTGTAATTTGGGAACCAGGGGTGAGCTCCTGGTAAACAAGACCACAGGAAGAAACCCTGAGAAATGGTTCAAAATAATAAAACCTGCAGAAGGAAAAGGAGAATGAGCCAGGGTCAACACCCTTACCCCACATGCACCACACAACTATGTGTAAGGGTGCAGAAGTAAGGCTCAGACACAATGGTGGCATGTTTAATTAAGAAAAGGGTTGGAAAAATGCCTCTCCCTAAAGCTAAGAGGGGTTTCCCTACCTCAAAGAAAACTAGTGAAATTGTCAGGGAGTCTGAAACTAAAAGTCTGTCACTGTCGTGTCACAGAACCTACCTCTGTCCCTAACACTAACAATCTAAAGTAACTGTGCAAGGATGATCTCTTCTTACTTGAGTCTTCAAACAACAGAAAAGTTCCCAGCATCAATGGTAATAAAGTGATGCAAAACAATATTCCAAAATACAAGATTCCAATGCCAGGGTTTGTGCTCCTTCCCCCTAGATTTCCTCTTATCTTATGCATATCCAATTAGGGCTTCTGAGCCCCTTTTCTCTTAGATAAAATGTTACTGAGCAATTCACATTGTAATCCTTCTCGTGCTCATGCTTCTTCATCCTACCAACTTGGCACAGTTCACTATCAAGCGTAGGATTCCTTTTATCAGTTCTGGGGTTCTTTACCCTCTTGATTTCAACCTCTCATGTGGGTGCGAGTACCAGACTCGCAACAGATTGGTTTGCTCCCCTGCCAAGCCACTGCTCTCTCATATACTGTCTTTCTTTCACTCACAGCGTCCCAGACTCTCTTCACTTTAAACTCTGGTTTCTCATATGGGTGCGGGTCCCAGACTTGCAATGTAGTGTATTGTCTGCTTGTTTTACTTGCTTGCCAAGCATGCACCTCTTCCTACTTTACTTCATTTATATTCAGGGTCACAGACCCTCTCGACTTCTTATTTGGGTGCAGATCCAAGGCTTGCATTGATGCAGGGTTTGAAATTGAGGGAAGGCGGGAGCTATTTAGCTCCTGCTTTTAGCCTAGAGGGGCCTGGCTAGCTTGACTCCAATAGCTACCAGGAGCTACTTTTGGCTCTCCAATGCAACTGATGCTGAACAAACACACCTATGTGAATTTAACTCTGTATGTTTGGAACAATTTATAATTCAACATCATGATATCTATACAACATTGAAAAGAATAAGGGGTCATAAATAATGGACACAATTATAGGGTTACATCTTATGTGGAAGCAACATTTGTAGAACGCCATGCAGTAGCTCCTGGTTTCCCAGTGGTGGCTCCTGGTCACTGGTTAATGTTGGAAAACAAGGAGCTGCTTTTAGCTCCTGCTTATCCAATCTTAATGTTGGTCCCTGTGATGTGTTGTATCTGCTTGGTTCACTCTCCTGCCAAGTATACAACTCTTCCTTCTTTACTTTAGGGTCCCAGACCCTTTCGTTCATCAGGGTACCAGACCCTCTTATTCTTGGGTGCGGGTCCCAGACTTGCACTGTTGGGTTTTGTCTGCTTGGTACACTCTCCTGCCGAATATACAACTCTTACTATTTTGATTCAGGGTCTCAGACTCTCTCTTTCAAGCATCTACATTCACCCAGCTGCTTCCCTGGTCTTACAGCAACTCCCAGGCAGCCCGTGTAACTGTTTCCTTCCTTCTTGCAGGTATCGGCGGTTCCTGGGCAGTCCTTTCAAAGGCTACAGTAACATTCAGGTCTCAAGCGGGGCCTGCAGTGGCTCTGCAGTTTTCCAACACTTCCTGGCTGTGTTTTCTCTCTCTCTTGCACTTCGCCGGGGCCTGTGGTGCTTGCAGGATTCACTGGGCGGCAGCCTGAGTAGTCCTTGGTTGTGGACCATGTTCAGGTTCTCCCTTTCCTCCACTTACAGCTTTCCCACTGGCTCGTGACAGCTGTTCCTATGACCAGCTCCTGCTGTTTCTCCTCAGAGGACCACTCTCTCCTTTCCACATCCCTGCTGATCTACTTTCAAATTACCGCATGAGATTGCTGTACTGTTCTGGGCCAGTCACTTGCGTTGAGAAGCTAGACCTCTCATGCTGCTTATGCCGAATGATCCTTGCACTCCTGGTTATCTTCTTCTTCACAGTATCAGTGTCAACACTATATGTATAGCAGTTTGTACTTTCTGGTCTTTCAGTCTTGTCATGTCTGTTGGGATGACTGACTTGGCATCAAAACACATTGACTCTATCTAGAGAGGGGGAAGCGGGTTTTAGGGCTGGGAGAAGGGATTAAGTGTATTGAAGCTGGGCCATACCACGTTCTATGATGATGCTCGTCCCAAATCCCATAGAATGGTTCCTTCCCCATGTGATCCTCCCTATTGTACTGTGGATGGACTGTCCTGGCCCAATGAGAAAGGTATCCGCCTAGGGGAGAAGTGACGACATCCTCTGATTTCTCACTTAACAATGTGGTTTATGAGGTCATATTGCAAATCTGTGCCCTCAGCGATCTAAGGGGGAGCCTGTTGAAATAAGTGCTTCAAGAACCTTGTTCACCGAACCATCAGAATCATCTGATGTAGTGGGAGCCACACATACTAGGCAATACCCACAACAGGGTGATAGTAAAAGGAGAACCCATTTAATTCCTTTTTCAATGGCATTGGTTTACAGACTGTAGTCATTGCAGACCTGTGCCAGGAAGGCGCCTCAGGTGGGAATGAAATGTATAAATAGGGACACCAAACAGGATCCCACCCCTTAATCAGAACTACAAGCCCACAGCTGCTCCAAGGGTATAGGAATAATAGCAAAGCTCACTGAACCTGTGGTGTTAGGAGCAGATGTCATGAATTTGAAAGCATTAACCCAAAGTACTGATACTTCCAGCTCATGGGGAGAAGCCCCTATTTACTATAAAGAAATCAGTTCCCCAACCAAACCATCTCCCAAAACCCAACTGAATTGAGCTGCTTCCACAGGTGCTAGAAGCACACTCCAGTCTGTAGTGCATCTGTGATTCAGCAAACACCATTCACATATAACAAACAGGACTAGGTCCATGTTATAGTTTAATACTGACCCAAAAGCAGGCAAAAGTTTAACAACTACTTGTGCCAGTGCCTTAATGAGTCCAAATCCAGCAAATGGTACAAATGCATGCCACCAGTGGACTGCCTGAATCCAAAGGAATATAGAAGATCATTTTGCTAAGGTTCTACTGGCCTTAAATCTACGCAGAAACTACCAAAAAATGACAGTTTTGCCTCAGTTTGTGCCAGAAAGTAGGACTCCATGGGCTCCGCTCCAACGTATACCATGCATGACTTTGATGGTGTAATGGATCAGAATTGACATAGTGGATCAACTGGAATCATAGTGATACAAATACATGGGCGAAGATGTTACACTAATCATCCTTCGCTTTAACATAATCACTAATTGAGCATGCAAAAAGGAAACATTCAAAATATGAAAATGAACTAGAAGATATTAAAATGGAGATAGGTGTAGTGACTTTCCCCTATGTTGCAAAGAAAAATTGCAATATCTTTTACAAAATGACGATGAGCTATCAGGATGATTTAAAGTTAAGGAAAAGTAGAAAATGATTGTCGAGTATGATTGGTTTATTTGGTAAAAACAATATACAAGAATTTCAAAAGGAATTGACTGCATACAACATACATTTAACTACAGGAAATTCTCTCTCCTAAAACTCATTATAATGTATTCAAAATTGGATACTGGATTAATCTACTAACACATGAAGAGTTTAGTTGGGGAAACTATACTTAATCAAATTCGGGTTGAATGCAGATAAGTCTTTACTTCTTTACATAGGAATTGGATAAAAAACACACATTTTGCATAGGAACTGGATAACATCTCAAGGCCCATCGATTGATTGATTGTGTGTAAAACATTCTGTTAGTAGTTTAATATACTAAGTCTTAGAAATGTCTCTATACATGGGAAAGACTTGTTGGCATAAATATGAATAATTATGAATTGACAAGAACTGCATTAGAATTAATAAGCTATACATTCAAGAATTGACAAGGATATGGTTAGAATTGTTAACAATGAATAAACAGTTTTGTAAATATTATTTTCTTGGACCCCTTTTATTTATTTATGAAAAAGTGACCGACTTGTGATTGCCATTTTTTTTATGAGGACTTACAGCTGAATCCACAGAGAACCCAACAATTCAGCCGGGCAATGGTTGGTTTTTTAAAGCAAGTTTAGTACTTTTCTCCCAAAGTTCTGTATCAGAAGTGCTAATCTAACTCTATCAACTCATCTTCTGTGAAGACTTACCAAGTATGCCACGTTATTGTGAATGAAGACTACTGCTTGACTTTCAGTCCTAGAGATGACTATTGGAGTGGTGTACAAACATCCATTCCAAGGGGTTGTGACCCACAATTTTCCAGAAGTCCTCCTAGTATACAATCAGGAGACAATGGAATAATACACATAGAACTCATTTCAATGTGCCCCCTGAAATGGAATAATTGTTTTCCAAATGTGTAGTAAAAGATTCACTATACCATGGATCTCTGGGTAAGTGCTTTAAAATACTGAAGGTCAATTGGCTTTGTATGAATTTTTCCAGGAATTAAGTATATTCATCATTATGACACAATTTCCCCTGAAAGAAACCATGACTACACCTTGCTAAGATTAGATCGTACCACCTCACGAGGTGGAGGCCTCGCCATAATTGCTAAAACTAACCTTACACTGAGATTCTCTCCACCCCACAACACTGACTCTTGCAAATCTCTAACCGCCAAGTTAGCCACATCCAACATGCAGTCAGTATCCATCCACCTTATATACCGACCTACAGGCCCTCTAGGATCCTTCGAAGAGGACCTAACTAACATCCTGTCCAACAACCTTAAAAATTCCTCTCAAAGCATCATACTAGGAGATTTTAACCTTGGCTTCAGTGACCCTCTAGACTCTAATGCAACCCTAATTAACAACTCCTTAGAAGAATTAGGTTTTACCCAAAAGATCACTGCTCCCACCCACACCAAAGGCAGAACCCTTGACTGAATTGCTGAGCACAACTGCCCAATCACAATTACATCCATAATGCCCCAGTCCTGGCCTGACCATCATCTGATCATGTTCTCACTAGAGGCATCAGCTCCATTGCTTATCGACAGTATAGCACCAGCGTTCCCCACCAGAAACAAAAGAAATATTATTCCAGAAAACCTCTTCCATTTGATATTACCCACTCTCAACTCTATCTCTGACCACATTGATCCCTTCACTATGGTAGATATGTACAACAAAGTGATGCTATCATCCCACGATGCCATAGCACCATTAAAAATGAGAAAGAGCAAACCCTGCAAACATGTGAATACCTGGTTCACTCCACACCTAAAAGCAATTAGACTAGAGAAACGTTGTTGCGAAAAAATATGGAGACTAGATCCATCTGAGACCAATAAGAATAACCTGAGCAAACAAGCTACCCTCTATAAAAAAGAAATCATCCTTGCTAAACAAACTTCCTACAACCTCTGCATCTCCCAAGCCAAGTCCAATACCAAAGAGCTCTTTGCTATTATCAAACTGCAATGGTGATTTATGCCCAGCGCAACTCATAAAAGATGCAGCTTGTGAACTCTCCCCTTTCATTACCAAACTCATAAATGCATCCTTCACCACAGGTATCAAGCCTAATAACCTGAAACAATCCTGGGTCCTCCCACTCCTCAAAAAACAAAATCTAGATCCCTCCATCCCCACTAACTACCGTCCTATCACCACCATCATACCTACAAATCCAACACTACCTCGAATACAACAACCTCCTAGGAGTCCGACAGTCAGGTTTCAGACCCCAACATGGAACTGAGACTGCGCTTGTAGACCTTAAGGCACAAATTGACGAGTTGAGAGACGAGGGCAAGACGGCACTACTGCTGCCCCTTGATTTCTCCGCAGCCTTCGATTTGGTCGACCATGAGATCCTCTGCAAGCACTTAGAGATGGCAGCCCATTTCTCCCAAGAGGCAATCGACTGGATTCAGTCCTTTCTCAACAACAGAACAATGCAAGTCTTCTCCCCGTTAGCAGCTGCGGACCCAATACCTATAAACTGCGGTGTGCCACAGGGCTCCTGCGTCTCACCCACTTTGTACAACATTTTTACAAAGCCCCTTTTCGATGATCTGGACAGGCTGGGTATCACCTACACAAACTATGCCGATGATACTCAGATCCTCATCCTGTTGACGGGGGATTATGACAAGGATTTGGCCTTTGTAAACAGAGTGTACCTCATCATCCAGGCATGGATGGCATCCCATGGTCTATGCCTGAATGATGACAAAACGGAACTCCTCATCTTGGGCACAACAGCTAACCTTAAACTTGGCCAGAACTACTCTTCATTCGAAATTGACAACAATACCATTGCCGTGGCTAAGGAGGTTAAAACCCTTGGCTTCCATTTAGACTCCACACTAACATTCAAAAAACAAGTAAACGCTATGGCTTCCGCCACATCCTATACTTGCAAACTTACAGAGCAGCCAAACCTTTCCTCTCCTCCAATAATTGCATTACCCTAGCTAGAGCCTTGATCTTGTCCAAATTGGACTATTGTAATGCCGTAGGCAGTAACAAACACATCATAAACAAGATTCAAATCTTGCAAAATAATGCCTTAAGAGCAGCCCTCAGTCTCCCAAAGAAAGCCCATATTTCAGATATTAGAAGATCTGTCAACTGGCTCTCCACGACAGACAAGATCTTCCTTAAATCTGTCTCTCTGATTCACAAATGTCTCCACCTCTTTGCCCCTCTCTACCTGACAAAGAGATTTACCAGACAAGCTTCCTGTCGCCCCTCCAGAAAGGTCAACTCAAACTTCCTATTGGTGTCGGGTTTCAAACGCACTACGACCGGGGGGAGTAGCTTTCCCTTCAAAGCAGCACAACATTGGAACTCTCTACCGCCACCCCTAAGGGAAGACCTTCCTTACACACAATTTGGATCCAATCTTATCCACTGGATCAAGGAACACGATAACTAAAGTACTTGCTCTCCTCACCTACCCTATATGCTTAGCTATAACTTGTACATTTTGTATATTTTACGCTCTGTAAATATGTTTCATTGTATTTGTTCTCAATGATGCGGATGTGTCCAGTACAGTAACCATAGCTGGAATCCATCCATTTCGCCATATGTAACCTAAGCTATACAATCCTCTTGTTGCTCTTGCGCCCTGCTACCCCTGGGTTAGGTGCGCATTACAAATAATAAAAACAAACAAACAAAAAAATATGCCAATCGGGGAGCTGGCATACACAGTAGCAATCTATGAAATAATGGAAGCGATAATCCATAAAATCCCTCTCAGCTTGTGCATTACTGTGGTCCCAGAGGAGAAACTTCTTAGGAAATGTATAGTTAAATCGAAAATATATTTATAGAATTCGGCGCACGCCGGCCCTCCCTACGAAGGCACTCCCACAAAGGCTCTTCGTTCCTTTCTAGAGCCCTACAGAAGATGTGTGCCCTGCAGTAGATTCGCTATCCCTAACAAAGGTAAGCCTAAAGGCTTCACTATGATCACAGTGGTGACCAGCTGTGTCTACCGTCCACATAGTGGATGACGGTGATTACTCTCTGCCTAAACTATACAGGTGCATCTTGTTCACCTGACCTGCATCTTCTTTTCAATACTCCATCTGTGAATCAGGAGATTGCAGCACCGCCATCGGATAACACGAGGCCAACCACCTATAAAATGGCCGCCCCGATCACTGTATGATATCTGAAGCAACTTCCTTGTTTGTGTTACTTCCAGCCATAGGATTGGCCACTCGCTTCCTTATTTGGCCCAATCCCATACCGGCAGGCGCACGCCGGCTCTCCCCACACAGGCACTCCCACAAAGGCTCTTTGTTCCTGTCTAGAGCTTGTCATGAGCCGGAAAGAGCCCTGAGCCCAGAACTCTGCATCTACGCCACCAGCACAATAGTGCACTTCTCATGATCCATTACGTACAACCGGTAAGCTACTAAACGCCTGCTTGATACAGGTGCATATCCTTCATCCAAGCCATTTCAATGACCAAACGCATGAAGCCAACCTCCCTCGCTTCACCACTCCCATTATCATCATCAGAGTTTGCCCGCCTCGCCTTTTTCCCCTTGCACCGATCGGCCTCTTCTGAGTCTGCCGAGCTTATCTCAAGCTAATTTAGCTTAGTCTGTCACTGCTAAGCGATACCCAATCTTGCAATCACAATTTCCCTACCTTGCCGCGCCGAAATCTGCATATATGCTTGTCGCTCCAATTCCATGAGAATTACCGATCGTGGGACACAATTCTACTTTGGCTATATGCTTGTCAATACCTAGTACTCAAAATTCTGATTCTCCTGCATACTGTTTGACTTTCAAATTAGCCTACCGCTGAGCTCTTCCCAACTAAAACTGCCGATATTGTGCCCATTGACCACCAATTGAACTCCTGTGATCTAGGCCATTATTTGATTACCAAATTAGCCTATTGTGAGTTCCTGCCAACTGTAGTCGATGATACTGTGCTTATTGACTGTCGCTTGATCTGCTGATTTCCTGCCCATTACTGGACTCTCAAATCAGCCTATTGCTGAGTTCTTACCAACCGCTGCATATGATATTGTGCTTATTGTCGCTTGATCTGCTGATTTCCTGCCCTTTACTGGACCTGTAAATCAGCCTATTGCTGAGCTCTTACCAATTGTAATCGATGAAATTGTGCTCATTAAGCCTGCTCCTCGCCATTCTAATGCGGGTCTAACCCTTTCCTATTTGTTTCTAGCTATTAAAATATATGCCTAGCCCATTCCTACCTGCTCTGAGTTATGCACATGTCTGTCAAGCATATCTTCACATGTTCCTAGCCTTTGCAAATGCAGGCCTAGCCCATCTTCACTTGTTCCTAGCTATGCAAATGAATGTCTAACCCATCCTCTCCTGCTCTTTGCCACGCAAGTGCGGGTCTAGCCTAAGATCTCTTGATCCTAGCCCCATTAATGCGGGATTAGCACACATCACCAGATCTTAACATTAAATGTGACATGCCTAATCCTGATCTGCTACCTCCCCATTAGTGAGAACTTAGACCACCTTGCCCTACCTGCCACTTATATAAGAGATCAACCTGCTTTTCACCTGTCACACATCTGAATAACCTTCTGTTCTCTACTACCTCCCCAACACGGCCCAGACTCCTGCCTAACCACACCTACCTTCTAAATTTGCCTCATCCCTGCTAAATGCCAAACATCACAGCATAAGAGAACTATGTTCACTAGCAAGCCCCAGCTGGTGAACACACGACTGACCTTACTGTGTACCCTCACAATAATGGCCTCAATCTTCTACCCTGTGCCCTACAGGATAGAAACCACAGGCTATGAGCTAGACTACCTAGACTACACAAGCCTAAAATGAGCCTACATAACCTTCACCCTAGATACAACACCACAGCCCTAGATCAAGAATCTTCTATACCAGATTCAGTAGCACGGCTAAAAATACAGAACTGTACCACCTCCCCCGCTCCTCACACCCTTACTAGAACTAACTACCCTAAACGCAGACCTTCTCCTGCCCAAGAGCAAAACAAAATGACAACCATCTCAGGGGCACTCATTAACGCCACGTTTTCAGCATGGATGCCAGTTATGAAGAACAAATGCGGTGGGTAAGCGCGGTATGCAGCACCTCTAGATGTTTCTGGAGTGTCTTTTCCCTCTTGCAGATGGATGAGAAGTTCCGGAGACAGAGTTCCCCCACAGCGGGTGGGATTCAGGTAAGCGTTTGAAGCTCGTACAGTATTTAAAAATAAGCGAAGATTTGCAGAATGCTTACTAATGCCTTTTTTGTGTTCTTTTCCCTTTTCTTTAGGAGGCGGCGTGCCGGGATGGGAATGACACCGCCGAAGATGACCGCAGAACAGAAGGAGCGATGAATAATGGGCAGAGGCGCCGCAAGGTAAGGCTGTGCCTAACGGTGTTCTTGTTCTTGCAGGAGCTGAGCGCAGAAGAAAGATGCAGGCCTACTGGAGACCGATCCGAACACGGTGAGTGTAATGCTGCAGGTGCAGAAAACGCAAAGCATGTTTCATAGCCTGGGTGTGGCTTAAATAGTCTCTGGATATCCCAGGTGTCTCTGGGCTGAACCATACCCAAAAGACTAGACTGCACATGCACTTCTGGGAACCGAAATATGTGGGGGCATCCATCTTTTCCCCATCAATGCACCACAAGTCCAATCCCCAATGTTATCCTATGGGAGGGAGTGAGTCTGGTGCCACAAGCACCAAGTCTGACTCCAAGTGGGTCTTTGGAGGGATGGAGAGGCCCTTGAGGGCCATGTAGGTGATTGTGGCCTGGCTCCAGCCTGACATCTTGGAGGGCTGGGGACATGAGGGGCAGGAATCATGATAGTACACCATACAGCTCTTACTCTTAGGTGACTTCAACTTGGGTTTCAATGACCCTGAGGACAAACATGCCCAATCAGTCGAAGCCATCCTGAATGAACATGGCCTTATCCAAAATGTTCTTACTCCTACCCATATTAAAGGCAGAACATGAGATTGGATTGCCCACCTAAACTGCACCATTACCATCTTTGAAATAACACCTCAACCATGGACGGACCATTACCTAATCAGCTTTTCCTCCACAATAGAGCCCCCTAAGCAGAAAATAAAGATATGCCTCCCCTCACAACCAAAGGTAAGAAAGATATTACAGCTGAAAAATGACTTCCCCACCTCCTACCTGCCCTCACCCCACTACCAGCAACACGGACCTGAACGTGCTAGTAGAGACATTCAACAAAACTATGACTAAGGCTCTTGACATTATTGCACCTGTCAAACTATGCAAAAGTAAACAGATGACCCACCTTAACACCTGGTTCACCCCCCAGATAAAAGAACTAGAACTACAAAAAAGAAAGCTCCAAGCCATATTGCAACACTCCCCTACAGACGCGAATAAAGTCAAATTAACTAACTTTGCCATCTTGTACAAAAAACAAATTATCTTGACCAAAAGGAACACCTTTAATGACAGAATAACTAAGGCTAACTCCAAAACCAAGGAGCTATTCACCATCCTCCGTGAAATGGAAACCCCCATTCCACCTCTAGATAATGTCCCTAAAGACAAGCAATGATGCACTAGCATCCAGAATGCTCTTACGAACAAAATAGCTACTCTTCAAACTAAAATAGCTAACAAAAAAGCATCCCTGTCCTCCACTGGGACACAACCTACCCTAACCCCGGTAACACCTACCACTGACAAAACCTTCAAATTCACTAGTATCTCCATACTAGAAACTGAAAAAGTCATACTCTCCATCAGCATTTATATTGTCAGGGTGACAGTTGCCCGGAACAAATAATCAAGGACGCAGCTAGGGACCTAGCGCTGCTCATTACTAAATTAATTCATGCATCCTTCAAGACAAGCACTGTACCCAACAACCTCAAAGAATTTTGGGTTCTACCACTACTGAAGAAACAGACACTTGACCCAGCTATTCCAGTGAACTACAGACCTATCACCACAGTCCCGTTCCTTCTAAAAATAATCGACAGAGTAGCTTATCTCCAAATTCAGCATCACCTTGAAGCTAACCACCTACTAGGCACCTGTCAATCCCGATTCAGACCACAACACGGTACAGAAACGGCACTAATTGACCTTAAGACTCAAATTGAAGAGCTAAAGGAAAAAGGTAAAACAGCTATGCTACTCCTCCTCTATCAGCAGCCTTTCACCTGGTGGATCACGCAGTACTTTGCAAACACCTGGCGTCAGCTGCCCATTTCTCGAACGATGCCATAGTCTGGGTCCAATCCTTTTTAGCCAACTGCTCGATGAGAGTGTTTTCCCCTTTAGCATCCGCAAACCCAATCCAAATCACCTGTGGCGTCCCACAGGGTTAATGCTTCTCACCTACTATGTATAACATCTTTACCAAGCCACTCTTTGACAAATTGGATAGACTGGGTGTCACCTACACAAATTATGCAGATGATACCCAGATCCTCATACCCCTTTCGGGCAATTTTGCTGAAGACACAGCCTTGGTAAACAAGATATACCTCCTCATTCAGGCATGGATGGCATCCCACGGCCTCTGCCTGAATGACGACAAAACTGAGATCCTGATTTTGGGTTCTGATGCCAACCTAACAAAACTTAGCCCCAGTTACACTGCCTTCAATATTGACGGCAATGTAATCAAAGCACTAACCATGGTAAAAACGCCAGGATTTTACCTAGACTCTACCCTGTCATTAAAAAAACAAGTTAGCACCATGGCCTCATCAACGGCATACACATGCAAACTCATCAGGGCATGCAAACCATTCCTCTCCAATGCTAGTTGTATCATACTTGACAATGCGCTGATAGTGTCTAAATTAGACTATTGTAACGCCTTATACACAGGAGCCATCAAATACATCTTAAACAAAATGCGAACACTACAAAACAATGCCCTGAGCTTTGAGCATACCCAGGAGAGAGCACGCCTCCAACATTAGAAGAGACCAACACTGGCTAAAAATTAGTGACCAAATCCTTCTGAAAACAGTATCCCTTACTTTCAAGTGCCTGAATAATGCTGCACCCCCATACCTCTCAGAGCGTATGATCAGAAGAACCCCGACCCACCTCACCAGATCATGCAACTCCCTCTGCTTAGAAGTCCCACGATTCAAACCTTCTAAATCTGGAGGTACCTGCCTCTTGGTACAAGCAGCCTGAGCTTGGAATGCTCTACCCTAGCCTTTAGAACTGAACAGCCATACCCCAGATTTAGACACAACATGATAAACAGACTTCGATCTAATGACAACTAAGTTCGGCCTTCTGCACGGTTACCCTAGGTGTATTCGGTAACTCTACCACTCTTATCATAGGAACTTTTATTTCTATATCTTATCACTTGTCGACTTTGCACGTGCCTTGTACTTTACTTCTACCTATTGTAATTAATCTGTATTCACTGCATCTATTCATATGCTGTAACTAAGCTTCACGTATACTTGTCTGTGTTGTGCCCAGCTACCCAAGGGTTTGGTGCGCATTTCCAAATAAATAAATAAACAAACAAAGAAACAAACATTCCCTGTTATGATGTGTAGTTTTATATGCATTATATACATTCTCAATTGGAAATGTTTTTTAAAAACCTCCATTGCCACATCCTGTGCTCATTGAGATATTATCAATTTAAATCCAGTGAACATACATTGGCTTTAAAATCATTATTTGGTTATTTTGTGCAAATACTCCGGCCAGAATCGCTGTATTGATGGACATTACCATATCAAATGAAAAAAACCTGCATTATCACTACCGCATTATCACTACCACATTTCATAAGTGCACCGTTATGCAATGGATTGACTTTGGCTTATCTCGCTGGGATGATATATGTTCAATGTAACAGCTTGTACCTGGCATTGAGGAATACCCTGCAAGCATAAATGCATGCTATTTTCAATGTGGTGGCATCAAAGGACAACCCCGGATCCCTCTCCCACTTAATTTTAAGGCTAGGCTGGAGCGGAGGTAAAAGGCCCTGCATGGATTTATAAATCGTAAAGACAACGTGCCTGTATCCTGCGTAGGACACAACATACATTAAGAGGGGAGATGGTGTAGGCTTGTTGGTGAAAGGGATCGTTGTTCCATGATCAAAAGGCTTTTGATACTCGGTGATACTGAAAAAGAGGGCTGAGTTTCCTACTCACCTTGTCAACAAATTGTTCTTTTGCCACAAAAGAGCCTTCCGGGTACATGTCACTGAAAGGCACAATCCCCAGTTTGGTCCATGAGTTAGCTATTCATTTGCTACATGTTGGTGCCAGGATTTGAATCCCCCAGATCACCATCTACATAGTATAGGGAAGTCTAATGCTTGTGTGCCAATGAAGCTTTGCCCAGGAAGCAACAACACAACTAACCGGGTTGTTTTTGCACTCATTTTACCTCCTACAAGAGATTAATAGTGACTGTACGGGTGGGGATTAACAGAAGTACATTCAGCCCTTAGGTGCGTATGTGGTGGATTGTCTGGCAACTGATAGGATTCAAATGGATCCTGGTCTACTAAGTAATAAAGTAATACAGTTTAATATAGGGAGCTGAAAGGCCCCTTCCTTGGGGCACATGATCTCTAATGATGCCCAATGATTGTCCACCAGCCTCTGCGTTACCCTACAAATACCTCTGATACAGACGCTAAAGGCTTCCCATACTAAAGCTATGTGATTTATAGACTCTATATTGGTGGTGAAGAAGGTGGAAATGGGCATATTAAGCTCCCCCTTGAACACTGCACCTAGAAGAGCCTGCACTTTAAATTGCCACAGTGGCTTCCTTCTCTGTAAAGCGTTGAATGCAAGGGTCCATCATCTATGGGAATTGTCCAATAAAGTTCTGGGTGGTATAGTGCAAGATATTGTTAGTATGAGATCAATTTCTTGAGCACATATCATGCACCTAGTAGTAGAATTAGCATTTTTGGCATTTCTTGATTATGGGTGTGCCATAGGTTCAGAATGTTGAAGAAAGAAAGGGCCTTGTGAACCTTGTGCGCAGCTGGTGTGAGGGACCTTGGTCTAGAGCTCGATCAATCTCTGTTGGTGTCTAATATGGTGTGGAAGTCAGCCACCCAAACTATCTGTGTGCCTTCATATTTTAATAATTTGTTTTCTAAGGCTGAGAGGAATTGGGGATTGTTGATGTTGGGGACATATATATTGATTAATGTGATCTTCACCCCAAACAGAGTGATGCACAGGAAAATGTAGCAACCTTTAAGGTCGGCCTCACAGGAGTCAAGAGCAAATGGAAGTGATTTGTGGATTTGCATTTGGACTCCACAAGAGTTGGATTAAGACTCCATGAGAGTTGGATGAATATGACGTGTAAAATCTGGAGGGTACCCATGATTTAGCAAAGGAGATGAGGCCTGGCCCAGCAAAGTGCGACTCTGGTATAAGATTTATATTAGCATGCTGGTGCTCACAATAAGCTTGTACCTTGCTTGCATAAATGACGTTATTAAGGCCATAGACAACTAATAATTGTACATTGTTCCCCCACACCTTAAATTGGTGGGTGTAGGATGTGTTTGGTGCCATGTTGGCCAATAAGCAGCATGAGGTCTAGTGCTGCTGTGATTCTGGGACTCAGTGCCAAGATCATTTTAAAATCAAACATTACCAAAACAAAAACACAAGTCAACACCCTATAGATCAACTGCCTCCATACTCACTGCCTGACCCAGCTAGCAGTGGCTTTCCAAATCTAACTGAATACAAATAGTGTGAGCACGCGGCATGCCAAGCATGACAAGGATGTTTTTAAAATTAGGCATCCTGCATATAATTTTGAGTTATTCCCTTTTTTCTGAGATTCCTGAGGCGCATTTGCACTTCCAATACAACATAATCCTATGATTGCTACTCACGCAATATGACAATCATTTCGCAATTACCATGGAATTAAGCTGTATGCGCTTGAGCTAATATCTAATTAGTCGCACCCAGAGTTTGTCACACAATTTTGTTCAAACTACTTTATTGTACTGTGTGAACAACTAATGTAAGAAAAGGGATACCCATGCCAATGTGAAGCCTTGATAAAGACCCAGAAGGGTTGAAACACGTGTTGGCTAAGACGAGAATCTGTTTTGTGACTGCTGGCTAATGCCAGGGCAAGAATAGGTTTTGTCATAACAGGGAATACCCATAGGAAGAGCACTTTTTGGGTGGTTTATAACTTTGCTCCCCCGTGGACGAATCATCACTAAACTTTACAAAATAATTATATGGTACGCTCTGAATTTTTCTGCAAAGGTTGGTGACATTTCTTCCAAGGGGGGCAAAGTTATAGACTGAATGGAGAAAAACTTTGGTCACACCTACAGCCCAAACCGCTGGACGGATTTTCACCAAATTTGCAGAAGGAGCCTCAGCTTGGATCTGAAGGTGTGCTTTTGTAAATTTGGTGGAAATCCGTCCAGTCGTTTCTTTTTAAAATGACCAAAAAGTAGGTCCCAAATAATTGAGTGATATCTGGGTCCGGTCCGTGGACTCACCTCCCTGTTCGATCCGCGGACAGGGCACCAATTCGTTAGAGACATGCCGTCATGTCCGTAGACACATAACATGTTCGCTGATTGGTTGGAGTGAAGCGTGAGGTGCGTCACATTTTCTTGATGCACCCGCCACGTTGTAGAACAGAGAAGAAATCTAATTTTGGAGAGTGTGTTGATGTGGAAGAGTGACTGGAAGGGCGGAGGAGTGAGAGATGGGTGAAATGCTGTATTTGTTTAAGTGGAAGAAGGCTGTGCTGTGATCGCAGTGTCTGCGGTCACTGCTGCAGTCCGCGGACATAATAAACACTGGCCAGACTGTTAGGTATTTTACTATGTTCTGATGTATTGGCTCTGGGAAGTTAGTACAGTATTGGGTGAAGAGGGCATGTATTGAAGAGTTTGTGCATTGGCTGTAATTACTGTTTTAGTATGTTAAGTGAAGTGGATAGGTCTTGAGGTGGTTGTGTTTTGTTTTTCGGTTGTGGTTAGTGTGCAGGTCTTTGCTTGCATGGGTGTGTTATGCTGCAGTGGTTGTGGCCAGGGCCTAGAGTCTCGGGTGCATGGCCGAAGGGCGTAGGCTGGAGGCCATGCACCCAAGACTGTAGGCCCTGGCCATAACCACCGCAGCATAACACACCCATGCAAGCAAACATTTTGACAGTGGTATGTGGGCTGCATAGGGGGTATGTTTTGAAAAGTGTGTCTACTGGTTGTCAGTGGTGTGATAGTACTTATAGGACAGTGGACATGGTGTGTGGTAGTTGGATTTTTGGACTGTGTTCAGAATGTTGTGAGTATGGCATTGTATGGCTGACCACAACTATTGTAGTATAATACAGGTATGCCCTGAATGTTGTGACTCCAATCATTGTATACTTACTGTTTGCAGTTTTTTGCATGGTATGGGAAAATGTAGCAGAAATAGTTTTTTCATTCACAGTGAAAAAAGAAAAGATCATATGTTAGGGTAGGTAGTTTGTAATGAGTTATTGCATTGCATAGCAAACATTTCTGTACTTTGTGGACCCTCATAGTTTATACTTTACAAGTACTATGCTTCAAACCAGTGTACTGTGCAATTTGCTCAGTTCCTGTGTTTGATTGTATAATCATTGGGTCTGTGGGAAAAAGAAATCCTTGCAGGATTTAAAAAAAACTTTCTATGTTATGGTACAGTCTTTTTGGGTGGTTGATTTCAGTAGGAGGAATTGAATAGGTGTATGGTTTGTGGTTTGGAAGTGGTGGTACTATTGTTGCAATTAGATACCGGTTGGCGTATTCTAATTGTTTATTTCTTGTTGCATGTTAGCAGTATTCATTTATCTGTTTGGTTGTTGCAGAATTTTGGGGCAGTTAGATACCTGTTGGCGTATTCTAACTGTTGATAATTTTGAAGTTGTTCAGGGTCTTTTTATATATAATAATTGTTGCAGGGTTTCCTTAGAAAAATGTATATTGCCGTATTCTGATTGCAGTTAGAAACTTCTGAAGGGTATGTTTTCAAGCTTGTTTTCTCTTGTTGATGGATGTATAATTTCACTGTTAGATAGCTGTTGCCTTATTCTATTAGTCTGCGGATTGAAAGGTTATTGAGGACATTTTGTATATGCTCATACTCAGATAAGTGAATACATTTTGGTTTTAAGAATATTAAGTAAGCGTTTATAAGATTTGCTGGTAATCTCTGTTTTAGAGTATGGAAGTATCATTACATTCAAACCATCCACATTTCTTTTTGATGTATGCAGTATAGTGACCTGCATTGGTTGTGGCTTCTGCAAGGTAGATTATGCCTACTGTTGTGAAGATTTTCTTGCCAAGTGATATTTGTCCATGTTTGAATCCAGTCAGCTTGCAGTTGTTTTTGGTACCATCTGCATTGCAACGCAAAAGCATTACTATTGCTTATTCACTATATGACTGTATGTTTAAGGTGGAACGATTATCGGAATTGCAAGTAGTACATAATATGCCATGGTTTTCATTTTGTACAAGCTGCTGAAATGGAATGGATTCACAGGTATTATACCCCTTTCGGGCAACTTCGAGGCAGACTCAGCCTTGGTTTTCATATTGTACAAGCTGCTGAAATGGAATGGATTCACAGGTATTATACCCCTGTCGGGCAACTTCGAGGCAGACATACACCCTCATTCAGGCATGGATGGCCTCCCATGGCCTCTGCCTGAATGACGATAAAACTGAGATACTAATCCTAGGCTCTGAAGCTAACATCCAAAAACTAAGCCCAAACTACACATCCTTCAACATTGATAACAACCCTATCAAAGTGATGTCTGTGGTTAAAACTCTTGGATTCTATCTGGACTCCTCCCTCACACTCAAGAAGCAAATCAACTCCCTTGCCTCCTCTACCACCTACACCTGCAAACTCATCCGCGCATCCAGACCGTACCTTTCCAGTGCTAGTTGTATCACTTTAGCCAATGCTCATATCATGTCTAGGTTAGACTACTGCAATGCCTTGTACTCAGGAGCCAATAAATACATCACAGACACAATTCAAAGACTGCAGAACAATGCCTTGATAGCAGCACCAAACATCCCTCACAGAGAGCACATCACCAAATACAGGAAAGAGGTTAACTGGTTAAAGATAACAGACAGAATCCTACTTAAAACATCTTCCCTCACCTCTAAATGCTTAAACAACCAAGCTCCCCTGTACCTAGTGGAAAAAATCACGAGGAAAACATTCCCGTGCCTCACGAGATCTGCTAACACCTTTAAATTAGAGACCCCTAGGTTCAAATGCTCTACGGCAGGAGGAACTAGTTTTCCTGTCAAAGCGGCCCACTACTGGAACAAGTTACCACTCGACCTCAGAACTGAACAACTGTACCCTAAATTTAGACACAAGATACTTAAATGGCTGGGTGCCAATGACACATAACTTGACTGACACTTAGCCTACTTCTACCTGCCCAGACCGAACCTTCGGCTTCCTTGAACTATGGCGTACTTGAAACAGCTGAGCATGCTTCACCCCCTACCTACCTAGCCCATATATGATACCTAGATTTATGAGTCTGACTTATAAACCTGATTATATATCTGTCTGTTTATGTAACTTGCTAGAGTGCATTGGACACCGCTAAGATAGGCCCTGTACTTGTACATATGTTTGTATATATTTTTGTATATATTCCTTGCCTATGTGTGTTATATATTCATGCCAAATACTCTAAAAAGCTTAAGATTTCTAGTACACTGTTGTGCCCGGCTACCCAAGGGTTTGGTGCGCATTACCAAATAAATAAACAAACAAACAAACAAACATACACAAAGCATTAATTAGGGACTTGCTCCTGTGCCACATGACTGCAGACAGTGCATGTATGTTTCCACATGTATGAAATCTGGTGTCATGAAACACCGGCACTGCCCCCTTTGGTGACTTGGTCTCTCTGGCAACATATCATGGCAACCTTGCGGACCCCCAACATGGCAGATGCTGTAGGGGAACTGGGGTCTAGTTCCTGGGACTTTCCTTCGTTTCCTTGATAAGCGACACGCCGCCGTGCTTCAGCGCGTCTCAACGTTCAGTAGTTTCCGTTTTCTGTGCATCTCAGAATCCACTATTCTTCCCTATTCCTGGACGGTCCCTTCCCAGTTCCTTATTCTTGCAGTTCCCTTCCCCTGTCTTTTCCGCACCTCCTGGAGTACACAGTGTTGCCGTTTCCATTTCCTCTTACCGCGGTTGCCTTCGGACCACTCCTGTTTCTTCCCCGGGCCTCCGACTTCCTTCCTGGCATCATCAGTCCTGCGGATTCCTGTGTCCTCCCAAGGACTTGGAGTAACTTCCTGGACTTACCGATCACACCCGGGCTGGAGCCTCGACTGACTCTCAGCAGGATGGAGTCAGGGGAATCACGCCCTTACCTCCACGAGACCCGCTCTTCCAGGAAAAGGGAGAAACCCGAAACCATGACAAGAAGATCACCAAAGCCTAAACAGGTGAGCCAAAGTTCTGAATATGACATCTATATTGTTTTTTGCATTTCTGTGAAGGACTAACATTTGCAAACATATTGATCTGTCCCGTTTAAGTAAATGTTTTTAACAATTGGTGGCAATTGGAATAGAATAGAATATTGATTCCTACATTTGCATAGCAATTTACGCCAGTTGTATTGGAAAATTTGAATGGACCAGACAGTTCTGTGTCTGAGTCATTTGATGGCAGTGCATGTTTTTTCTTTGAAGAGGTAGTTTCTTTTGTTTGTGTAGTAGATCCTTCTTTGGTTGTGGTAATTGATGAAGTACCAGCTGCTTTTAATTTCTTTGGAGGCATTGTGAGATCCTGTATAAGTTGAGTCTGCACTAGGTTTCTTTTACAAAGTTTTGTTTTTTGAGGAACAGGGTAGGTTTTGAGATGGGGTGCGTAGAGTGCACGTAGTCTACTGTATTCTAAAATGCAAGGAATACCAGCGTTTACTTTACTTTAATCAAAATTGACTAGAAATAGTCCTTCAAGTGTACGTAGGCGTGACAGTGCTACATAGCTCATGCCTTCTTTAAACACTGTGCTGCCAATATCTATCAATGCTTGATCTAGGGTAAGACATTGTCATTTATGAATGGTGACTGAGTATGCTAGAGATATAGAAAATTGTTCTCTGTCTACATACATGTCTTTGAAAAGAAGTAATCGGGCTGTTGTGCGTCCTATCCTTTTAACTTCTGACAGTTTGTCAAAGTGAATATTGACAAACTGAATGTTATTGCCACGTGGGTATGTTTGAAAGCCAACAACTGTACAAAGTGCTCCATTAACTGGTCCTTGATCCACATTAAAGTTACATTTCGGAATTACTCTATAGTTTAAAGACAATGTTAACATTTTCTCTAAACCAGCTGTGTTAGAGATAGAGGTTTCTAAGGTATTTAGTTGTGCTTTGGCTTGTTCACACATGGGTAGTGTCATACCGTGCATGTCTAGTTTGTCTGTGGAGTAAATTTAAACTATTGGTTGCATTTCTTTTTTCAACATTTTTTCATTGAATTGTGTACAGCTTGCAAGAATTGGCATCAAGGACATACAGTTTACATTTTTGTATGCTAATTGTTCCATGACATCAGTAGCACATGAGTTATGCCGGTAGAGTTCATGGATGTGTCTGGTATTTAATATAGATTGTGCTTCTTTAGATAGTACACCAACTCTAATACTTTTCAAAATGTTGGCGTAGGTGAGGTCTGTAGACGGACACATTTTTTCAGTTAATTCTTTGTTTTGGAAATGTTGTCAAAGATTTACATTTCCTATCTTGCCACGAGTTTTACGGCATAGTTTGTGCCCTAAATTTGTAAAAATAGGTTCACCTTTCACTGGTGTTAATTCAAGAAGATCTCCAAAAACAATAATGTGTTTTCCTCCAAAGAGTTCTTCGTAGTCAGTTTTGAGGATCTCTTGTAATCTGAGGTGAATCAAAGCCAACATTAGGTTGGAGACCATGCGCACCTCATCTATTAGTAGCATTTTCATTTGTTTCAAAACTCTGCTTAGTTCCATTGCAGCTTCTGGTGAAAGTTTGTAGTAGTCTAATTTGTGTTGGTGTTGTAGTGGAAGGAGTAGTAATGGTGTAAAGTGACACTGCCTATGTTGTAGGCAGCTAAACCTGTGGGGGCAGTTACAACAGATGACAGTTTCTTGTTTGTCAATTGTTTGAGGAACTTGCTGATTATTTTTATTAAGAATGTTTTCCCTGAACCAGCTTGACCACTCACATATAGCAGTATAGGTTTGTTCTCCTGACAGGTAAAAGTTTTAGTTTCGTGCTGCATACCATGTTCAATTTGTTTATGTTATGTTCATACCATGTTTTCATTTGTGATGTCATCTTTGATGTGATGGGTATTAGTTTTAGCAGTGCACGATGGTGGTGTGAGTTATGGTTGCTTGCCTTACCATAACTGGCGAATTTCAGGGGTTTTTCGGATTTACTTATAACATAACATCCCTTTAACAAGGTTTTTTAACTGAAGATATATATATATATATATATATATATATATATATATGTATATATATTCAAGGAAAAAAACTTTAGTTGTGATTTGTAAGGTCATCAATGTTTTCATACAACATGTTACAAGGTATTGCTCACATTAACGTCCCTGCAACAAAAGGTTTTTCCTTGAATTCCAAGAGTTTTGTTATTAGATACAATATTCACATTAACAATATAGACAATTCAGCTAATCAAAACACTGTTTTATGTCTAGAAAGTAAAATAAAAAGCAACTGAAGAACCGCATACCCCAGAAATAAACCTGTTGTTACAAAAAAAGAGTTTGCATATGTACTTAACTTGTTAAAGTATTTACATGTATATGTACTGTTCATGAATAGTTGTTAAAATCTTACAGTAACTGACAATGGGCCTCATTACACGGTAGGCGGTAAGGGAATACCGTTACCGGTAACGAAATACCGGTAACGGTATTTTCCCAAGCCGATCACGACCCGGACCCACCGCTATTAGTGGACCCGTAAAGTACGGCGCCACCAATAGCGGCCTGGCCGCTTGCGCGCGACCCCCACACCGTAAACAGCGCCATGGCGCAAATAGCACGCAATCACAACCCATGCGTACACGGCAATACCGGCATCCCAAAGACCCAAAAAGCATGTACCGCATGGCGCTAATAACAGCATCGAAAACCACACGTTAAGAGTCCTGAGCAGTGTTCCCATCTGCCCATATGCCCCAGGTGGACACAACCAGCACAGGTGGAGTCAATGGAGACAGCCAGCACTAAAGAGCACACCACACCCCTTCCCACACCCCTTCCCACAGCAAGATGGTCCCAACACCAGCAGCATGACATAGGCCTGCGTACATGACTGCAGTGCAGCACCAACAACAACAGGCACTCCTTTAAAGTGAAGCAACACCACTGCAGGAAAGAGGTGATACTGTGTCTGAAAGTCTGGGAACATCGATAATGATTAACCATCTGGTGAGAGTCCACTGTGCAAATGAAGCATCTACATCAGCAGTGGTATCCACTGCACTGACTCCTCTGTTGCCAACACCTGACCTTTCCAGGATGCAAGTCATGTGTAAAGGATGCTCCAAATGGATAGTCAAGGAAGATGCCACAATTGAGCAATGGCTAAAGTTAATCTCTCATGCAAACACTGAAAAGAGCAGGAAAACTCTATCCTCTGGACCAGAGTATTATAATAGCATAAAAAACAGAAAGGATATGTCCAGAGAAAAGTATATTTAGAAAAAATGTATCCAAATTTATTTAAGGTGATACAACAATTAAAGACTAGTGAATAAATCACAGAAAATTATTATACACTGATCATTTTAACATAGCAAAACAGCAGCAACAATATGCCAAAAATCGGCTAAAACATCACACTCATACTTCACATACATGGTGCATTAATTCACACGCAACTCATCATACCGTGGCATACACCCAAAGTTCTAAAAGACCCAAAAAACATGCTAAGAACAACTGGGGAAAAGGAATTCATGACTAGTCCCCATAATAACACACATAATTGCAATGTTTAAAAACAATAGAAATCATTCAAAGACAATCTATTGTCAGGGTGGATAGGAAAAACAGATACAAAGATCACATCCCTGTAGAATTTATCTCTCGACCGGTTTCGAGGTGTAGTGGTGGTTAACTGAATGTCTTCCTCAGGAGGTAGGTGTGACCATTCTGAAGGGCACCCCTTGCAATTTAAGGAGATCCAGAGCTGCATGTGTTTGAAAGATGAAGAGGCAGCACAACTTCAACATTCAACGCCGACTGCGAATCACTGCAGAACGGTTGCCATCTAATGTAATTGACCAGCAAAGAGGGAGAACAGATGGTGATCTCTTCGTTCCGAGCTAATTGTGAATTCGAAACGCTACACATGCGTGTAGGGACCTACACGGAATGGCTAGCGTTTTGAATTCACAATCAGCTCGGAACGAAGAGATCATCATCTGTTCTCCCTCTTTGCTGGTCAATTGCAATTTACGCAATTGTGCTGCCTCTTCATCTTTCAAACACATGCAGCTATGGATCTCCTTAAATTACATTGGGCGCCCTTCAGAATGGTCACACCTACCTCCTGAGGAAGACGTTCATTTAACCACCACTACACATTGAAACCGGTCGAGAGATAAATTCTACAGGGATGTGATCTTTGTATCTGTTTTTTCTATCCACCTTGACAATAGATTGTCTATGAATTATTTCTATTGTTTGTAAACATTGCAATTATGTGTTATATTATGGGGACTAGTCATGAATTCCTTTTCCCCTAATTTTTCTTAGCATGTTTTTTGGGTCTTTTAGAACTTTGCATGTATGCCACGGTATGATGAGTTGCGTGTGAATGAATGCACCATGTATGTGAAGTATGAGTGTGATGTTTTAGCCGATTTTTGGCATATTGTTGCTGCTGTTTTGCTATGTTAAAATGATCAGTGTATAATAATTTTCTGTGATTTATTCACTAGTCTTTAATTGTTGTATCACCTTAAATAAATTTTGCTACATTTTTTCTAAATATACTTTTCTCTGGACATATCCTTTCTGTTTTTTGATAAAGTTAATCTCTCAGCATCAGATTACCTGTTATGCTTAGTTTTTAATTTTATAAGTGGCAATTTATTTTATCCCCTTTAAAAAAATATATATGTTGCATTTTATTTGTATTCCCTTTGTTAAATGTTCCGTCCTTATGTATTGTCCTCCCCTAGTCCACCCACCTCTTCCCATCCCCAACACAGGCTGCAAAAATATATTACAATATCTATTGTAATTTATTTTATGCAGTTTCAATGCTGCAAATTGTCAATTATTGCCTTTAGCTGCGACTATCAGAGCCGCAAGCAAAAACACCCCAGTCATTGCTCACCTTAGCCGCGTATAATAAATCCTGCTATTCACTGGTTGGTACTGTAACCGCGGCTAAAAATAATATTATTTCTAAAAAAAACAATTCTTTGTATGTGCATATACATATACATACACATATATATTTATTCAAAGTCTTACCAAATACCTATGTCCTTGCATCTTTCTTCCATATATGAAAAGGCCATTTATACTTTGCAATATCACCACTGCATTGGTACTATGGTGGTCATCATAACAGAAAAAACATGACATTATTTATGTTATTTTTCTCATAATGATACTAAAGGAATACTGATTGTATTCCAAGTATAAAACCATTACCAAGTTGTGTTAATTAATCATTCTATAGAAGAAATAAACTTCTCAATGGAGAAAAAAACGCTGTTCTGTTATTTAAAATACTTAACATTTAAGATTTTACAAACTAATAACTGCACCAGTAAAATCAAAAAAATAATTACCTACAACATCCTTAGTTCATACACCAATAAATGCACTTCACCACAATGCACATATCTTACAATACTATACAAAGATTACTTTATGCTACATGATGACTAATTTACAGATTACCTTCACCAAGAAACCAAGACATATGACATAACTATGTATTCAGTTTTACAAAGAAATAAATGAAGACATGCCAAAACTTAACATTATTTTGAGTATTAATCTGTTTACACTATAGACATACCTATATTATAAATAATAAGTAGACAATAAAAATGTTGTGAGTAGACATATTAACACTTATCAAAAACTTTACTAATAACATAACACATGTAATGACCATACTTCTTATATAATCTGTGTGCATCCTTTGTTTGGCCACCTACACACATGGGAAGTTCATAATGACATTTCATATCATACATATCATATTTTTTTAAAACTTAAAACTATAAATTATAACCTAAACTTCTGTTACCACTTCTACTGCTGCACAGTGTGGGATACCTATCTTCTGTACATCAAATGTATTGCAAATTATATAGAAATTGTCTACATTACAACTTCACAACTTCTTTCATAATTTGGTGTGCATCCTTTTTCTGGCCCCCTGCACACCTTAGAAGCTAATTACAATTATCTTAATCCTACCATACAAAATGAAATAATATGCACATTTTATGACTGAATAGCTTGTCTAACCTTTCTAGAAACTCCACACTGCATATAAAACATATTTATGCATTTAACAAAGTTATCTTTTCAATCAGTTTTTTTAAATTTTGTATTACAATTTCACTATATGTTTTTTATATGGTTTGCAGTGATTAGCTCACGGCTGAAAGTACCTCTTGCAAAGTTTGCACCTTTCTCATGCGAACACACATACAAACTCACACCCACACACACAACACACCCATAACACCTCCCCACCCACACCCTTAGCACCCCCACACCCCCAACATATCCAAACCCCACTTACCTTCGTCTTCATGCTGGGTTCCTGCAGTGCCAGTTTCCTTTCACTTCTGTGATCGGGAACCGGCGCTGCAGGGTCCTTTTCTTTTTTTGTAACGGAAGGCTGCAGGGGTGTCCCCCGCAACCCCTGCTCACTATACCATGAAGTATAGTGAGCAGGGCGCTGTGGGGAACACCCCTCCAGCCCCTTTCTTTTTTTAAAAAAGAAGGCTGCAGGGGTGTCCGCGCAACCCCCGCTCACTATACCATGAAGTATAGTGAGCGGAGCGATGCAGGGAACACCCCCACAGCCCTGTTTGTTTTTTACAATGCTACCACCAAAGGTTTGAACTTTTGGTGTTTGAACCTTTAGTGGTAGCATTTTTAGAAATTTTGGTCAATGCGACCATTTATTTTCTGTAAAATTGGCCTAGAACTTTTATATACAACCTATTGTTTAGTTGTGTCCTATGTAAACAGTCATCAGCTTCTACACTCCCCCACACCCCAAAAAAGTACATGGAACCATGTATGTAACCTCGCATTTATATGGGGAACTTGTACATATTAAAATATACAGTGTTTTACACAATAAAACAGAAATAGAAGATTGCAGAATGCTATTTTTTCATATCATCTTTACAATACTACCTCTACATTCATTGAGTATTGTTTTAAAAAAGCATCCTAGTAGCAAACCATGTTCTCCTTTACATAAACCACTTGTTAACCTATTTTACTATTTCAAATTTTTATTTTGCATGTTTATGTACACAAAGAATATTGCACATATATTTTAAAACTTTGCTTCTAACAACATTAAGCAAGCATTCTTTAACCCTTTTGGCAATCTAGCTTGGTGTGTGACTATAGAGTCATTACAAACAAGCCAATCTACTTCTGTACACATTTCGTGAAATGTCCAGATTCAATGAATGACCCCTCATGGAAAATAATTGCACTCATTTTAAAAGTTTTCTTACTAACAGAAACTTGACTATTTACAAAATGTATTATTGATGTTGTTAATTTTCCTACCATTTACATTGTATCTTTAAAACATAATCAATACATACTTATTACAAACTAGATTTTGCAGTATGGATTGTAAATTACAACCACAGTCACTGCATTGCATATCATGGAATGCTTTAGATTTTACACTTTTCTGATCAGGCACATGCAGATACACAAGTCTTTCACAAAGATCTGGGTAGAATACCCTTTCTTACATTTTGGTCACATATGCTTCCACTCTTAACTAATTCCAAGATACTAATCTACATTAACAGTTTCTTTCACAAATATCTCAAAGACGTTCATTCAAAATTCGTGACAATCCTTATGTGTATTTTGAGAAAATGTTTCATTTTCACTTGCAACAGCTACTACGTCTTGGATTGACACTGCCAAATGTAAACTGTGTGGATTTTCATCTACAGACATTTTAAGAAATGAAAGTTCAACACATAGTTGCTTCTATGTGGTTGAAGCTATTTCTTGCACATTTGAATGACTTTCCAACTCCATTAAAATCCATAGTTTTTTAGTCTTACAAGGAATGATTTCATTTGAATGTGGTTTCACTGACTCCTTTTGTTTCCTGGATGACTGCTTCACAGATACAGGTATAAGGTTCAAGTGGGGAGCATACAGTACATGAAACCTATTATATTCTTCAATGCAAGAAATGTCAGCTGTCACGTTGTTTTCATCAATGTTTATTAAAATAAACCTTCTACATTTTTCACACATGACAAAACTACATATGCCATTCCTTCTTTAAACACTGAATGACCAATATCAATAAGTGCTGCTTCTAAAGTCAACCCTTGTGATTTATGAATAGTTATTGCATAAGCAGAGCACAACGGAAACTGTGATCTTTTCACAAAGGTATTCTTAAAGAGCAAAGAAATGTTCTACAGGGCCTAGTGGACCATTTTCTTTATTACATATGAAGTGAAAGGTGGCTAACAATCTGTGATGAAAAAACTGTGATAGATTTACAGGGTCCACAGAACACAATTATTCCAGTGTCATGTGTTCTATGTTGCCTTTCTCTGCATTACTTTCCCGAATCCACTCTGCAAGATAATACCAAACATACTCAGCGCAACTTAAAGTCACAAACCAGGTTGGAGATCCTAAGTTTCTGAACTGTCACCCATGACTTCACGTGAATGTAGACGGTGAATAGTTTAAGGTTCATACAAGCTATTCCCTTCTGCAACAAATAGATGCTGAAACTGGCCTTCTTGGCTCTTGTTTGTTGACCAAACTTCAAGCATAGACAAGTCTGGTAAAGCCAGACTGCCTTTGTATAAATAATTGTGCTCCAATAGAAATGCCAATGTGTTTTTCACTTTTCCAATATCAATAAGCTGTTGCCAAATCATCTTCTCTTTAGTAGCAACATCATATACTAAAACAAATGAAGAATCTGCAATGTCACGCTTCACTCCTAGAGTATTAACATTTTCTTCCAAATTCAGGGGTAAATACACAACTTTGCCTCTCACATCTTGCAATAATGACTTCTTAGGCAGATTTTACATCTTTGTTTGCAGTCTAACAATAACTTGAAAGGCATGAACAGTTTGCAATGCAATCACTTCAAACATGTTCAATTTTTGAAGCACAAGAGGTATACCAGGCACTACCATATTGTTTAAAACATTTCTTGGCGGAATACGTGTCTGATTATAAAATCCAACACAGTGTCTACAAACATAAAGTGCCTGACTTGTGTCAAATCATTCTTCTACAAACAAATACAGATACATTTATTTCCAAATATCTTTTACAGTGTGTTTAATTCTGTTCTCAACATACACTAGTTGCACTTGAGACTTATAAAAAGTGTGTCAACAAGATACACAAACAATATTTGGTCTTTCAGTAGAAGACAACTGAAACATTGCAATACTTCTTTGATACTGTTGCAAAATCTGATCATTTTAAAGCATAAGATCATCATTTCCACTTCCTATAAGTGTTTCATCTACGTACAGATGCTCTTTTAAATGCATCATATTCATAATTTGCATTGTAGAAGCTAAACTTTCTACAGTTCCAGTCAAAAGTATTTGATTTAAAACTGCAAGAGGCAAACTTGGTGTTTTGCACACATATAGTTTAACTAGAAGGTATCTCATTTTGGTATGATGTGCTGCCAGCATCCGTATATGATGAAAGTTACTCTTACATCTACTTTTATCAAGAAAAGCTAGAGAGTGACTTTCAAGTCCTGTTTTTTCACGAACTTCACAGTCATCTATTCTTTGTATCATCTTGATTTGTCTTTGAGCATTATCATTTTTGTGCAATGCTTGCAAAAATCTCTCAAAACTTTACAAGAAAACGTATCAATTTTGCACAAAAAGTTGCAAGTCCATAACTCACAATCCTTCTTTTGTTTAATTTGTGACTGACCTACAGTTTCCATTTCCATATTATTACACTGTATGATTTCTTCTTTTTTAGAAATCACACAATTTCAGACTTCAAAGCTACGTCCACTCTCATCAATGGAAATTGGTACATTATTTCCTTAAATGTAGCTCTCCTCATTAAAAAATCTTTTAGTATGAAAAGTGGGTTTCCACTCTCCACCAAAGATGTCACAAAAGTTGTCACATGTAAGCACATAAACTGTTTGTATATTTGTATTGAATGGTGTAGTCGCCTTAGGCAATTTCTTAAGTGTATTTAATATGAAAATGAACAATTTTCTTTTCATATCAAAAGCTTTCTTAATGATTACTTCCACTTTTTTCTTTTGCAAAAAAGTTTTACCACATATCACGCTTCTCCAAAGATTTGTAAAAACTCGGGAGTGATACATTCTCCTATATATATCCTTATTTCTCTATTTCAAATTAATAGCATATTCGCAACCTTTTTTTCCAAAAATCTTCTTTTTTTACTAGCTGGTAACATATTTGAAACATTTTTTATATTTTTACTTTCAATAAAAACATTATCGTTTCCAGCAAAACATTGTGTTGGCATATCTCTTATTTCAGCTTCAACTTTTCTAAAACTATCCTCAACACTAGAAATAGTTTCATTATCTACAGGATTTGTATCTACAGATTTAAAAACCCTACTTTTAAAAACATGATACTGTTCAACTCTACTTACCTGCAGATGACCCTTTCTTATAGCTCGTTCTTGTTCTTTCTTGATGGCATTTTACAAAAAAACCTGTGTAAAAAAAATAATTTTAAATGATTAAGTTCACACATTGTGTTTCTTTATATTTTCAAATATAAGTTTCAAGCCCAGGCTAACAGGTAGAGATGCACTTTAAGGGCCCGCCAACCCAGGAACTCTACTTACCTGCAGATGACCCTTTCTTATAGCTCGTTCTTGTTCTTCTTGATGGCATCTTACAAAAAAACCTGTGTAAAAAAATAATTTTAAATGACTAAGTTCACACATTGTGTTTCTGTATATTTTCAAATATAAGTTTCAAGCCCAGGCTAACAGGTAGAGATGCACTTTAAGGGCCCCCCAACCCAGGATTTCTAAGGCCAAGCGAAACAAGACACTCACTCAAAGCTGCAGAATAGAAAAGCCTGTGATTGCCCATCAGCACAAGTATAATAGTAATTCGTATCCTGGGAATTTTCCTGCGTGCCGATAATTTTCTTTTTTTTATTTATTGCTGACAAGATATATACTAAAGTGAGTACGCCTCCCACCAGAAATAAGATATACCACCATGATATACCACCATGACTTAAATCAAAAAGTCACTTGTTCCCTTTCCAGATAACAGCAAACTGTTCCAAATTGGCCACCATAATTAAAAAAGGATCCTTTAAAATAGAATGACTACCACTACTCTATAAAATATATCAGCATGTGCACCCTCCCTCCACTAAACATCCTCATAATCACTACGGTTTCAATGGCTAAGTCCACTACTAGCGCCATAAAACGCCTCACAAACCTCTACTTAACAGTTAAATGACAACTCCAAGTACACAGCATTAAGTATATTAGTGATCACATAACTAAACCCTACCACACCCTTACTTCTCCCAGCACCCATTTCATTTCTTCTCCTTAGCCATCCTAAATAAAAAATGTGCACAATTTACTATGTCTCATGATTCCACCCATTTCAGCATAATAACACAATAACCTAATGCACTATCCGGCTTGTTCCCTAAAAACTAATATCTACCACTGCTAATCAACAAAAAGATATCAGAATCTATGTCTTCCCTTCACTGTCCATCCCCACTGTACTAAAGTTTCAATGGCCATATGCCCTAACCAGCCCCAGAAAACTTTCTTAACAAACCTCATCAATAATACTGTATTCCCAACCCACTATGCAACCCCATTAATTTGACATCTTATACGCCACATTACCCATTTCCTACATACCATAACAATTGGACACCCAGACCACATCCAGAAAAAAAGGGTGTGATATGTCAAACCTCATTTGACATAACAGGGAAATACATTTCATAACAGGGAAAACACGGGATGTAGATAACCTGACACAACAGATGCTGGAAAATCAACCATTTGGTCTACCTGCAATGCCAAATATAAAACATTAAACGACCAAAATAACCTCCACCACTAAGGAGGTGGGCATGACTGCCACGTGCTCTGAAAGGAAACAGAAGTGCAAATGGCCATTCACTTCTAATATATCTGCGCTTGAAACCATACATTTTTCAATGATAAACCTAAATGAAAAGTGTGCTAACCTAATACACCACACCACCCATTTCTTACTTAACATAACAATTCTTAATAAAGCATACACATAACACAAACAATATCAAGAGAAAAAAACTGCAAAATAATGGAATAGCACTAGGTTATTCCATCCAGCTCCAATTTTCACACATAACAACCCTTTGCTTAAAGACTGTAGGTTAACTCCAGGTAGACAACATTCACTCTACTGCTAATCACATATCTGTGCTCTGTCACAACCTTTATCCTCCTAACACCCATGTAATCAGTCCTTGTTAGTCATCCTCATCCAATAAAATGTAAAGTCAAATGCCTCACCTGTTTCTATCTATTCTGCTATCATTGGGCCAGTAGCCAGACCCACTATCCTAAATTTCACCTACACACTAATCACTAATACTACTACTCAAGAAAACATATCGACATGTGTGTCCTCCTTTCACTGCCCATCCCCACTGCACTAAACTTCAAATGCTATGTCACCTAAGCAGACCCAGAAAACTATGTTAGTAAACCTCATGCATACTACTGTTACCCCAACCCACTATGCAGCCACATTCATTTTACATCTGTCTATGTCAGTGCATTTCACAACAACATATTGCATTGCATAGCATGGAACCCAAATAGATTCCTGTACTTCCAAAGCACACCATTTGCATGCAAATTGGAAAAATGCCAAATATGATTTTTCATTATTCAAAATTACGACCAACAATTACATGACAGTGAAAATCCTGCAGTATAAAAATGTTTCCCATATACTATGAAACCCTATCCACTTTGCCACTATAACTTCACCTTCTTCACTTCGTAATTACTCACTTCCACAATTCTAACACAGTGAAAATCACCAATATAGGGTTACAAAAAACAGCTTAATATCCAACTACAAAGCACATACACATCCACAATAGTTGTGAAGGGTAGAGTACTGCTTGCTTCACAGGGATTTCTTATGCACCCTCATTCATATCACATCTTCCAATGTCACTATGAAACAACCTATATTTGCAAATATATTTTCTGACAAACATACGCATAGCACACCATGTCATACTGCTTCAGCACTCTCCTATAAGCACTGAAGTAAAATATAGAAAACCCTACTTTGCAAACAATACTTGACCAAAGGAGACACCTGAACATACCTCAGTTATCTTACAAATACAGTAATTCAAACCGTAGATAAAGTATATAAAAACACACTATTACTCACCTTCAGCTGCTCCAAATAATGAATAGATCTTCACCAGAGCCAAACATAGAACATATGCACGCTGTGAGTTCTAAAACAATACTGTCAAAAGTTCACACAAATGTCACTTTCATAGCTTTCACAATTCAATGGCACAAAAGAGGACTGTAGAAAGCAAATAAGTAAAATGACTAGCACATTTCTATCACCTGCTATATCAATCAATAAACGCCAACACAATCCTTCTAATAATACTTTATACAATATTTACACACTGCATATTTTCTTCCTAAATTTTCCCAATATCATACCTGTGGCTATAACCCCAGTTACAAGACGAAAACCCACCTATGGTCGTGGCTACATGAACATTTTTCTAATGCACTCAAAAACATATATCAGAAAAATGTCCTTCAGGTGACAACATCCAAATAGAAACACATGTACAAATCTGAGCTAAAACATCCATATTATAATATGGTCACTGCACCAAAATACAACCGGCTGTAGTCGCGGATTTAGCACATGCCAAAAATACACAACGTGCCATTTGCCCGCTTGTACGCACAGTTGTCAAAGACTGCAACATGCGATTGGTTCGTTTATATCTGCAGCTAGGGTGCGACAATTATAGCCTCGGCTGCACCAGCCAAAAATACATGACTTGTCATTTGCCCACTCATCCCAGTGGCTGTGGCCTGTCCCGTAGTCGGTACCCAAGGCTGCATTACGGCTGACAGGACACCACATTTCATTGGTTGATACCGTAGCCACAGCTATTTTTAAAAAGGACAACAAACGCATTTTCCTTTTCCAATATACTTAAAACGTTCTTTGGGTGGCTCTTAAAAGAGCCTTTGGGTTCTTCTACCAACACATCACCAACATTTTCAATCAGAAAAATACTCTTCACCTCTATGATTATAAAAAACATTTTGAAAAACTTATCTCTGCACTTTCTTTAGATGATTAATTCATTTTCTTTCTCCAAAGAGAAAAAAACCTGTGCTCCCTTTCAAAAACCTTTCTCCACAATCGCAGCATATACCTCTCATTTCAAACAATCCATCTAATATAATATTATAAAACCAACAAAACCTAATAAGCCAATGCTTTAAGAACTCATCGCCTATGTCCTCAACATCACTATTAACCCCATTCTCAAAAAATGTTCCACAATTATCTGAAGACATTCCTCTCCTTCTGGAATTGGCTTCATGTTTCAAATATCAAATACAACAATAAATATACCCCAAAAACAGCACTGTTACCTAAGGGTGCACCTCAGCCATCTACAATTTGATTGGCATACATAAACATCACTAAACAAAAATACATTCTCTCAAAGGCTCTATACAATTCAACAGCATCTGAGGTACTTGAAATTCCATTGGCAGCCACAACGCAAACAATAAACAACCAATCACAAAGCAAACACAAACATTCCACCTTCTCTGCTCATTAATCTTCCTCCATTCCAAAGTCTAACTCTGAACTGATAAGAAATATTTCTCTGTACCACTAGAACAATGGAACAACACATGGAATGGCTGGAGGAGAATTGGCCTACAGAAGAAGAGATTAGAAATGAAGACACTGAAAACAATTCTCCCGAAGAAGATACTTCATCTCAGAAAGAAAATCCAGAGGAAACAATTTACAGAAAAGCGTATTAAGGATTGTATTGTACCCAATACATTTTGCTCTGTGAATATAATCACAAATTAATCTGCACTCAAGCAATTATTTATTTTACATAGCAGGAATATTTTAAAAACATCAAAATTTGATAAAAATCATCCTATTAAATCATTCATACATTTATACGCATCCATACAACATCCATCAAACTACTCATACAACTCATACAACTCATCAATAAGTACAAGATAAAAACATATAACAAATATGACAATTCATCCACAATTTCATTATTATACAAAATGTTTTTGTGCAAAACACATAGTGCAAGGCCACAATAGGTTTTTTAAGTGGTCAGCAACAACAACACACAATGCATGGCCACGGTAGATTTTAGAAGAGGTGGTCAGCAATCGTGATAGGCCAAAAAGAGACTTCACAAGTGGCCTTATCCTGGGTTTCTCTCTACCGGTTTTGACGTGTAAGCGATGGTTTTGTTATGTATTCATCAGGAGATTAAGGGTAGTTGTCTTGGCAACTGTGACAGGAGTCAATCCGTTGTATACATTTTGTATGGAACAGATAACACTGTTGTGCGAATTGGCAGTGTTCTGGTTAATGATCCTGCATGGCAGATGGCTGAATTTTAGGCTCCAATCTGCGGATAGCAACCCACGAAGTTCGTAGCCGCTGCTGGAATGGGAACTGAAGTCCATGGGACCAGCTGCCTGCTCCGGTCATCTACGGCTCATTCGAAAGGGTGAAAGATGCGCATCTAGCAGGATCGTTAACCAGAACACTGCCAATTCGCACGACAGTGTTATCTGTTCCATACAAAATGTATACAACGGATTGACTCCTGTCACAGTTGCCAAGACAACTACCCTGTGTGTTGTTGTTGTTGACCACTTAAAAAACCTATTGTGGCTTTGCACTATGTGTTTTGCACAAAAACATTTTGTATAATAATGAAATTGTGGATGAATTGTCATATTTGTTATATGGTTTTATCTTGTACTTATTGATGAGTTGTATGAGTTGTATGAGTAGTTTGATGGAGGTTGTATGGATGCGGATAAATGTATGAATGATTTAATAGGATTATTTTTATCAAATTTTGATGTTTTTAAAATATTCCTGCTTGTAAAATAAACAATTGCTTTAGTGCAGATTAATTTGTGATTAAATTCACAGAGTAAAATGTATTGGGTACAATAAAATCCTTTATACGCTTTTCTGTAAATTGTTTCCTCAGGATTTTCTTTCTGAGATGAATTATTACGCTAATACCCCAATCTAGAGAGTGGGGTTCCCTGTGCCTTTCAGAGCCAGAAGAAGATGCACCACAATCAGGATGCTGTAAGTACATTCTATATATTCATTTAAAATGAGACTAACAATTACATTTAAATGAACAAATATCAGTCACCAAACGCAGATAATGTATCTACCTATTGTCAAACTATCAAATGTGTATATAACCAACCCACATATTTTGAAATTGTATCATATCTTCAATTGTTTAAAAATATTTCAAATATTTTCAAACAGATGAAGAAGTGATTCAGCTGTCTAGAAGATTCAGAAAGGAAGCACTACAACAAGGACCCAGCAATCTGATTATGGATTCCTTGACAGAATTAAAAGAAATAATGATGAATATACAAAAAGACATGCAAGCAATGAAAAAGGACACTGAACATTTAAAACTAATCATGGAGAGAATAAATGCAGCAGATTGGGCTATAGAACAAGTTATATCATGTATTATAACTAAAACTGAAAGAAAACCCATAACCACCTTCCCTCCCAAATAAACTTGCTTTCAACAAACTGTGTTTGAATATTTATTTACCCCTTTCAAGTACGTACACCTATATACATTATTATTGATTAAAAAGTATTTCAAATGTTACGCTAACTGTTTGCAAACACTATACTCAATACATATTTAAAAAATGTTGCACATGTAATTTAAAAACAAATATATATCTTTAGCCACGGCTACCAATATAACCAATCACGCTGTGATATCAAAATAGCGCCTGGTGCACCCCCCAGTCTTTGCTTTGGTTACCCGCGTCTCCAACTGCCGGTTGCTCATTGGTCTGGATTCTAACCGTGGCTAAGCATCCATGTTTCAAAAATAAAATGATATCCTTCTATCTGAAAAAAAGAAAACATAATCAGTTCAATGACACACCCAATTCAATACACACATTTTTATGACCCTCATATTTTATATGCAGTGCATCACATGCACTATATAACAGATATAACATTAGTGCATAGTACATGGTTGTTCTCTTTGCACATAGTAATAATTGGGAAAAATACAACCTGGATTTAAAAAAAAACATACAACAATATAAAAAACTATAAGAAAACCCCACTACAAAAGACAAACAGGGATATATAAACGGGGTGAAAGTAAACAAAGAACATTATACAGGTAGCATGCAGAACAAATTATGAGAAGGTTAAGAAAACTTGGAGAACAAAAGAAAATAGGGTAGGATAAGTAATCTTGTAGAACAAGAGAAAATAGGCTAGGATAAATAAACTTGGAGAACAAGTCATCAAACAAATATAGTTTATCAAACTACTTTTTTAAACTTTTTCATTTTTGGCAGCATTGTCTTTTTCATGATGCCTTTTTCATTGTTTTATATTCTGCTCACTACTAAAACATTCCAACACGTCTGAACGCAAGGGTGCAAGTACTGACAAGGTCATCATTTCGACCAACAATCCACATAAATGAAAAAAACAGCAGGCAGTCAGCGTTTCTTCAAAGTCGAGGAACACTGTGCAAAAAAAGAGTCAGAGGAGATACTCTTCACCTTCTACAATAAACCTCTGCGCCGTGGACCTTCTAATGTTCCATCACAAAGTCTAGGAACATCAATAATGATTCATCCATCATAAAAGAAAAACGCATGGGTCCCATTCCTTACATAGACGGAGATCAGCACCACCTGCAGCACCTCCATCCACTAATGCAACAGCGTCAACAGCGGTATCAAATGCGCAGACTCCTCTTTTACCGACTCCCTATCTTTCAATGATGCAAATCATGTGTAAATGATGTAAAATCATTAGAGACGCTAGAAAGATCACTAAGAAAGCTTTCCAGCAACTGCTGCTTCCATCTCCAGCAGTACCACTTTATTTTAACTATAGGTTGACCTTTCACAGGATTTAACTGTACAACATCTAGTGCAAATCCACTGGGATGATGATGACAATGCAGCTCAAAGAAAATACAAAAATAAGCACATTAGAAAAATGAACTTGCACAACACCATCAATTGTATTACCTCACAAAACACTCAAAACACCTACAAGTAATGCGTAGCTCAAAATACATTAGACGTACAAGAGGTACAATCAAAGAAGCCATCAGCCTTAATAAAAAATACAAAAGCTACATGTCCACACTTTTCAGACTTAAAAAATACAGTAAAAAATACATGCCACTCAAACACTGCAAATTAAGAAAATAATAATGAACACTATCTGAGAGCAATAGTTACTACAACTAACACACACAACACTGCACATAAACCTTCAAAACTGTAAATACAGAGTAACACTTACTTTCACATCAGCCACACTCCTGCCACGTGCACAGTCAGAGTTCAGGAATCAAAAGGACAAAACTGCTGAAAATTGTGGATTGTATACTTTCTAAAACAAATACCAAAAAAACAACTAAGATGGCTGACACATTTTCAGCACAACCTATCACTAAGCCCTACACAAATGCAAAAGTACCAATAACCAATAACAAACGATGAAACTGACACAAACCTACCTAGCAACTTTCATAGCCGCAGCTATTCGACACGGATACAGATCTTGATTTGGACCTGTGGCGACATGCACAGTTTCCCGCAAGCCCCAAATCAAACTAAAGTGGCTTTCAAACCTTCAAATGAAATAAGCAAACAAATAAGTATATAAATAACACATACAAATACAATTCTATACTATATCATGCATATGAACATATGATTATTGCACAGAAATGTTATATTTAATGACGCAGCTTTAAATATAGCCGTGGCTCCTTTCTTGATGAATGAAACACAGGATAGTATTGATGCACCTACGCACATGCTTTTATAGAAACAACTATACAAAAGCCCCCCTAGATGCCTGTAGGTAGCCACAACTATTTGAAAAAACATTGAATTCAAAATTGCATTTCCACTGAAATAAACTAAAAAACTGTCCCCAACATACCTACCAACCCCCCTTCCAGTCATAGTCCTCCTCCACTCCCCTAGGTCTCTTATGACCCCACTATGTGGAACTACTTTTTCCAGAAGAACCCTTTGGGGGGTATGATTAATTACAGTCATGGTAAAGAGATGAACAAAACATATTAGAAATGATAACTGATAGTGGTACACATTTTTGTAGGAACATAAATGAACACTGGGGAAGAAGTTGTCCCAAACAGAATTACATGAGCTCAGTGAGACTGCTTTTAAGATATATTGATTAATTTATGCATAGTAAGGGTGATACTAGATTATGTTGTATCTTTTGCTCAGGAAAACAGCACTGATACTCCTGAAGATGGGATAATTATTCTGAAGCACGTGAAGTGGTTCCAAAAATGTATTTTGTATAAAGTCTGCACATCTGTTGAAGATTAAGAATATTAAGCAGAGATCTAGGAAATTGCATTTTGAATTTTTTATTTTTATCCTGATTATTGAAACATAATCTACGTACATCTCCAAAATGAATCCCCTTAAAAATCAACAAAATGTCCATATTGTCCAACAACCTTGAAGAGATCAAGCCACCAGCTTTAGACAGAAGATTTAAAAATAAAATATCAGGTACTGGATTCAGGATAACTGCTAAAATTGGTCTGTTATTAGACTGACACCAAGAGCAAAATATTTTGACACGTTTTGAAAAGATGCAATTCAAAATTCAAGTGGATCAAATACAGTGGTAGAACGTCTAAGGAGCTTTGGAGCAAAGGATGATGGCCTAAATTAAATTGAAAACATAAAAGACTGTCTGAAAGAGAAAAGGAGGCGACATTCACAAAAGTAGGCCTCCTTTTGGATTGCTCTTGATTGCTGCCATGGTGAAAAAGGTGCTCCTGTAAAATTTGAGGTGCAAATACCTCCCTGCATGCCCAAGAAAATGTTTCAAGGGATGCAGTCTTAATAACAAATATGTAGACATGTTTTTATTATCAAAACCTTTATAACGAAAACACATATTGAGAATATATGTGTGGGTGGGGTAAAGGGTTACATCTTTTTGGAAAATGGTGGGGGTGGGTTTTAGGGCTGGAAAACATTGGGTTTGGGGGGCTCACCCCCCAAATTTTTGTAAGAAAAAATGTGTTATGTGTTTTTTCGTTATAACAGTTTCGGTATAAAAGCATTCAATATAAAAGTGTTAGTTATAAAGACATGTAACCTTTTTTCAACAGATTAAAAGTGAATCCCATGACCTGCAACCATTGTCAAGGCATTTTAAGTGAATGTAGAGACTGGCTAGTTGGTGAAAAGGACAAGCACATTAACACAGAAAAGTTGGAAGTGTGCTACATGTAAAGGTCCGGGGAGTCCCGGTAGGATAGCTCAGGTGTAACATACTCGCCTTGGAAACAAGACGACATGAGGCAACACAGGTTTGATCCCTGGGTACACGCTTAGAAACCTCTGGGTATAAGCGCGTTATAAATATGCAACTAAGAGACATATTCCTGTAACAGCGCCTCGATGCCCCAGGGCTGTGTGAGCACTTTATAAATGCAAATAAATAAATAAATAAAAGAGAGTGTGTTTTCCATGTCCCACAGAATTTAAAAGGCGCAAGTACATATATTTACAGCTGTAAAACCATAAGGAACAAGTTCAGAAATTACACAAGTGCTATGCTCCTACATTCCAGAACACTTATTTTCAGTTCACGGAAGTCATGTGTAGAGAAATAAAATATCTGTAACTTTAAAATGTGTCCCTTTAGGAAATGTGATGTAGGAAAACAAAAACATAATTTGAAGTCTTTTGATGTTTTCTCTTTACTTTGAATAAGGCTGTTATCTATTTAATTTGAAATTAAACATGCCTAAATATAGGTTGGTGTTAAATTATGCTGACTGAGGATTAACCTCACCTCTAGAGGGGCGCTGACACAAGGCAGAGGCCATGCAGAATATTTGCATTTACCATTTTTAAATAGGTTTTTATATTTAAACCTCATAAAAGTACTGCCAGATGGGAGAAACTCGTGAATTTCAAAGGGACCAGTCACATTCATCATTCCAGGTCCTTTACAAAATCTATTAACTCAGGTCACCAGAGAGAGCTTATTGAACACTGTGAAAAAGAAAACTTTCCCTGACATATATTCATGTAAGGGAGGAAAATATGCAGGGGATGCATCAACAGTGACATCTGCAGGATGAAGTCAGCACGTCTTCATTTACAAATTGAATAGGAAAGCTAATGGATGGTATTATGAATCAAAAATATAATCATCTGAACAATCATATCTTTGGAAAGTAAGCTCCTATCAAATGAAAACAAATTGCAGTTTAAAGCAAACAATTATAGATTCCAACCCATATAAAATTAGCCTAAGGGGTAATGGAAACATTAAATGGGCAAAACAATTATCTTTGGACTTATTTAGCATACCACAGCATTCTGCATGTTGGATTCTTCCTCTTGACATGCAAATTTGATTCATCTTTATTTTATTAATCTCACACATTAACATCCAGATTTATTTGACATAAACAAAATGCCTCTCCATAACACGGAGAGTGAAAATCCCCTCCCAACTTTGCAGTCAGGGGACTGAATGAAGCCACACATAGATACAAGGCTGGGGAGGAGCCCGGGATTATAAAATAGCATGCATGCAGGATTATGATAAAAATAATATTGGTGGTGGAATATTGAAAAATATTTCTGGAAGGAGGTGGCCAGGAAGAAGAGAAATCAACCCATCTGGAAGAATGATCACCATGCATACTGGATACAGATGCCCTTGAGAGAGGGATGAACAGCCCATGTTGGAAATTGGTTCTAAAGAAGCCAGCAGAAAAGAGAGCTTGCTGATGGAGTAATTTCAGACTGACTTGATCCCCGCTGATACTCCAGAAATGAAAACCCACATTTAAAAAGTAAGTAGAACTCTGAGAAAACCCCAAAATGTCACTATATACAGTATCCATGGTAAAACCACAGAAACAAAGGGGCTGGGAATCAACGGGAATATCAATTTGACAAAAACTCAGATGTATTGTTAAATAAAAGGCCCTGTGTATCCCATTTACATTGAGTACCAGGTGATTTTTTTTCCTTTAAACTCAATGCATTTTTGTATTGAGAGACGCTAGTTAAAACTGAATATAATTTCTGTGCAACTTAAATGCATATTGCTTTCATAAAATTAAGCACCTTCTTAAACAGAATCCCTGGCTTCAGCTGGTGAAAGATCATCTGAGCCATAGTATGTTCATGGCACAATATTATCTACGGGATATCATGCATACTTTGCAGCCTGGAGAGGTTTAGCCATAGATTTGATTCCTGCACAACATAAATGAGTATAGGGAATGAGTTCGACTTGCAGAAAATCAGGCAAAGTGTTAAGCCCCTGCAGTCCCTTATCTTGAAATGCACACTCAGCCATATGTGTAATGTGACAGGGTAAGCATGCTGTAAAATTGCACCTTTACTGCAGAAGATTACATCTTCAACCCAAAATTGTAGAGCTGAAGGCACATAAATAGGAATAGATTGAAAACTACACATTTATGTTCATTAAGACAGCAAACACATGTGTTCAGTGAACTCTGCACAATTCTTGAGAATATTATTTTCCTAATCCACACCTGTAGGATACATATAGCATTTGTTCTTGCCTACATTTAAATGTTTCATGCATGAACTATTATGAGCACATAAAGCACTGAGCAAAGAGATGGCTCCAACCATCAACATGGCCTTTGAGATAGCTTCTTGAGATAGCTTCTTGGCAAAGCACTTTGCATTTTTCCATAAATACATTAAAATCAAAGAAGAGGCAAAATAGTCAGGTTCACCAGCATCTACTTGGCTTCCAAAACTGTGAACAATGACCTTTTGATGTCTGTCTCGTTTCTGTGCCTGCTCCTCTTTCCCTCTCAACTACTCCCCATTTTCCTTTTCCTTCTTCCCCACAGGCTGCAGTCTGCTTCACCTGGCGGAGGAACAATACACCATTTTCTGGTCAAAGCTCGGCGAGTTAAGATCTCCATGGTTTTGTTGTGTGCAGTATAAAGACTGATAATATATTAAAACACATTAATTGCATTGTGGATGTCTTTGGTTATTAGGAGACCGGGCCTCATTATGAGTGGCCCGGTTCAGTGTTAGTGGCCAACTCCGAGTTCGGTGGTGGGATGGCTGGAATTAACTTCAGCTACGAGCTGGAGGTAGTTTCAGCACCCCATCATCAAATAGCACTGGTATTACTGGCACCACTATTAGTGGTGCTGTTAATACCGGCAACTCTCCCCATGAGTCGTATGGGACTCCATGGAATGGGGAGTAACTACCCTTACCGGCACTTGTAATCTGCTAGTAATTCCGGCAGACCAAGTGCCAGTAACAGTAATTCCGTTTGCATGCGGGATACCACCAAACATGTAATGAGGCCCGATGTGTACATATATTTCTACATCATAATAGGTACCCTTTTCCACCTCAAACCATGCAATGGATGCTGGTTAATACATGTATCCCTAGTTTTAACTGCTCTGGCATGGGCCTTAAAATTCATAATGATTTAGTTGTAGTGTATCCTCCACTAGTGGGGTTCAGCTGTGAGCTCAGCCTGCTCTACCTTAAGGTGAGCCAATGGTGCTCTTTTTAAAGTTCCACTATTTGCTACAGGCAGAAGAGGGTATGATAGGATGGTAGCAAGAGCATGTTAATCCTCAAGCCACTCTTCCACTTCACTCTTCCAGTTTGTTCATCAGATAGGAGTCTGGGAATGTGGGTGCAGCTTTACTATTAAAGCCAATAATGTCGTCACAGAAACTCTTAATAAATTATTTGTTTTTGTGTTTATATACCTGATACATGTATGAATACAATATATCTGTTTTACTTAATTAATTTGTTTTACGTCTTTTTCAACTTTGGAAATCAATTAATAATAGTACTATATTTGTGAAACAACGTAAATATTTAAATGCTGTATTGTATTGAAACAGTTTTATGTGCCCATGGAGGCTGGACTGTGGTTACTCCCACATCTCTAACAAAGTAATTCATAGAATTTCGCAGAAAAGTGTTGCAAGCGGCTGGCGCAGAGTGTCCGCGTGCGATTGTCTGCGCACAGCGTATTCATGGATTTTAGGCTCCCAAACCAGCCGTGGCGCAGAGTATCGCAGCCACCCTGCAGCAGCGCCAGTAACGCCCCCAAGAACGCCCTCGCGCAAGGAAAAGCCATCAAAATCGCTAAATCATCGCAAAGGGCTGCGCTAACCCTGGACCAGTTTACAGGGCTGCCAAACAAGGAACGCAAAGCGGGTAACGTTTAAATCAGGGGTACGCGGGAAGTTTTACATGCGATTAGCCAGGGTAAGTGTATTACAGGGGTACGCGGGAAGTTTTACACGCGATTAGCCAGGGTACGTGTATTACAGGGGTACGCGTGAAGTTTTACACGCGATTAGCCAGGGTACGTGTATTACAGGGGTACGCGGGAATTATCACACGCGATTTAGCTGGGTACGTGTATTACAGGGGTGCGCAAGAATTATCACACGCGATTTGGCTGGGTACGTGTATTACAGGGGTGCGCGTGAATTATCACACGCGATTTGGCTGGGTACGTGTATTACAGGGGTGCGCGGGAATTATCACACGCGATTTGGCTGGGTACGTGTATTACAGGGGTACGCGTGAAGTTTTACACGCGATTAGCCAGGGTACGTGTATTACAGGGGTACGCGGGAATCATCACACACGATTTGGCTGGGTACGTGTATTACAGGGGTGCGCGGGAATTATCACACACGATTTGGCTGGGTACGTGTATTACAGGGGTGCGCGGGAATTATCACACGCAATTTGGCTGGGTACGTGTATTACAGGGGTACGCGTGAAGTTTTACACGCGATTAGCCAGGGTACGTGTATTACAGGGGTACGCGGGAATCATCACACGCAATTTGGCTGGGTACGTGTATTACAGGGGTGCGCGGGAATTATCACACGCGATTTGGCTGGGTACGTGTATTACAGGGGTGCGCGGGAATTATCACACGCGATTTGGCTGGGTACGTGTATTACAGGGGTGCGCGGGAAGTTACACACGCGATTAGGCTGGGTGGGTCCTCACAGGTGCTCCCTGTACACACTCCACGGCCCCTGCAGGCAGCCCACAAAACAGGGGACTACCCTGCACACCTACTCATGTCTACCACTCCCCACCGCTCAAAGCAGTGTGGGGCACCCTCCACCAGGCCCCCACTCATGTCCCCTATCACCCCCACCCCCAGCAGTGCAGGGGCACCCTCCACCAGGCCCCCACTCATGTCCCCTTGCACCCCCACCCCCAGCAATCATGGGGCACCCTCCACCAGGCCCCCACACATGTACCCCTGCACCCCCACCCCCCAGCAGTGCAGGGACACTGCCCACCAGCAGGCCCCCACTCATGTCTCCCACCCCCCACCCCCCAGCACTGAGGGGCACCCTCTACCAGGCCCCCATTCATGTCGCCCACCCACCCCACCCCCCAGCACTGTGGGGCACCCTCCACCAGGCCCCCACTCATGTCCCCTTGCACCCCCAAACCCCAGCAGTGCAGGGACACCCTCCACCAGGCCCCCACTCATGTCTCCCACCCCCCACCCCCCCAGCACTGAGGGGCACCCTCCACCAGGCCCCCACTCATGTCTCCCACCCACCCCACCCCCCAGCACTGTGGGGCACCCTCCACCAGGCCCCCACTCATGTCCCCTTGCACCCCCACCCCCCAGCCACCATGGGCAGCCCCCACCAGGCACCCACTCAAGTCTCCCACCACCCCCACTCCCCAGCCACCAGGGGCAGCCTCCACCAGGCCCCCACTCATGTCTCCCACCCACCCCCATCCCCCAGCAGTGCGGGGGCAGCCTCCACCAGGCCCCCACTCATGTCTCCCACCCACCCCACCCCCCAGCACTGTGGGGCAGCCTCCACCAGGCCCCCACTCATGTCTCCCACCCACCCCACCCCCCAGCACTGTGGGGCACCCTCCACCAGGCCCCCACACATGTCCCTCTGCACCCCCACCCCCCAGCCACCAGGGACAGCCTCCACCAGGCACCCACTCAAGTCTCCCACCACCCCCACTCCCCAGCCACCAGGGGCAGCCTCCACCAGGCCCCCACTCATGTCTCCCACCCACACCCACCCCCCAGCAGTGCGGGGGCAGCCTCCACCAGGCCCCCACTCATGTCTCCCACCCACCCCACCCCCAGCACTGTGGGGCAGCCTCCACCAGGCCCCCACTCATGTCTCCCACCACCCCCACCCCCCAGCCACCATGGGCAGCCCCCACCAGGCTCCCACCCATGTCTACCACCACCCCCACCCCCCAGCAGTGCAGGGGCAGCCTCCACCAGGCCCCAACTCATGTCTCCCACCCCCCACCCCCCAGCAGTGTGGGGCACCCTCCACCAGGCCCCCACTCATGTCCCCTATCACCCCCTCCCCCAGCAGTGCAGGGGCAGCCTCCACCAGGCCCCCACTCATGTCCCCCTGCCCACAGGCCCTGACAATCCTCAAGCATGGGCCTCATGGCCAGCCACCACAGCCCAAAGACACAACCAAGTATTACATGCGTCCATGATACTACTCCAATGGAAACAATGTAAATGAACACATGTGTCTCACACACACACAATGGTTGCAAGTGAACCTGAAAACCCATATCATGACATGCATGAAAACAATGAGATGAAACCACACATTGAAGAATGAAAAAATCAAAATAATGTATTAAAAACAACAGTAATGGCAATCAAAATTAAACAAAATACATAAGTAAAAAAAAAAAAAATTAAGCTGGCTGTCCCTTTTCAAATTAAAATCAATAAATGATAATACAAAAAAATGTCTTCCAAAGTTCAAGTCCATAAAAAGGAAATGAAGGGAAAAAAGAAATAGAAAACCATTGCTCCATGAAAAAAAATATTCATAGTAAAAAAAATATCCAAATTCAAAGTCCAACTATGTACAAAGTATTCAGTGTCCATCATCCCAACAGAAGAAATGAAACCTACAAAAAAACCTATCTAAAATGGAACTATATACAAAAGGTGGAGCAGTGCCCGTCGACTCCAAATAAAAATAAACAATAAAGGAAACCTATCACTAAATAACTATATACAATGGCGGCGGGCCAGTCCAGCGGCTCACTCAGTGGTGTTCCGGGACAGGGCATCATCGAACTCCTCGTCTATGTCCCGGAGGCGGTCCTGTTCCATGGCCCCGAGGGTCCGCAGGGACGCCGACATGTTCACCTCCAACTCCCTGCGGATTACCTCGAGGCACTCAGCCCGCCTCAGGGCCCTCTGCATGGAGTTCTCCGCCCTGACCATCGTGAGCCGCGCCTCTTCCGCCCGCCGCCGCTCCGCATCTATGGCATGGCCCAACCGCTGCCACACAGAAGACACTTCCTATCCAGGGTCCTCCTGCCCTCCGGCCGATGCCTGCCCCTCCGATGTTGAAGGCCCCGAGCTATCGTGGCTCCCACCTACATTCTCCTGCTGCTGCAGCTGCTGCTGTCCATGTGCCCTGTCCGATGGTGCCTGCACATCCTCCTCCAGCTGGGGTGCAGTCGTTGATGTGGCACCCCTGCTGGACGTCCGACTCCCGACTGTGGCAGGGATCTGTTGTCCACCAGCCTGGCCGCACGGTCGGAGGCAGCTCCACAGGGCACCCAGGTGATACATGGGTGGGAAGATGGCATGGAGGATGACTGGGGCATTGGGGGTTCTGTGGAGGAGGGGGTCGGAACAAGGTCCAGGAAACGGAGGAATCCAGCCCTGGTGAGCTGTCCCAGTGGGTCAACGCGGTCAACGAGCCATGCGAGAAGACGTGCAGACTCATCATGAAAAGACTGCAGGTCAGCTCGCATGGCCCGTTGACGCAACGCCACCCCACCCTGGACAGGCTCAACCTGGTACAGGATAGCCACATCCGCAGGGAGAGGAAGGCCAGGTGTTGTAAGCCAATCCCCTCCCTGAGAACGGGTCTGGAGGTAGGCATCCCCGCTGGTGCAAGATGATGCAGTGACAGGAGCAGGGACAGGATTGCACACAGGCACCTCTGCGGCGGCCTGTGCTGCCTCATGTCCCTGATCCTGCACTGCACCACTAGCACCAGTGGAATCCCCACCTCCAGACCCCGCCTCTGTCGCTTGCACGGCCTCCTCCTCCTCTGACTCCGTACCATCTTCCTCCATTGGGCCCTGTGGGGTCCCAGCTGCCCCTTCTGCTGCCGAGGAGTCCAACTCCAACCTCTGCCTCTTGGACCTCCCCTCGGCAGCTGTGGCCTGGGACACGGCACCGGACTCCTCACTCCCCGACGAGATCAGAACCTGGGAGGGGATCCGGGCCTTGCGTCTCCGGCTGGTGGTGCGACCCCTGCCGCTGTGCTCCACAGCACCTTCTCCACCCTCTTCATCAGTTGACGCTACAGACAGGGAGAAAAAAAACACAGGCATCAGGGCACTGTACAATGGACTCATACACACATGACAGTTATACATGAGTGGCATTGGTAAACTTCAGACATGGCATCACAATCCCCAACACACATGTCATTTCAACTTGCACACATGAGCCATACCACAGCCATATTGCAACAGCCAGCACCATCCATTCACATACAACAGCATGAGCAGCCAAATGTCATCCACACATCACATGCAACATAGGGAGTACACTACACATGCACACACACCACCAAACTTGCATGCATGTGTACACCTCCGCCAACTGTCGCAGTGTTCCGATCGACATCCATGTCACACCTGACAATCATTCCTCCACTTCCTGTGCCATGCAAGCCCACACACACAAGCATCATCCATGTGTCACACATGAGACCCCTCGCATGTGTCACCCTCACGGCCCTGCACACCCCCCCTACTTGCCCACATAAAAATACATGTTCAACCTGCACACTCCTGGCACACCACCACACGCACAGCTTACAATCAGTATGCATGTACACTTACCGCTCGACTCCAGACGGGTCTGCCTCTCAAGGACCTGGACGTGGAGCGCTGGGGATATGCGTTCCAGGACCCTCATCTGATCTTCCGACAAGTGGCCCCGGCGCCCCTTAGCATCCTCTGCCTTCAGGAGGCGCCGGGCCTTGTTGAGGGTCCTGGACCTGAAGTCCTCCCAGCGCTTCCTGACACGTTCGTAGTCGCGGACTGCCACCTCCTCCGCGTTGATGGCAGTCACGATGTCCACCCAGATCCGAGTCCGTCCTTCCTTGTCGGCGCGCAACCTTCCGAAGAGGGCATCATACTGCCCCAGGACATGCTCCACCAGGACACCAACTTCGGTGGCAGTGAAGCTGGTGCCCCTCTGCCTCCTTGGCCGGGGGTTGCCACTGGTGCCAGATGTTGCAGTGCCCGACATGGCAACCCCAGAGGCAGGAGTGGGTGGGCAACTGGGTCCTGGGGCTGGGCTGTGGGGCGATGGAAAAGCAGTCGGGAGTCTTCGGTTCCAGCAGGGGTGGTCACAGCAACAGCACCCCTGGCTGATGTGCAGGCAGCAAATGTCAGGGCACGTGGGCAGCAGGCAGTCAGGCAGCAGCAGATGGCAGGTGGGAGCATGCTCAGGGCTCTGGGGGGCAGTAATTCGGCCTTCTGGGCAGGAGCGTGGTCTTCTTTGTGTGAACGCGTGGCCAGCTTGATACGGAGTGATTTTGCACATGAAAATCCAGCACGTCTGCGTGTAATTCGAGGAAAGGCCCTTAGCGCGTAAGTGCGTCAGCACACGTCTGTACATTCATTGGCCCAAAGGCCACCAGCGTATGCGCGTCTATGAAGTCACGTGCACGTTGAATATGGCACACATTTGAAATGTTGCGTGTTAAAAAAAATGAAAGACACGTCCGAGTGTCAAAGCGTGTCATTGGTGGAAATGGCCTTAGCGCGTACACGCGGAAGTGACAAACGTGTAATTGGTGGAAATGGCCCTAGCGCGTACACGCGGAAGTGACGCTGGACGTGTGGGCCTGCATAAAAGGTACGTGTAGAACACCATTTCCTTGTACGTACTTTTCGTGGAGAGCGAGTGGGTGAAATCTGTACTTCTTGTCGTTTCACACGCGATTTACTTCACGGCGTTTCAAGTTCGTACTCCCTGTTACCTCTGACAGCTTTTTCTCTTTTTTCTCTTTTTCTGGTTTTCCTGGGCCTATTCCCTCAAACAGCGTTCCCTTCTACTGTTGTCCTGTCTCCTCAGACAGCGTACAATTCTTCTTTTGGCGGGGGTGTTGCCAACGCGCACACGCGCTTCTTTTTCACGCTCTTTTTCCTGGCAGACGGTGAGTCACGCACATATCTAACATCTGTGCTTGCCCCGTGTGTAGCCTACCCCTTCAGAGGTCATTCTAGGCTGCGTGTGACACGCATACATTCATTCTTGTGTTACTGGGTGCCACAGCCTAGTGCAGGTTTATTTTTCCGCACACGTGGTCTAGGAGGGGTTGCGTGCACATTATCTCCCTTTTTTGGGCTTCCTGTGCGTTGTGTGACCCATCATATTTCCCCAGGGGTCACATTCAGCCTTGCTAGAGCACTAGGGTACGATTGCAATCTGGTACCCAACCCCTTTGACCCCCAATTGCCCAGGACAATAGTTTACAGCCACTCCCATACGCACATTAACATCAGTGCCATGGTTGGGAGGCGAGGAATCCGTAAGGGTGGCAAAGGTGGACGAGCCACAAGTGGTGGCCGTGGTGGATCCGGTAGGGGACGTGGTCGTTACTTGCAGGGTGACCCTGTCCCCCCATGTGTGGAGGACCAGTCAAGGGCACCCATAATCCCCCCCGCCCCCCCCTGGTTGAGGGTGATGTGGCTGACACCATCCATGCTCAGCCCTTGATGGACCAGCCCATTGTGGCACCAGACCTGGCTGACTCCATGGCTGACTTCCAGGTCAGCAGGCCTATGACACGTGCGCTGGTGCATGTTGATGTCATCAGGCCACGTGGATCAGGGGCAGCAAGGTCATCTGCTGCCCCAAGTAGGCAGGGTGGAGAGGCTGCAGGGGCAGCTGCGGCTCCATCCACCCCAGCTCTCATACCCCCAGCCAGGACAGTGTCGGTCCTAGTCCATCCTGCTGCCATTCCCCCTGACACCATTACACTTGAGCCAATGTCTGAACCAACTTCCATGCTGAGTGTGCAATCCCACACTCCTGATACAGAGTCCACCAGGGCTCCTGCCCCTAGTGTCCAGAGAGGCGTAGGACACTCAGGATCCCCACCACCTTCCAAGCGGAAGAGGAAGAGTGCTCGTCCGGCACAGGCTGATGCCCCAGATACGGCTACACAGTCCGGCCCGTCGAGGAAGCCCAGCTTCACGGATGCCGAACTGAATGCACTTGTCGAGTATGTGTCCGCACATGATAACGAAATGGTCATTGTTGCAGGATCCAAGACCACACTTGCACAACGCCAGGCACACTGGCAGACCGTTGCGGACATCGTAAGTGCCCTTGGAATCATGAGGCGCACAGCCAATGATTGCTATAAGCGCTGGAATGACCTAAAGCGCAGGGCAAAGAATAAGATGGCCTCAAGTCATGCCGCAACTCTAGTGACTGGAGGTGGGTCTCCAGTAGAAGACATGGAACTCACTCCACATGAGTCAGTCGCTGGGACCTACGTCACGGAGGAACAGATCCAAGGCGTGGGAGATCTGCCAGATTATGAGGCATTGTCCGGTGAGTGCACATGCATGTGTGTGTCATCCATGTGCATGGTGTGTGTGTGAGGGCTTCTGTTTGTGTGCCAGGTGACGGTGTGTGCGCCTGAGTTGTTTGGGTCACCCATGTGCTTCATCCAATACATTCTGCGCAGCAGCATTTGGCCATAGCAGTATCCCTTCTGCCAACAGTAGACATCTAGCCCAACAGCACGCCAGTTGCCCTTGAAGTGTCACCTTGCCACAACATTGTTGCTTATTTTTCTCTGTTCATTCAGGCAGATTGTTTGCATTCCACCACTTTTACTAGGCATTTCTCAGTCCTCTAGTCACATGTCTGACATGGCTATGGTAAAGTGGAGTGACTTTGTTACCTGGATATCATTTGTTTAGACATGTCCCTGTGCAATCGGACCAGTTTGGACTGGCAGCTCCAGGTGAAAAATCAGACCTGTTTGAATTAGAAAAGCTATTACATGAGGGAACTGGACTGAATGAATAAGTGCTGCCCTCCTCTCCATCTTCACTCAATAGCAATGGTACATGCCATCTGTGTTATGGCATGTGTATTTCACCTGGCAATCACGTGTGATAGTGTGATGCCACTGCTAGGCAGCATGCAGCAAATGTGTTGATCTTCCATCTTGGTGTCATCAATGTATACCATTTGCCTCCCCTTCATACGCAGTGAGGGTGCATGCATGGGAGGGTTTTAGTCATGTGGGACATGTGTCAATCAAGTACTGGTTCTGTTGCTTCTCAGCCCTAATTGTGTGCCATAGTTCTAATGCCTGTTTCCATTTCTTTTCTTTCATGTCTTTGCAGGGGATGACGCACTTGATACAGCTGGGGTTGTGGAGATGGTGCAGACCCAGGAGGGGTCTCAGGCCCGACTGACCACCAGTGAGGGACGTGGTGTGGTGGTGGGTGAAAACCCACAACTGCTGCAGGTCTTGCTCTCAAGGGGTGTCTCTGGGTGCACCTCCCCCGAGCTGTATTCAGGTGTCGATTTGGATGATGAGACCTATATGGCATCGCAGGTGAGTGTTCCTGGGAGGGATTCTCTTCTGTCCGACCCACCTGCACCAGGGGTAGTACCCTCAATGGGGATGTCAGTGTTGGCAGGTCCGCCTTTGGTGGTTACGGATGCAGGGTCACACTCCGCAACATCTGATCCTGTTCCTGGGCCAGCAGATCAGAGGGGGAATGCAGTCCTGCAGCCTCAGGCAGTGCCGGCACAGCAAGGCGCAGTTCGCCTTGCCCCAGACAGGTGTGGTGCCCGCCGATGTGGTGGCCATACGCCACCTGGCAATACTGCATGGGAGCAATCCATATACGGTATGGCTACCCAACAGGCAGCATCATCAGAGATGATGGCTCAGGCCATGGATAGGGTGGCCACTTCCATTGTCCCCCCAGAAAGGCTGATGGAGCGACTGCAGCAGGCAACAGACTCCATCTGCCAGTCACACAGGGAGGACATGTTGGCGTCCAACAGGGACAGGCGGGCGGCACTGGTGACTCTGCAGGATGCCCTTTCCATAGAGTCCCAGGGCCACAAGGAAGCCCTGAGGGAGGAACTCAGTCAGATCAGGACGACCCTTGCTGAGCTTGAGGCTTCAACACACAGAAGGACAGAAGAGCAGCTGGAGCGTCTCAAACGTACGCTCTCAGCTGAGATGCAGGCAACTCGGGCGGAGGTCCGGTCATCCCGTGAGTTGTTGCATGGGGACCTCCGCACGATTATCCTCCAGAACCAGACCGTCCACACTCGCATGCTTGCTGCCATGGAGGAGCAGACTAGGGCTTTGCGTGGGCTGCCTCCCATAGTGCCACCACCTCCTGATGCAGCTGCAGAGTCTGAGGAGAGTTACCACAGTGATTCTCTCACAATAGGGTAGCCGTGTCGGCCACAAGCCCATGGAGGTGTTTTTTTTCCCAGAATCCACACAGGTGGGTTCTGGTGTGCATCCTGACCTCGGACCTCCTGGGTGGCCTCCCCCACTCCCCCTGGCCCATTCATGGCCATTTTTGATTTTTTTTTTTTTAAATTTTATTTTTCATATTTTTCTATTACAGTGTGTTGCCTTGTGTGGCTCCCGTGGGCATCCGCTGTATTGTGGCTGGACACGTGCAGGCTTGTCCTGATTTTGAGTTAGATGCTTGGGTTTGTGAGACACACACCCCTCCTGCTTCCCGGTTCCATGGGCTTGCAAAGGGTGTCCCCAAGTGACATTGACTTACACGGTGACGTTGGACTCCCACTGCATGTGTGGGTAGTCTAGTCAATACTGTGTATACATTCCTAGTGCATATTGCTGTTGTGTTGTACACTGCATGTTGCATAGATGTGTAACTCATCATCCATGTCTACCTCCTAATTTCCAGGTCCTTTCCTCATGTCTACACAAGGCCCTCTACTTTGGAGATGGAGTCCATGTTGGCAGCAGTGCACCTACAACCCTACATGGCGGCAACACTGTACAGTTGGAAGTGGTGGGAGTGCAGGCATTTCCAGGTGGTGAGACTACTAATTTCTTACATTCGTAATGTCATGTTAATGGTAGTTTTGAGGGTCAGTAGCTGATAAGTGTTATTGCTAAATACCTGCTCAAGTGTGTTGTTGGTCCTGCATTACTGTGAGCATTTCAGGTGTCGCGAGTTTCAATTAGGGACACTCCTTTGTGACACTTGTGTCATGTTGTGGGGATTACTTTGTTTACCCGCACATAGCATGACATGGCATGGTGTTGGGTGACATGGCACTGTCCTCATGTTGCATTTGCAAGTGGGTATTCATTTTAGTTGCATGAATGTGTTTTTTCACGAAACTGCATTGGTGGTGTCTGTGTAGGTAGGGATGCACACATTGTAACACTTCCAGGTGAACAATCTCAGGCTGATATGGTTTTGACGGTTGATTCTCCAGACATTCAGGATCATTGTCAGGTTGAGTCATCATTGATTGTCAGATGGTATGTGCCAGGGCAGTGTGCACTCCACAGGGGTGTGATTTCTATGTGAAGTAATTAGCCACTAGCTGTGTACGGGCTGCCTCCCCCCCGTGCCCTTTCCCCTCCCATGCACAGCGGGCGTGCATGTGGTTGGAGATGTGGGGGCACCACCATGTCCACGGCCAGGCCCCGGCGTGTTGCAATGTTGTGCAGGACACATGCTGCCACTATGATCCTGCACACTATTGGGGGAGCGTATAACAGCTGCCCGCCAGAACGGTCAAGGGAGCGAAAGCGTGACTTAAGCACTCCGAATGTGCGCTCCGCTATGCCCCGGGTTGCAATGTGGGCTGTGTTATATCTTACCTCGGGTGGCGTGGTGGGGTTCCGAATTGGCGTCATCATGTGGGGGCTGAGAGGGTAGGCACTGTCCCCTGTGGAGGTGGTGATGGGTATCATTGGTGGGGTTGTGACCTTGCTCAGTATCTGACATGCATGCATGTGCAGTGGCATTCATACTCACCAAGCAGCCATGTATCGCCATGCCGCCCAGCTTCTAGGTCCTGGCTTAGGGTGGACATTCGGTAAATGAAGCTGTCGTGGGTGGACCCGGGATAGTTGGCATATACTGAGGTGATGATTCCCTTGGCATTACATACTACCTGCATGTTGATGGAATGCCAGTGCTTGCGGTTCCTATAGATGTGCTCAGATGCCCTGGGGGGACGTAGAGCCACATGGGTGCAGTCGATGGCACCCAGCACTTTGGGGAATCGTGCCACACCGTAAAAATCCAGGGCGGCAGCATGCCTTTCTGCAGGTGTTCTGGGCAGGTATATGTGCCTGCGGACTGATGGGCGTGCAGTGATGATGTTCAAGACCTGGTGTAGGCAGCGTGACTGCGTGGCCTGTGACACCCCACCCACTATGGCACTTGTCCGCTGAAATGATCCAGTGGCTAAGAAGTGCAGTACGTTGAGGACCTTCTCCAGGGGGCTGAGTGCTTGGGAGCACAGGGTGGGTGATGTGAGGTAATCCTCCCACTCACTCACCAGGTCCAGTATTATGTGTGGTGGAAACCTGTACCTCCCATACACCTGGTCATCAGGCATCCCAAAAAGGCTGGTTCTGGGTGTGAAAATTCTGGCCCTGACTATCCTCCTCCTCCTCCTTTGGTAGCCCACGGCCACTGCTGCTAGGAACGGTATATTCATCCTGGCGTCTGAGCTTGTTAGTTTTTTGCGCGCAAATTTATGCGTTGCGGGTCAACGTATGCCTGCTTCCTACTGGCGTACGTGTTTCTTTGCGCGTGTTGTAGGCGAGCGTGTGAAACTTCCCGCGCTCCCCTGAAATCCACGTACCCAGGCCAATAGCGTGTGGAAATTCCCGCGCACCCCGGAAAACACGTGCGCTGATGTACTTGCGTCTGTAAGTGCTCGCGCACCCCTGAAATACACGTACATAGGCCAATCGCGTGTACGCGCACTTTTGTCCAATTACACACGATGACACTATGACGTGCAGTCTTTCCACGTGTGCTCCGTCATCACGTGCTATGAGGGAAACACCCGTGTGGGTCACGTCACAGACGCGCTTACGCGCTGAGGGCCTTTGGTCCAATAGAATCGCGTATGTGTGCTGACACGCTTACGCGCTAAGGGCCTTTCCTCCAATTTCACGCTGACGTGCAGGATTTTCACGTGCCAAATCACTCCGTATCAAGCTGGCCATGCGAAAACACACGGAAGACCATGCTCCTTCCCAGAAGGCCGAATTACTGCCCCTCAGTGCCCCAAGCAGCCTCCCACATGCCATCTGCTGCTGCCTGCCTGCCTGCCTGCTGCCACCGTGCCCTGCCATTTGGTGCCTGCACATCAGCCATCTGCAGGGGTCCAGTTGCTGTGTCCACCCCTGCTGGAACAGAAGACTCCCGACTGGGATAACATCACTCCACAGCCCAGCCCCAGGACCCAGTTGCCCACCCACTCCTGCCTCTGAGGTTGCCATGTCGGGCACTTCCACATCTGGCACCAGTGGCAACCCCAGGCCAGTGGGGCAGAGGGGCACCAGCTTCACTGCCACCGAAGTTGGTGTCCTGGTGGAGCATGTCCTGGGGCAGTATGATGCCCTCTTTGGATCGTCCCGCACCAGCAAGGAAGGATGGGAGAGGATCTGGGCCGACTGTGTGGTTGCCATCAACGCGGAGGGGGTGGCAACCCGCAACGTCCAGAAGATCAAGAAGCGCTGGGAGGACTTGAGGTCCAGGACCCTCGTGTAGGCCCGGCGCCTCGTGGAGGGGGGCCAGGGCCATATGAGTTCCATCCAGATGAGGGTCCTGGAACGCGTACGCCCAGCGCTCCACGCCCAGATCCTTGAGAGGGAGACCCGTCTGGAGTTCAGCGGTAAGTGGCCAAGCATTGCTGTGTGAGACAGGGCATGTTGCGGTGTGCTGGTTGTCTGATACTTGCCTGTATGTGTGACATAGGCCATGTACGCATGTATGTGTGCAGGGACATCATGGTAATGCATGTGCGACCAGTGATGTGTGAACCACATGGTCGTTGCATGTGTTTAAATGCGACATGGGGAGCCCTATGCAGATTTTACACATTAGAGCATGCCAGTCTCTGTTCCTGGACATGGGTGGGGGTGAGGGATGGGTGCTGATGCCAGGTACATATATGGTAGCCATGTCTGTGTGCCTGACCTGCGTGTCTGTGACTTGTGAATGCCATGGATGCATGACACATGTCTATGACAATGCACAGATTCACTGATGCAGCCTAGTTATCCTTGTATCCGCTGTGTTTGGGGTGTATGAGGCCAGATGGATGTGACTGAGGTGAAATGTGTGCATATGATAGGCATGACCCATGATGCATGTGAGTTCCATATCATTGTATGTTTCAAGAGTCCATTGGACATGTAATGGAAATGTCCATGGCATGCACCATGCCTGTTACTGTGTGTGCTTTGCCTGGACTGACCCATGTGTTGTGGAGGGACATGATGGAAGTGTACTTTGACAGTGGTACTCATCTACTATTGCTTCCTGTCTAGGGGACCATTGTACAGTACCCTGATGCTTGTGTTCTATGTCTCCCTCTACGCAGCAGCTAGTGAAGAAGAGGGCGGAGATGGCGCTGTGGAGCAAGGCGGCGGGGATGCCCCCACGGCTGCAGCGGAAGGGGTGGGTGAGCCCCCACAGGGGCCTGCTACGGCGGAAGACGGTGAGGAGCCATCCAGGTTGGTGGTTTCCACAGAGGAGGAGGAGGCCGCCACTGAGGCGCACATGGGGCCTGGTGGGGGCATCCCTGCTAGTGCAAGTGGTGCAGTCCAGGGGCAGGGGCAGGAGGCAGCACATGTCACCGTGGAGGGGCCTGTGCATGTCGCTGTCCCTGACCCTGTGAGTGCACCACCATGCACCAGCAGGGATGCCCCGTCCCAGGCCCGTCCACAGGTGGAGGGGATGTCCATGTCACCTGACTCCCCTCCACCTGTGGACGAGGGGACCCGTGGCCGTATGGAGAAGGTCCTGATTGGGGTCGCGATGCGCGCGGGTGCAATTCGTGATGACGTGCGTGCTTCCCGGGAGGAGCACGCACGTCATCACGAAGAGCACCGTGCCGACGTGGCCCAATTGGGATCTTCCATTTTCGGGGGTTTCCTGCATGTGTCGGCCAATCTGGCGGCCCTCTCCTCCTCTGTGGAGGCTATACGCCGGTCATTCTCCTTGCCGTCTTCCGGCCCAGAAGCCACCAGGGCCCCCTGTGGACCTGCCCTGACCAATGCAGCCAGCTCGGTGGGGATCCCATCCCTGCCACAGTCCGGAGTCGGAGTTCCAGCAGGGCTGGACACCACAGCAACCGTACCCCAGCAGATGGAGGATGTGCCGGCATCATCAGGCAGGGCACGTGCACGACGGCGTCGGTGGATTCCATTAGCCTGGATGCCGTCGTGCTGGCAGAGGCGGTTGCGTCGGAGGCAGCAGCAGAGTCAACGTGGGAGGCATCATGGCTCGGGGCCATCAACATCGGAGGGGCAGGCATCGGCCGGAGGGCAGGAGGACCCAGGACGGGAAGTGTCTTCCGTGTGGCTGCGGTTGGGCCAGCAGATAGGTGCGGAGCGGCGGCGGGCGGAAGAGGCGCGGCTCACGATGGTCAGGGCGGAGAACTCCATGCGGAGGGCCCTGAGGCGTCCCGAGTGCATCGAGGCAATCCGCAGGGGGTTGGAGGAGCAGATGGCGTCGTCCCTGCGGACCCTCGGGGCCATGGAACAGGACCGCCTCGGGGACATCGAAGAGGAGTTTGATGATGCCCTGGCCCGGAACACCACGGAGTGAGCCGCTGGACTTGCCCGCCGCCTTTGTATATAGTTCTTAGTTTTAGGTTTCCTTTGTTCCTTCTTATGATTTGGAGTCGACGGACACTGCTCCACTTTTTGTATATAGTTGCATTTTAGTTAGGGTTTTTTGTAGGTTTCCTTTGTTCAGTTGGGCTCATGGGCCCTTGGATGTTTTGTACATAGTTCTTCATTGGATTGTTTTATTTTTTTGTTTTTATTTATTCACCATGGAGCAATGGTCTTTGCAATTAATTTTCTCTCTTGGATTGATTTTATTTTTAATGTGACTTTGGACAACATTTTTTTGAATTTGGATTTGTAGTTTTAATTTATTTTGATGGACATGCAGCTTATCTTTTTTTATTGCCATTGTAGTTTGTTTCATTTCATTTGCATTCAATTTTTTTTAATACAATTTTGTTTTCATACTTCACTGTGTGGTATCATCTCATTGGTTTCATGCATGTCATTTTGGGTGTTTTCCCATTCAATTGCAACCATTGTGTGTGACGGACATGGGTTCATTTGCTTTATGAACATTGGGGGTGTAACATGTAATTTCCATTTCCATGTGGGTGAATGGGTTACTTGGTAGGGCCTTTTGGCTGTGGAGGCTGACCATAACGCACATGATTGGGGATTGTGAGGACCTGGGTGCAGGGGGACATGAGTGGGGGCCTGGTGGAGGGTGCCCCTCAGTGCTGGGGGGTGGGGGTGCAGAGAAACATGAGTGGGGATCTGCTGGCAGGTGCCCCACAGTGCTGGGGGGTGGGGGTGCAGGGAGACATGAGTGGGGGCCTGCTGGCAGGTGCCCCACAGTGCTGGGGGGTGGGGGTGGTGGGAGAAATGTGTGGGGGCCTGGAGGAGGCTGCCCATGGTGGCTGGGGGGTGGGGGTGATAGGGGACATGAGTGGGGGCCTGGTGGAGGCTGCCCCTCACTGCTGGGGGGTGGGGGGTGGCAGACATGAGTGGGGGCCTGCTGGCAGGTGCCCCACAGTGCTGGGGGTTGGGGGTGCAGGGAGACATGAGTGGGGGCCTGCTGGCAGGTGTCCCACAGTGCTGGGGGGTGGGGGTGGTGGGAGACATGAGTGGGGGCCTGGTGGAGGCTGCCCATGGTGGCTGGGGGTGGGGGTGATAGGGGACATGAGTGGTGGCCTGGTGGAGGCTGCCCCTCAGTGCTGGGGGGGTGGGGGTTGGGAGACATGAGGGGGGGGCCTGCTGGCAGGTGCCCCACAGTGCAGGGGATGGGGATGCAGGGAGACATGAGTGGGGGCCTGCTGGCAGGTGCCCCACAGTGCTGGGGGGTGGGGTGCAGGGAGACATGAGTGGGTGCCTGGTGGAGGCTGCCCCTGGTGGCTGGGGGTGGGGGTGTTAGGGGCCATGAGTGGGGGCCTGCTGGCAGGTGCCCCACAGTTCTGGGGGGTGGGGGTGCAGGGAGACATGAGTGGGGGCCTGGTGGAGGGTGCCCCTCAGGGCTGGGGGTGGGGGTGCAGGGAGACATGAGTGGGGGCCTGGTGGAGGGTGCCCCTCAGTGCTGGGGGGTGGGGGTGCAGGGAGACATGAGTGGGGGCCTGCTGGAGGCTGCCCCTGGTGGCTGGGAGGTGGGGGTGGTGAGAGACATGAGTGGGGGCCTGGTGGAGGCTGCCCATGGTGGCTGGGGGGTGGGGGTGATAGGGGACATGAGTGGGGGCCTGGTGGAGTCTGCCCCTGGTGGCTGAGGGGTGGGGGTGGTGTGAGACATGTGTGGGGGCCTGGTGGAGGCTGCCCCTGCACTGCTGGGGGGTGGGGGTGGTGGGAGACACGAGTGGGTGCCTGGTGGAGGCTGCCCCTGGGGGGTGGGGGTGGTGGGAGACATGAGTGGGGGCCTGGTGGAGGCTGCCCATGGTGGCTGGGGGGTGGGGGTGTTGGGGGGCATGAGTGGGGGCCTGGTGGAGGCTGCCCCTGGTGGCTGGGGGCTGGGGGTGGTGGCAGACATGTGTGGGGGCCTGGTGGAGGCTGCCCCTGCACTGCTGGGGGGTGGAGGTGGTGGGAGACATGAGTGGGGGCCTGGTGGAGGCTGCCCCTGGTGGCTGGTGGGTGGGGTGGTGGGAGACATGAGTGGGGGCCTGATGGAGGCTGCCCCTGGTGGCTGGGGGGTGGGGGTGGTGGGAGACATGAGTGGGGGCCTGGTGGAGGCTGCCCCTGCACTGTTGGGGGGTGGGGGTGGTGGGAGACATGAGTGGGGGCCTGGTGGAGGCTGCCCCTGCACTGCTGGGGGGTGGGGGTGATGGGAGACATGAATGGGGGCCTGGTGGAGGCTGCCCCTGCACTGCTGGGGGGTGGGGGTGCAGGGAGAAATGAGTTGGACATGAGTGGGGGCCTGGTGGAGGCTGCCCCTGGTGGCTGGGGGGTTGGGGTGGTGGAAGACATGAATGGGGGCCTGGTGGAGGCTGCCCCTGCACTGCTGTGGGGTGGGGGTGATAGGAGACATGAGTGGGGGCCTGGTGGAGGCTGCCCCTGGTGGCTGGGGGGTGGGGGTGGTGGGAGACATGAGTGGGGGCCTGGTGGAGGCTGCCCCTGCACTGCTGGGGGGTGGGGGTGATAGGGGACATGAGTGGGGGCCTGGTGGAGGCTGCCCCCGGTGCCTGGGGGGTGAGGGTGGTGGGAGACATGAGTGGGGGCCTGGTGGAGGCTGCCCCTGCACTGCTGGGAGGTTGGATGGTGGGATACATGTGTGGGGGCCTGGTGGAGGCTGCCCCTGCACTGCTGGGGGGTGGGGTGGTGGGGGGCATGAGTGGGGGCCTGGTGGAGGCTGCCCCTGGTGGCTGGGGGGGGGTGGGTGGTGGGAGACATGTGTGGGGGCCTGGTGGAGGCTGCCCCTGCACTGCTGGGGGTGGGGGTGGTGGGAGACATGAGTGGGGGCCTGGTGGAGGCTGCCCCTGGTGGCTGGTGGGTGGGGGCGGTGGGAGACATGAGTGGGGGCCTGGTGGAGGCTGCCCCTGGTGGCTGGGGAGTGGGAGTGGTGGGAGACATGAGTGGGGGCCTGGTGGAGGCCGCCCCTGCACTGCTGGGGGGTGGTGGGAGACATCAGTGGGGGCCTGGTGGAGGCTGCCCCTGCACTGCTGGGGGGTGGGGGTGATGGGAGACATGAGTGGGGGCCTGGTGGAGGCTGCCCCTGCACTGCTGTGGGGTGGGGGTGATAGGGGACATGAGTGGGGGCCTGGTGGAGGCTGCCCCTGCACTGCTGGGGGGTGGGGGTGCAAGGAGACATGTGTTGGACATGAGTGGGGGCCTGGTGGAGGCTGCCCCTGGTGGCTGGGGGGTGGGGGTGGTGGGAGACATGAATGGGGGCCTGGTGGAGGCTGCCCCTGCACTGCTGTGGGGTGGGGGTGATAGGGGACATGAGTGGGGGCCTGTTGGAGGCTGCCCCTGGTGGCTGGGGGGTGGGAGTGGTGGGAGACATGAGTGGGGGCCTGGTGGAGGCTGCCCCTGGTGGCTGGGGGGTGGGGGTGGTGGGAGACATGAGTGGGGGCCTGGTGGAGGGTGCCCCTCAGTGCCTGGGGGTGGGGGTGCAGGGAGACATGAGTGGGGGCCTGCTGGCAGGTGCCTCACAGTGCTGGGGGATGGGGGTGCAGGGAGACATGAGTGGGAGCCTGGTGGAGGCTGCCCCTGGTGGCTGGGGGTGGGGGTGCAGGGAGACATGAGTGGGGGCCTGGTGGAGGGTGCCCCTCAGTGCTGGGGGGTGGGGGTGCAGGGAGACATGAGTGGGGGCCTGCTGGCAGGTGCCCCACAGTGCTGGGGGGTGGGGGTGCAGGGAGACATGAGTGGGGGCCTGCTGGCAGGTGCCCCACAGTGCTGGGGGGTGGGGGTGCAGGGAGACATGAGTGGGGGCCTGCTGGCAGGTGCCCCACAGTGCTGGGGGGTGGGGTGCAGGGAAACATGAGTGGGTGCCTGGTGGAGGCTGCCCCTGGTGGCTGGGGGTGGGGGTGGTGGGAGACATGAGTGGGGGCCTGGTGGAGGCTGCCCATGGTGGCTGGGGGTGGGGGTGATAGGGGACATGAGTGGGGGCCTGGTGGAGGCTGCCCCTCAGTGCTGGGGGGGTGGGAGACATGAGTGGGGGCCTGCTGGCAGGTGCCCCACAGTGCTGGGGGGTGGGGGTGCAGGGAGACATGAGGGGGGCCTGGTGGAGGCTGCCCCTGCACTGCTGGGGAGTAGGGGTGGTGGGAGACATGAATGGGGGCCTGGTGGAGGCTGCCCATGGTGGCTGGGGGGTGGGGGTGATAGGGGACATGAGTGGGGGCCTGGTGGAGGCTGCCCCTGCACTGCTGGGGCGTGGGGGTGCAGGGAGACATGAGTGGGGTCCTGGTGGAGGGTGCCCCACAGTGCTGGGGGGTGGGGGTGCTGGGTGACATGAGCAGGTGTGCAGGGTAGTCCCCTGTGGTGTCGGCTGCCTGCAGGGGCCGTGGAGGGTGTACAGGGAATACCTGGGAGCACCCAGCCAAATCGCGTGTAGAATTTCCCACGTACCCCTGAAATACACGTACCCAGCCAAATCGCGTGTGGAAATTCCCACGTACGTACCCGGCCAAATCGCGTGTGGAACTTCCCGCACACCCCTGAAATCCACGTACCCTGCCAAATCGCGCGTGGAACTTCCCGCGCACCCCTGAAATCCACGTACCCTGCCAAATCGCGTGTGAAACTTCCCGCGCACCCCGAAACACACGCACATGTTATTTTTCAGTCAGCGGGTGTCCGTGTTTGTGGGTACCCCTTTGCACGTCATTTGTCCTGGAGGGCCACAGTATAGGACATTCATCATAGCTGTATATAGGTGCTATTTGTTGGCGCACCTTTTGGCGCACATTTATTACAGGTGCAGAGACGCTACCGCCTGCTTTCTTGTGGCGGTCGTGTTTGTGCCTGTACGCTGGTTTGACCGTGCGCTGTTTTGCCCTATTGGATTCCATGAATACGTGTTGTAGGCGAGCGTGTGGGCGTTCCGCTCACTTGCACCCTGTACTTCCCCCGTGACGCCCACATTTTGGCAAGTTGTTCCCCAATCCGACTGTTACGCCCCGTGTTCCGCCTACTTTTGTTGTGTGCGCCGCGCTGTGTGCGATTTTTGCTGTGGCCTGTGCGATTTTCGCTGTGACCTGGCGCACGCCGTTAGATGGCCTGTGCGCCAACGTGCGCCGCGCACTTTTTTAGCGCACATCCGATGGTTTTCTCGCGCACGGCCTTCCATGAATCGATGTGCGCTGCTTTTCATGCGAATTTCGCACTTGCACTGCGATTTTCGCTATGCCACTGCGAATCGCACGTTTTTGACCACTTGTGCCGCGCTAATTATTCCATGAATCGGCCTGTTTGTCTGAAAACATACACAGAAGTACAGAAACTATAGGCCTGATTTTTTATAAGGGTTTTTCAATGGGATTGCGCTATACACACTTCTAAATCAGGCCCTTCCTATTTGTTAGGTTTGGCTGTCCATAGTGCAGTAATATTTTGAGTGCAGGCTTCTAGCTTTCCCGAACATTCCCTGTTTGCTGTGCCCCAGAATCTCGCTGTGAAGGGTGTGCGCGGTGTGTGTGCTTTGGCAAAACGCTCGGGCCCCTGTCGACTGAAAATAGAAGTAACACGTGTGACAGGAATGTAGGATCCTTTGCCGAAGTCCAGTGAAATGACATTCAAATTCGATCTTTAGCGGAGAACAGTTAACAGTTATTAGAGCAAGTCGGCAATTTGCTGTGCAGCATATACTTTGCGAAGCGATTGCGAAATTGTAACCAATTTGCGTAAACGCACTCCAACCCTCCAAATTGGACAGTTTTACAAGTCAAAGTATGCCGATAGTGGACCTCATTCAAGCCCGTTTCCGTTCAAAATTGAGAATACTGATTTCTCAGAGTAACCCTTTTCACTTGTTCCAGTGACATCATAGGGAGTGAGATGCTTTTATACACTGGAATGTGTTGATGGGTTTAGTGAATGCTGAAAGGTGTTTGTAATCAAATGGAAACTGTCAACTCATGTCTTAAAATTCAATGACGTATGCCGTTGTTTCAGCAGTTTTTCTGAGGAAGGTTCATCAGACATATAAGTCGAATTTGAAAACCTCAATGTGGTGCGATTGGTTGAGGTTTCAGTGACGAGTGCAACGTCAAGCGGCCACAAATAGCCACAGACCTCACCAGCAAATGCACTCAAATATCATATGATGTGGCGCTGAATGTTCTTTAAGCAATGTCCATGAATGATTCACCTGCAGAAATTAAAATGATCTTTTTTCAGAAGAATTTTACAGCAGTATGATGCCTGCCTTTGAACACCTTGATGTCAATGTTCCTAGATATTAATGAACATTTGAGTGCAAATGATTGTATGTGGGCGGACGTGTGTGATGAACATGCAAAGTCCAAGAGGTGTGGTAAAATCTTCTGTGCTTCAAAGGCAAGAGTGTCACGGGATTATGGTTTAAATGTCAAAATGTAGACTATTCAGTCGGGGTGTGTGAGGATTTTTGCCCTCACCATGCATCTAACAGCTGAAATTTGGCGCCAATTGACCTGGTTTCAGTGCTAGGTAACTGTGGAGTGGTGGGGTCAGGCACTCAAGTTGCAGACCCTCGCTGGACCCCTCCGGGGATGGCCTGGCAGTTTCTCCACAGAGGGTGAAGCGTTGCCCTGCCTTGTAAGGACAGGGGCCTCGTTGGTTAAAGCGTCTGTGTAGGGCTTTTGGATTTCACTCAGAGGGCCCTTTCCGAGTTAAAATGTGTGTGAATAAAAGCATATATGTGCGCGAATAAAACGAAATACACCTATCAGTGTAGCAAGTGAGGTCCCCTCTGGCCGACTGGTAAAGAAAGTGCAACATCCATTTGCAATAGCACAGCGCGTTATCAAGCTCTGTAGTCACAAATTGCATGATAGAATGCAGGCTCCTAAGACAGGCAAAATTGCCCACTGCCCGGTTCCCTGAATGAGGCAGATCTGGTCCGATCTTTTAAGCTTAAACAGAGGCGGCATGGGGTGATAATGGGATGGAAAACCACCCTGTAATACCAGCTGTCAGGGGCATTTTTGAGGCCTACAGGGTGAGTTCAGGATTCATTCATGAGTGCTGCTTTGTGCGTTATTGTTGTAAAAATGCATGTTCGGGGTTCAATTGCGTCTGCTCTTGGAAGCTAAAGAGGATCTGGCTGGGTTTAGACTTGGATGGGAGACTGCCTGGGAATACCAAGTGCAGCAGGCATTTTGTGCAGTGGGACCGGAGAGTTATGCCAATGCTTATTGATGCCACATGGTTTGTAAATTCTGAGAATAGGAATGCAACCTTTACCGTAAAAACACTTTGGTACAGTGGGTAAAGGAAAACCTTTGGAACTCGGATGCACAGTTGTTGTGCATATAAGCGCATTTACTAGCAGTACCACAGAATGCAGGTGCTGGGTTAAACAAACTGTTACGTTCTACATCATTGCGTAAAGGCACCGATTGAGAAAATAAAAATGGCAGAGTAGGTTGCTGGGAAGTTAAGCAAATTGGGTTGTTTAGGAAAAAGCTTCACACATAATAATGGTAAGCAAATTAGGTTGCTGAGATGAAGGCTTCCTTTTCGATTAGGTTGATGCAGTTTGCTCTTTCACTCGCCTGTTTAAGGAAGCTGCTTAAGTTGTTCTTTTAATTGGTTGCAGCCGGTTAGCGGCAATCGCAGCATAAGAAGCAATGGAGCACAAGGTTGGGTTATAAGACAATCAGATAAGTGCCCACGGCCTTATCATGGTTTATTAGCTAGGCAGGCAGCGAGGCATGTGGGAAATGGAATGTATTACAGTGTGGGGGTCATGTAGGTTTCAGGACATTTCTGGGGTTTTGTATTGGTGTTAAGGTACAGTGGTGGCATATGGACATTTTCATGGTTTAAGGATGCCCTAAGTTGCTGGTATGTACAGAATGTTATCTGGCTCATCTCCAAAGGATAGGTGGGGCAGGTACACTGGGTGAGCAGGCTGGCTCCATGAGCAACTGAAAAGTGAGTACAGTGTGTGTTGACTCAATGTTGAGGCGAGTATTAATGGTATTGCTATTCTTTTGTCAACTATACCACAGGATACAAGAAAGGCATTGGAGAGGTGCAGCAAAGGAGGAGGTGGGTATCAGGTAACATACGCGGTGAAGAAGGACAAGCACAATTTTGGAACCATACTGGAAAGGTGGGGTTTGAGTTTTCAAGAAAATACTGGAGTGCCCCACAGGAGTAAGGTCAAACTGGTTCATGATTATTGAGTGCAATATTGACCTTATTGTGTTTTAGGGATTGAAGTCAACATGTCTAGCCAGGGATCACCCATGATCTGTTCCAGTGGGGAAAGTATGGTCAGTGAAATGAGTGATATGGTACTCTATCTGGGGGAGACACCTGTTATGCTCACGTGGTATCCACAGGGATGCCACCCAGCCGGGTTACTCGCTGGCATGCTTGTCAGCTTTGCCCTGATGTGGTCTGAGGGGAAGACTCTGCCTAAAAATGCAGGAGGACTATGTTCAAGACTGACCGACTGGGATAAGTATCCTCTCTCCACCCCCGTATGATTTCAGTCCCTCTGGCGCCCTCTCCTCACATTCTGGTAGAATTAGGCGTGCTCTCCGTCCTGCCTTCTTTGCAGGGGCGCGTTGTCTTTCATGGGCGAGTGCGGTCCAGTTACTTCACTGACGCCGGCCCGTTTGATATTGTTCAGGTATGTCTTATTGCTGTTCTTTAGTTTTGTTGCTATCCTGCATGCCATTCTTTGTTTAAAATGTCTCTTTTTTTTCTCCCTTAGGTATGCAGAGTTTCAGTGTGGCAAACTGGTTTGGTTGAGACCCGCTGGTAAATGATGGCGCATTAAGAGCACTATGATGCGGTAAGTAAGCACTATATGCAGCGCTGCAAAGTCTTGCCTTTGCTAATCTGTGTTTTCCTTCCTTGTAGGTCGCGGTGTTCTTCAGCACGAGTGGAATGTCCGGAGTGGTGCCACAAAGGAAGCCCCATCTGTGCTGCCAGTTCTTGATCAATATAATTTCCAACTGCTCCGCTATCGATGTATGCTTCAACGGCATGCATTCTTCATGACTGTTGTTGGTTAATTAAGATCACTGGTATTGCAAAGTGCGAGGACAGCAACTCTTTCTTCTCACTCGACAAACTGACCTCTACGTTTGTCAAGCTTGGTAGTTTTCTGATTCCCTAGCTTCATCCTTCTCTGTGGCCCGACTGATCTTCTTGGGGGTTTTACTGGACAGTCCTTCAGGAAATGTCCTGGTTTCCCACAATACAAACAAAGCTGTTGTTGTCTTCTTTTGTCCCACTCTTGTTTTGTTAATGGAGGCCGTATCTCTCCAATCTGCATGGGTTCTACAGCATTTTCAGGTACATGGGGTGTGTTTTCCTTTGGTTGAACATACACGGTCAGAGGGTCCGTCTTAGACCGGTCTGCCTTTCGGTCCTGCAACCGGTGGTCTAGCTGCACGACCAGATTTATGAATTCTGCACAGTCTCTGGGTGGATTAAAAAGTCCTGATTCCCCTGTCGGAGGGACAAGAGTTCATTGTCTACTGCTTGTTCCTGGGTATGGCGAGCAAAAAGTTTTTACATTTCTCTCCGGAACCCCCCAAAGTCATGTAATAGAGGATCGTCATGGGTTACCAACGGCACCGACCAATCTGCTGCACTACCACTCAGGTATGATAAGACAAAAGCTACCCGAGCTTGGTTGGAAATGCTCCAGGCCTACAAAGAAAATGAAGGCGGCACTGATTGATGAATGCCGCATACTTCCGTGGGTCGCTTGAGAACCTTTCTGGTGGGGCACTGTTCCAGGTAACTTGATCTGTACCGGAGTGGGTGGTATGGTGGGGTTTGCATCGTTGGATTGCTTCCAGGTAGAGGCGTCTGTCCTGTCTGTGATTGCAAGTATTGCCTGATAATCTCTTCAGTGTGTTCTTTGGTCACTATTGGGTCTCTCTGGAGGGCATTAGTCTCTTGTCGGGCAGAATGAACCTCAGCACGAAGCTCTCCTAGTAATTGGGCCAATTGGTCTCCATGGTGCCCAGGTGGATTTGTTATGGTAGGCTTTGCGTTCTGTTACGCTCAACTGGTATCCACAGGGACACCACCCAGCCGGGTTACTCGCTGGTATGCTTCTCAGCTTTGCCCTGATGTGGTCTGCGGGGAAGGTTCTGCCTGAAAATACAGGAGGACTGTGTTCAAGACTGACCGACTGGGTAAGTATCCTCCCTCCACCTCCGTATGATTTCAGTCCCTCTGGCGCCCTCTCCTCACCTTGTGGTAGAATTAGGCGTGCTCTCCGTCCTGCCTTCTTTGCAGGGGCGCGTTGTCTTTCATGGGCCAGTGCGGTCCAGTTACTTCACAGACGCCGGCCCGTTTGATATTGTTCAGGTAGGTCTTATTGCTGTTCTTTAGTTTTGTTGCTCTCCTGCATGCCTTTCTTTGTTTAAAATGTCTCTTTTTTCTCCCTTAGGTATGCAGAGCTTCAGCGCGGCGAACTGGCTTGGTTGAGCCCTGCTGGTAAATGATGGCTTATTAAGAGCGCTATGATGCGGTAAATGAGTGCTATAGGCAGCGCTGCAAAGTCTTGCCTTTGCTAACCTGTGTTTTCCTCCCTTGTAGGTCGCGGTGTTCTTCAGCGCGAGTGGAATGTCCGGCGTGGTGCCAGCTGAGAGGCGACCAGCCAGGTAAGCCTTTTGAGCAGTTCATAATTTGTAAATGTCTCTACTGCTTTCTTTAATGTTGCCTCTACCTTCCTCTTTCAGGTCGTTCTGTCCGGGAGAAATGCATGCAGATTCGAGGAAGCTGTTTTCAGTAGCTGCGAATGTTTAAAGATGAAGACTGCAGGTAAGATGCTGCTGCTAATGATGTTCCTTTTGTCTCCTTGCAGGTTCTGCTTCTCCGAGGTTCGAGGGAATAGCTGGACACGGTGAGCGTCACATTGCAAGCTGTAAAGTAACGCGAAGTGTGTTGTCTTGCTCAGGTGTGGTTTAAATAGCCCCAACAAAATAGTCCAGGTAAAGTAGTCCTAGGCTTCCACACCCAAAACAATAGACTGCATAGCTTGGTTCTTAGGAACCAAGCTATGTGGATGCCTCCATGTTGGCTGACAATACAATAAAGTAGTTCCCAAGCACATTATTTTTCATTGTGTATGAGCCTGGCGCCATAGGCGCCAGGACTGGCCCCATGAGGGCTTTTGAAGAGGAAGCCAGGCTCTAGAGGCCCGAGTCCTAACTCCACCTGGCCAATGGGTTTGCCAGAGGGGGTTTTGGGCAAGGGTCGTGACAACACCCGAGATTTGGGCACTTGTCCAGGAGAGGGTCTGTAGTAAGGGGGCTAACAGGGCCAAGAGCCTGCTGTACAACCCAGCCGAGGGGCCTTCCCCAGACAACCCCCCGGCCTCTGAAATAGTGCCTAGCCTGGCCAATAAAAGAAGAAGGGCACCATGACAGCCAAAGGGGAGAGTGGTTGAGGCAATGTTCCATCAAGAAGTAGTGGCTGAGGTGCAGAGGGTCGCATTGCATGGGTACAATAACATGCCAGGGATATTGGCAGGTCAGGTGAAAGTTATTCAGCAACACGGGACAGGGAATAAATGAGATGGATGAGCTCATGGCAGATATATTGTTTTAATTTTGTAATAAAATGTGGTTGGACACCCTTGAGATATGTATGTATGCAGTTTGGCTGACTGAAGCCGCTAGACCATTATGACACTGTCTAGGTAAGTGGTGCTGGCCATATTGGTGTGAAACATCCTACAGGTTGTGGACTACTCTGCTGCAGTAATGGCACATGTTGGCCTCTTCTTGTATAGTAATTGGAAGATGACATTCTCTTTGTGCGTTGAGTTATATTTCCTTTTGTGCACAACACCACTGAGCACATTAACTTAAACCTATCACTTACTGTGGGTTAAGTTTCAGTGTTTAGTTACAAAGGAAATTATATAAAATAATTGAGGCAACTATTCAGAGCATAGCGGTCCTTAGAGGAGGACATGAGAGGGAATATTATCAGTTTTATCATTCTGTCTCTTAAGGTATAAACACATAATAGAAAAAAAGATAGTGCTGGCACCCATCATTAACACAATTAAATCTCAATGCTCAAAGCAGCCTATTTATATCCCTCCAATGAATACCAACTACAACAGACACAATTATTGATATATTGAAAGCCCTGTAGCAAACACATATTAAAAAACCTTGCTGCCCCAAGAAATGCACAGAGGAAAGGGAGGAGGTATGCAGAAAATACTGATGATGCAACTCAATATGGGCCACTTACTCTGAAAGTTTGCTCAATCTCGCAGGAGATACAGCATCTTATCATTCTCAGACTCCACATAATTTAGCCCCTCCATGGGGCTAACTTTTCTAGGTAGTGATGCAAATTAACCTACAAACTCAAGCTACCTCCATGTTTAACTTCTTGACAAACGTTTGAACAACCTCTGCCAGCATCAACTGGAATCTCTTCCCTCATAGACATAATGGTAACTGCATGGCACTCATGATCCCAAGAAGAAAAGATATGGGAAGAAAAACACATGGGGCCTCATTATAAGACTGGCACTCTCGTAATGAAGGGGGCTGGTACAGGACCGGCCCCCTTCATTCTGGGAGCGCTGATTACGGGCTTCCCATCGCGGGCCCCGGATCGCACGCCTGGTAAAACCAGGCGTGCTTTCCGAGTCCCGCGAGGGGAAGAGGGAGGCAATAATGGGCCAGATGTAATCTGCCCGTTATTACTTCCCTCCCCATTCCCATTGAGCCCTATGGGGGCTCAAATGGGAATGGGGATGGGTTCCTGCAAGGAGGAATTACCGGGTCCTCCTATGTCGGAGTAACCCGGTAAGTCCCCATTGCAGGAACCCGGTAATGGAGCCCGGAATGGAGGCAGCCATGGAGCTAACAGCTCCATGGCTGCCTCCATTCTCGTAATGAGGCCCATGGTCATCTCTTGATCCTGGGGAAGCAAGTGCACAGTATCACTGGCCCCCCCGCACTCGCTCCCAGTCTCACCAATAGAAGAACTTCTAGTAGTCAGTCTGTAAGCTCATTTCATCCCCAGATGGGCTAGCTCCAAGGCAGACTCCAACACAACTGCCCCAGAAGATGTTTCAGGACTAGAGATCAGCAATTTCCAATGGAATGTTAAGGAAATACTTAGAACTCTCATGTGGGCTTCTCTCCTGGCATTCTTCAAATTCTTGACTTTGGCATCCAAGTTAGTGATGATCTGGATAGGGCATTTTTTATATGCACCTACTCCTAACTTGGTGGAAGTTTCAGCTGGTTTGTGCAGATCAAGTGCCCATTTGCTAGTCCTGTGTTTCCCTAGATTACACTACACATTTTTTAGATTATGACTCCAGCCCCCCCCGCCTCCTACTCCTATCTCAGTTTCATTGGTTCCCCACATCATCCCCAGATGGGCTAGCTCCAAGGCAGACTCCAACACAACTGCCCCAGAAGATGTTTCAGGACTAGAGATCAGCAATTTCCAATGGAATGTTAAGGAAATACTTAGAACTCTCATGTGGGCTTCTCTCCTGGCATTCTTCAAATTCTTGACTTTGGCATCCAAGTTAGTGATGATCTGGATAGGGCATTTTTTATATGCACCTACTCCTAACTTGGTGGAAGTTTCAGCTGGTTTGTGCAGATCAAGTGCCCATTAGCTAGTCCTGTGTTTCCATAGATTACACTACACATTTTTTAGATTATGACTCCAGCCCCCCCCCTCCGCCTCCTACTCCTATCTCAGTTTCATTGGTTCCCCACATCAGCTCGACATGGTGGGATTTGACAGAGTGAAAAAATGTTCTTTCACCACATGACAAATCGCTATCCTCTCATTGTGGTACTTCTTGTGCAAGTATGGCCAGGGCTTAGAAAGCTCCTTGAGACCATCATTTATTCACTTGTCTACCATCCTGAACAAATGAACTCAGGAAATTGCCACCACACTACCATCAGCAGTAAGGGAGATTTAAATAAAATCCAGTCACATTGAAAAATATAGATGTTCATCAACATGGGTGCACCCACCAGGGGTGGAAGGGAATCCCCACACAGCCCTCAACTGGACCAATGGGTTCGGATTACCTCCAGAGCAATTTCTATGTTCCTCCTTTGTGTTACCCGACTCACTCTCTGTCCTTCTCAGGGTTGTCACTACCAGATGATGGGTCTGCCTGCACGTGGAGGAGAGAAGACTGAGAGAAGAAAGACTGCTCACAATGCCCCAGGACAGCTCATCCTTTCACACCCATGTGCTTCCTCCATATTGTCATCATCTTGAATAGTGTATGTGTGGGGTAGCAAGTGCTTTTTCATCTTCAGCATTGCTAGGAAGTTTACTATATTGGATGTCAGACTTGTCCTTTAGTTTCTGATGATCACTGTCACTACACTTAAGTCTTATTTGCAGAGTTAACTATAGCAGCAGGGCACAGTAGATATATGGGTTTTAGCCTACTCCATGTTGACCAGTGCTCCATTTTGTCAATATAGCAGAATATCATCATCTTTCATCTGTGCATTATGCTCATGCATTTCATATGACCTCTGTTTTGATATGGGCCTTTGCTCTGTTTGCTGTGTCGTCAGTCCAACTTTGGCTAAGCCTTTCTAAATAGGTTTGAGTTCTTTAGGGTGAACTTGGTAAGCTTGCGCTGAAGGAGACACATATTAAATTGTGCTGCTATGCTCACTGGCAATAGATGGAGACATTATACAGGCAAGTGATTTCCTCTGTCCTGGATGTGTGGTGTCAGTGGTGGTGCCAATGGGCCTGCTATTTTTAAAGGTAAAAGTAAACATTTCTCCATTTCATTTTCTGGAAAGTTAGATCACTCCCTCCCATGTGGCATAATTCGCTGTAGGATCCAGATGTTGTAATTTGCCACATTCCCCTCCAAAATAAGTGCAGAAGAATCTGTAACGGGTTTAAATTTGTGGCACTGATGAACTCCTCATGATTCTGCTATTTGTTTCTAAGTGTTAACGTATGACATGAGCCAGACCAAAAGCTTCACAATTCGCTTTGTCCCTAATCTCATGCCCCATCATCACAACTATGTCTTTGAACACATGGACCAGGATTTCATGGTAATGTTATCATTGCTGAAGTCTATTTAGCTTTAGCTTTAGCCGAGAGAACAGCAGGTGAGCTGGGTGGAAGCTATGGAGGTCTGCCGAGCGAAGAAAAGCAGATTGCGAGAGAGAATCGGAAGAGGTCCCTTTACTGGTTGACCATTGGAGAAGAAAACAGTGTTGCCAAAAACTCTGTCCTCCCGAGAGCAACAGGGTCATAGGGGTGTATCGGCGTACACGCCGGATGAAACCAATTGAATGTTAGCTAAACCCCTTTCTAATTTGTAAATGTACACAGTGCTGATATGAAGCAAGCAGAACTAGGATAATATATCAGAAGGACAAATATTGAAATCTCATGTATTAACAACTTTTGGAATGGGTGGAAGACCCAAATAAGCATAAGTCCTGGCAGGGGTGTATACCAGGCCATCTCAAGCATGGAAAGAGGAAGTCCTGGAAGGAGAGTAAAACAGGTAATTTGAAGTGTGTAAAAATGTGGAAAGCAGAAGTTCTGGCAAGAGAATATACCTGGTAGTATTAGGTATCTGAAACAAAAGTCCTGGTAGGGAAATGTACCAGGCAATTCCGAAAGGGACTAAAATAAAGAACTGTTTGGAAAAAAAGAAGCTAACATTGTGAAGCCAACAAAGATTGGCATGCAAGTGCTGCAGTTGGTTAAGAGCGACCCCAGGGAACGGTTCTGAAAGAAACAAACATTGTAAAAACTAAACAGAGTTCGGTAAACAAAGGATTGAATCTTTTGTTTCTGATGTTGGTATTTTGGCACTGGAAAACCCAAGCAACTGGTTGGAGAGAAATTGCAATTATGAAGTTAACTAGTTGCTGTGTAAGTGTTGTGCTTGACCAATAGAGGCCCAAATAACTGTTTTTGAGAGAAACCAAGAATGTGAAATCAGTCCGTTTTTTGTGCAAGTATTATACTCGGCCAAAAGAGGCCCGAGAAACAGTTGTCTGTGAAAACCACTCTAGGAGTAAAAGAAGAATACAGGGGAAGGGAACTACCCTCTGGAGTCACGAACTTCAGCCTTGAAGAAATATTTTGTTTCAGTTATTTTTACTTTATGAACACTTTTTCAAACCACTGAAGGTTAAATAAATTTCCCCATTTTACACTTAGAGTTTCGTTTTAGTGTGAGGGTCAGAATACAAGTTTTGACACTGGACAGTTTTTGTTTTGATGCCCTGGCACAGACAGATCCTTAGTTTTGGTTTTAAAAAGGGAAAATCCTCCTATTGCAGGGACAGAGAGGCCTTTTCCCAACCCCATTTATTTTCATAAAAGTCTTTAACCCAAACTATGACTTTTTTGTGCCTGACTCTCATTTCCGACACCTCACAGACCCCAGTGTAGAGTCTCTCGATCCTTCTTGGATTTCCATTGGAATTGCAACTAGTGATTCATTTGATTTGATTTGTGAATTTGTACCACGCATACCCTTGGGGGGACTGAGCAGGAATGCATCTAGGCACCAGATGTTCTTACACAATGTGTTGCAGTGTCACAAGAAATTGAGCTACCCATGGATTCTACACTATAGAAACAGGTACGTTTTCAGTTGTTTCCTGAAAATTACAAGAGATTCAAGGAGTCAAAGTTTCAGTGGAAGAGCATTCCACATTCGAGGACCAAGGACGGAAAAACTTTGTTCACCCCATGTGGCCGTTCTAACCGTTGGGATGTGCAAAAGTCGCTGATACAAGGAACATAGCTGTGATTAATTTCACCAGTTGATCTATAGCTGACATTTCTGGTAGGGCCGATGCAGGCGGTGTGGCATATGTGTACGTTGTAAGTGCTTCACTCCTTTCATAAATAGGCTCGCTTACCCCCCTGATTTGGTCTCAAATCAATTTTCTGGGATTGGATATTAGCCCCAAGGTCTGGGAAATTGTCTTCATTTTGTCTGTTAGGATGTTGTATAAACTGCCTATTGATTCAAGTTTAACATGAATAGCTAGGCTTGACGTGGAGCCGATTTGTGTCTCTTGTATAGAACTATTCAACAGTGGATTATGCCTGCGATTCATGTACTCCTTCATGTTAAAAAGCCTGTCGGCCGCCATCTGCCCCACACTATACTTTACAATAATTTCTGTTGTGATGGCTGATTGTAGGGAGGAGTTGTCAAAAAGGGCAGAAGGTGCCATTAAGGAATCTCTTGCGCTCTCTACGCCATCCCAATTAGCCTCTCTCTCCAGGCTTTAGCAAAGTTGAATAAATGAGAAATCTACAACTTCCGAAGGCCGATCCACTCCGACTGCATCCACATAACTACTGACTGGATGGTACACCTTGGGACCCTGGCCATTTTGACTTGTTGCTTCGATCTCCAATTTAACATGCACATAGTTTGCCTTGGTAGGTTCCCCATGGATTGCCTCTTTAATAGTTGGAGCCACTAGCACAATATAACAGTTAGACCCTTTAAGTAAAGACGTATCAAAAACTGTCTCAGAGTTGATTGCTACTGGCTGTTGTTTACTTAAGTCTGATGCGCTTATTAGGTGTATCCTGGGCCTGTGGAGGGGTTATAACTTGGATTTCCACAACTACCAGAGATAAGAGTGAAGAAAAGGCTCTAGCTCTGGCCCGAACCAACTTTCCAAAGCTAGTGCCACACTTCGATTCAACTCGCTTGCAACTGTAGTCATCTGCACTCGGCTGGGCACTCCTCTATGGCACTCTGTGCCAGGAGGCAGCCTTCAGGTGATGTCGGTGTTGCAGCCACAAGGGACCCTCCAGAAAATCAATTTCTCAAAAGCAGTTTGCTGCTGTTAACTACACTTGGCTGAGCACTCCGCTATATAAAAAATATCAAATTTAATTTATATTGCTCAGAAATAATTATTAAGATTAATGATATATGTAATCATGAAGAATTCAACTATTATAAAAATAAGTTAATATTGACAAGAAAAAATGTTTAAACATTAATGTAAAATGCAGTAATTCATGGAGAATATAGTAGTAATATATTTTAAAATTGTGGTTGACTATGCAGAGGACATATAACCAATGCAGGGGTGTTGGTTATGAGTGAATGTACTCATTGACAACTGTGGTTGATCAATGTTTCTCTAAATCTGTGGGTCAAGTTTTATATTATTATGATATGATTATTTATATGCTGCACTTGTTTTATGATTTAGGGTTATATAGGATTGAATCTTCTGTTTCTGATGTTGGTGTTTTGGCCAAGCCTGTATATTTTGATGTGAAAATTGTGTCTGATTATATATTGTTTTTGCAGTGATTTACATATTGTATATACAGTGAATAGTTGAGGGAAGGGCATTATTTTTTTCCTTGCAACATCACTCTGTAGCTGTTATATGTATTTTTTATGGACGCTGTTCCTTTTTCCTATTGCTAACACAGTCAGGTTGTTATGTATTCTCCCTTTATCTCTTTTACCTTAGTCTTTTTAAGTCCACCTTTTTCAAAATTATTTTTGAGTTTTTTAGTGTTGATTTTTTAGCTTGTTGTTTGTTTGTTGTTAATATGTGTTTGTATCTGCATCCTTTCGCCTATAGTTATAATGCCCAATATAAATGAGTAAATAAATAAGTAAATAAAATAAATAAAATTATACGATACATTTTGACCAGAAACAAAAATAAAATAAATTATTAAATACAAATGAATGAAAAAATAAACTATTAATACAAAATACAAATATTCAAATAACAATATAAAACAAAATTGCAAAGCATAAAAGATCAGATGCCTTATATTTATGTTTGTACTTTTTTGAGAAAGACACACAATTAAAATTCAAAGTAAATGATTTAGATTGTATCTTTTATTAGTTAAATGCTATAGAAATGTAATGTAAACAAAGAATTCAATTAATTATAACTTACCTTTTATACACATTCCAATGAAGTGCCTTGTTATACACATTCTGATGATCAAGTACTTTAACAGCGGGCCTATCAGGCCACAGAATCAACCCAAAACTAAACAAAGCTAAACAAAGAAAGTGGTGGAACAAGCAAAATGGCCCAGCCTGAAATTGCCTCCATCTTCCTGCCTCCTCTGTTGTATTTTGCGCATAACACATTGAGCACCCATAAAAACAGAGATTTCAAAGAAAAAGGCTGTGGCTAAATTATTCCTTAAAAACATACAATTCAAAACACAGTATTTCACTAATTAGCAACAACATATGAAATATGAACATGTAATAATTTGCAACCTTTTATCTATGAATGTATCACAACTCACATTACATGCTTTCCAATACGGCTTCAAAGTACCCATTCCTTAACATGTGTCCCATTATGTATTGGGCCGCCAACCTCCTCTCTAAAATGACCACATCGGAACATTTTCTATGGCAAATGTGCACTGTGGGCCCAACATTACTAGGACATTGAAAAATTGCATTATTCGTTGATGTTTCAAAGATACCTTCAAGGCAGTAAGTAGCCATCTGACCAATTCAAAAACTAAGATTATTCTACAAATCATCACTGGGCTTTCCAGCAGAAATACCCCACCACCTCCAGCCAATAATTTACATCCTTTCATTTATATGTTATCCCTTCTTGATATCAACTTCTGGCTATGTGTCATTTGTCAAGTCCTCCTCAGATGCGTCCTGCCTGCTAAATTGTCATTCATGCCCTGTCTGCGAACCATTGTCCGAACTGGATCAAAACATTTTCTTTACAATCACATGTGCCAGAAAGTCCTTGGCTTTAACACCAGCATTACAGCACATCTCAGTTCTGCATGTACTAAAGGTTTTCTGAGAAACAAGTACTGGTCAAGCTAATGTTGATAATGTGTAGGAACACCACGAGGTCCACTAGAAGGGAACAACATATTTTAAGGGCTTCACTAACTTAAGGTAATTTTGGGGGCGTGGTCTACATTTCACTTTCTATTTTTTATTTTTGTATTCAGGTCTTTATTAATTGTATTTGTCTCTTCCTCCACATATGTGACAGTTTCAATTATGTTTTGCTCACTGGGCACATACTTCAGCTGATCCTTTGGTTTACTCTTCAGTGAGCACAAATGCACAGGGACCAGGAATAGTTAACTAAAGCACAAGCATGACATAAGGCCAACAGTGCATTTACCCTATTGATCTTATAAACATGACAGGCACAGCATATATCTGAAATGCTAAAAAGAATGTATAAGTAAAGCACACTGCCGCTAACTTTAGACCACAAACACCCATTAATTAATTGTATAACTGTGACATGATCAGCTCACATGATGCCAACAGTTTTAGCAAGACATGGATTCCTTTTGATAGCTGAGGGAATCATTTTATTTTATTTGCTTCAAAAGGTACATCTCTGCAGAACTATGCCATTAAATTAACCCTTGGATGTCAAACTTACCTTGAGTTTTACCTCTGCCTCAGAGACATGCAGGGGAGCTCAACATTTGTCTTTTTTTGACTGATCAGTTACAGGAGTTGGAATGGCAGAATGAGCTGAGGTAGATAACTGCTTCAACTTTTCGAGCTGCTTTTTCCAGTTGCCTGATTCGACAACACTAATCGCCTGCATATAAAAAGGATATGCTCCTATTTATGATTCTGCATAAATTCACATATTTTAATAACTGTGTTATGCATGCAGTGACAGAAACATAAAGGATGTCTTTGGATTCAGAATATCATTGCAAATCTGAATACATCTTTTTTTAATGGCACTGGTCCATGTATTGAATTATAAGGAAAAAAACATATTCATTTGATGCCTCATTCTTGAGGGGAGTGCTATCTCACAGCTGACTCATCCCTTTATGACATAGAGCATGTAAGGGATGACTGATAGCAAGGAAGTGGGCCCCATTGGATGTGAGTAATTGAAAGGAATCTATCACAGACTCTGTCCAATTCAAAAAAGGCATATCAAATGATGCTCTCTGGGCGGAATTTGCTGAGTATTTAAACTCATAAGCATAGGAAGCAGGGAGGGTTTTGGGAAAGCAGAAAAGAAAGAAGGCCTGTCCAATAGAAGAACAGCTGATCGGGATGCTAACTGGAAGTAGCTTATGGAAACTCTAGAAGGCTTTTTCCAGATGGAAGGGAATGTAGAGGTCTTGTGCAAGACAGAACTAGATTATCTGAGAAGTATTTTGGGAGCATGTGGACATACTGAAATGAGGAGTGTACCTGGTAGTGCTACCTAAAGCCGAATGATGTCCCTACCTATCTTGTGCCTTTGAAAGACAACCAAAAGTGGGTACTGATATTACAGTATTTAGACCAATGTGTCAAGAATGTAGTAAATCCCACGGTAGTGATTAAATATATTTGGGTAACTCTGTTTATGGTCTATGAAATTGAGAGTTGAATACACTAAAAGGTCTATGTGCTTTGTGGTTTATAAATAAAACATTGAAACTTATCTCCAGCAATTTGGGATCTCTGGAAGCTTTGGACATCCAAAATTGAAATGTGGAGAAACAAGTCCTGTAGTTGGTGTCTGCCATAGTCAATAAAGTGTTTTAAATATCTTCTTTTTATAAACACATGGAACTGGGATGCTGAGACTGTGAACCTGATTCCTAGATAATAGTGAGGGAGTTAGGTGCTACTGTCCTAGCATTCCAAAAAGAATCTGCATTCCTGAGCCCAGTCTTTTAAAGAAGTTGCAACCAATTCAACACCACAAATTGATAGAATAGCATTTACGTCAAAGCTAGGAAAAAATAGTGTGTCACCGATAGTGTCCAACATTTTATTTTCAGATCAGTCCTACAATCAGAGAAACACATGTTAGCGCCAATATTTTTCTCTGATACCAGTGTTTACCTGTGGTTTCAGAGTTTCAGAGATAGCTAAATTGTTTTGTTCCAAGCTTTATCCTGACAACTGCCGTACCCTTTGAATGATTCAATCAATGTCAATTTGTGTGTCTAGATAAGCTGCCCGTATTTATATGAAATATATTGGTTGGCTTCCCTGCTTTGTTTGTTAGGGGACCACCTCTAATTCATTGATTTATTATTAAATAAAAACAAAGTATTCAGTCAAACAAAGGCTGTTATTTGTCCCAGATTGTGCTGGGATGATTCTTGTGGTTGGGGTATTAGATCAGGGATATGTCTCTGTAAACAAATGATTAACTAGAAATGTAAATATTTTCCAAAAATAGATGTTATTAGATACATCAGTTACGTTGTAAATGCTCTGCACTCCTCTTCTTTAGAAATGAGGATTATCACTTTCCAATCGCCTCATACATGCTGTAGAAACCAGGCATGATGGCTGATCACAATTTGATTAGATGTCTATGGGCCTCTTGAGTTACTGACTCCAGCTCTTTTGCAACCTTTGATAACACCAGTGGAAAGCAGGGCTGATAAGCAGCGTCGGATTGGGTCGTCGGCCAATCGGCCCGTGGCCGATGCAAAATCATGGCCGGAGACCTGGGGGCCGGTTCCTGAAGCCCACATGGGCCGGTTTCAGCCAAGGCGTGGGCTTCACACTTCAGGAACCAGCCCCCAGGCCAGGGCCTCGGCCTCGCCAGGCGGATGCAAGTTGCAAAGGATCTGTAAGTAAGTAACTTACAGATCCTTTGCAATTGCAGCCCCACGCCCGCCTCCGCCGCCGGCCCGCCGCAGATGCAGAGAAAGGTAACACTGAAGTATTACCTTTCTTTGATAAATGCGGCGGGCCGGCGGCTAACTGCCTCGGCCCGCGACACCCTGGCGCCAGCAGCAGTAAGTGCTACAAAACACTGGGAGGGACGGGCGGGGCTGCCTCAGCCCAGCCTGCTCCCTCCCAGTGATTTGTAACAGACTCTGCTCGCCCCAGGCAGGGGGCACCGTGCCCCCTGCTGCCGGCACCGATAGAACCAATGGCACGGACCTGCCCTTTGTCGCTGGTGGGAAGGACGTGGAGGAGACAGTGGGACCCCACGGGGAAGACCCCTAAGCGGTCCCAATGGTACGGTAGGCGGGATCTCCCTCCGTAACCGTGAGTGACTATGTATTTTGCTTTTCAAAAGTTGCAGTACTAGCATGTTTTTTCTGCCGTTGTCTCTGTTACGATCATACAAGATATTCCATCTCTTTGTCCTCAGTCACTTGACAAAATCCTTGTGCCTAAAAGCTTGTGTACAGTGTACAAATATTTGACCATAGCATCACGTGTTTGCATTATGCAGGCACCGTTGCGGTGGGTGCTTCTTTGGATCCAGTGTGTTTGGGGTTCAGTTTTACTGGTGGGTGTGCATGCAAACACAGTCATGGGGGGGTTCGCTGGGAAGGGGGGGTTTCTTTCTGGCATGTAAAATAAAAAACGGATTTTGTCCAAAGAAAGGCCTTGATTCCGGCTGGATGTAATTGGTGTTACGTGAGGGTGTTGATGAGCTAAACTGGTCTGCTGTTAAATCTCAGTTACCAGTTTAATGGTATTCACACTACAGAATAATTGCTCATTTTACTCCAGCCGATATGATAGCTCAGTGGGTTGAGTGCTCGCTGCTGCGATGTGTGTCTGATCTGCAGGTTGCAGGTTCGAACCATCTCAGCCTTTCATCCTTCTGAGGTCGATACTTGAGTACCAACACAGGTTGGGTGATATTGTATGCAGGTTTTGTTCTATAAAAAAAGAGCTTAAGCGTAAGTGCTATACAATAACATATTATCATTTGGCCTTGGACGTCTGCTTGCATTCACAGTAATTTGACAATATGGATCCTACACATAGATATTAATGGTACATATGGTGATCCATTCTTGTATGAAATGTATGTCACATTAGTGAAATCATAACCATATTTTTCGTAGTGTACTTAGGAGCAATGCTATTTGATGCCACTTCCTGTTTTGTCAAGGGGTGAAAGGTCGTGTTCATGCTACTCCTGCTCGGAGCTGTGGACCGTGTCACAGAACTTTATGCAAAGTTATGTTATTTTATGTGTTGTAATGTAACAGACACTTGAACCCTCCATAAGTAGCATTTTCTGTAAAGTCATGAATTGACGCGATTCACGGATGATGGTTTGAGGGTCACTTTTTTTGAGGCGCGGGGTGGGCCACTTTTTTGAGGCGAGGGGTGGGCCACTTTTTTTTGGTTGTCCGGGCCTATTTCTTGTCCCAGTCCGACCCTGCTGATAAGCATAATAAGTCCAGGAAAGTTAGAGTTTCAGGAACTACTGCACAGGATTCGCTCTACTTCTCTGTGATGTTACCTGCTTCTCCCCTCACTCACACATTATTTTAATTCAATTCCGAAAATAAAAAAAACTGGCTTGTGCATTAGTACCTTAAGTCCTGCTTTTTCAAATGGGAAATATGGAAGTTATCATTGAGAGTTCATTTTTAAAACATGTTTTAACATCTTTATTTAATCTATAAGAGTGCAGAAGCTGCACGTGGCAGTCAGAAGAGGGATACTTTTGTTTTGGTCATTGATTGAAAAAAAATATAAGGAAAGTCTACATTGATAAAGTTCCTAATTTGATCATTATGGTATTACTGCTCTATAAATACAGCCTAAACCACAACAGATTAAAAGGATATTGTTAGTGTTAATTTTGACTTTGATGCAGGCCTTTAAATTGTATATAATTACTTGCCTTTTTCTAGTAGTGTGAATGATGTAAACAATGGATACTGTGTTTTGTCCAGTGCTCTTCTAAATACGGTAATCTCACACAGTAGCTACTCACTGTACCTCTTAAACGTTTCAGTCATTTTGTGTCAGTTTAACCGACCTGTTACAACCATCTAACTCTTGATGTGTTGTGTTCCTTATAGTAGTAATATTTATTTTATAGGATAGTGGTATGGTAATTTCCAATTGCAGTAGAGTAATAAATATATGGCACAGCACAGTCATTTGTAAATTATTTAGCAAGGTCTGACTTTCTTGATTATGGACATGAACTATGGCGTGTGTAGCATTTGCGTTGTTGAAATGGCTGTGCACCGCAGCACATGCCCAATGGCACAGCCAACATAATGGGCATGCATTCACAGCTCTCAAAAACATCGTGCTGGGAGAAAGACAAGTACGAAAGTCTGCCAGAGAAACAGCTACATACTTTACCCGGAAGCCAGGAGATGTCACACGAGCTCAGGCATCAATTGTCTTGTGCAAATCAACACCACAGAATGTACATATTATATATATAGGGAGACCAGATATGCCGTTTTTTCCTGGACTTTCCTGAAATTGGGTGCTCTGTCCTTGTTTTCATTTAATTTAAAAACCCTGTGCTGGTTTTGGGCACAGGGTTTTCAGTGGCTTGGCTGCTGGCAGGAATGTGCACCATCTTGCACAGAAGAAATGGGCTGATATGCACATTTCACAAATAAACATAATAGTGTATTTGTAATACACAAAATAAATGTTAAAATCAGTGCTTTAAATGGAAAAAAAGAAGTGCTGGTATTAACCAAGCTACGAATCTGTACAATCCGGCGCAATGCTTTCGGCACTGGCTGCTTTGGCGCGGCACCTTGGGCACATGTCCCTTTTAGTCACACCCTGTTTTTTGCACGGAATGCCCAGTGAGATTAAATAATGTGCCAATGAGCACACACCTTGGTAAAGCAGTGTATCTGAGATCCTTTCACATAAACTTCCAGTTTGTTGTTACGCTTTGTGTTAAAGTTTGAATATCTATATAAAATGAAACTTTTTTTGCATATCAAACTAAACGTTATCATAGCTGTAAACTAAGCTTTAGAAGGGGAGTTTTACTATTGCTCACTTTCATTGCATATTAGTACCCGGCAAAGGGGGAATGACGGTTTCGCAGACAATGAGTAGGCTTGGAATGGGTCCTTACCACACAGGTAAAGACCCTGCTTCGAGCCTCCTCGCGGCAGAAGGCGGCCATCTTCCCTTGCCAGGACCTAAGGTAAGTGCGCACCCGTGTCACCTGTCTTTTCCCCTCACCCCCACCACCCTTTTCCACATATCCAATCCTCTCCCTACCCAACCCTCGCTTACCTGCACTTCACTATCCCTCGCTGGTGCCGGGAACATGACTGTTCCCGGCACATCTGCGTCCCACGATTAGCAGGCCATGGAAAGCGAGAAAGGAATACACATATTCCCTTCTCCTTTCCAAGACGGCAATTTTGTTTGTTTCTTTTTTATTCTCCATTAATTTAAATGGCCGTCATGGAAAACAAGAAAGGACTACCTTCTGCCTGATCCCTTGTGGCCCTTTTTGTTTTCTTTTGTTTTTTTGCTTGAAGAATCGTTTCAATGCCGTTTCTCAGCGCGAGAAAAAAATGCTGTTAGTACCCTGGTACGACATGCTGGGTTACTAATAGCAAAAGCCCTGGGAGAGGGGTGTTACCGGACTGATAATGCCCCCAGGGCTATGTTAAAGTGCTTGCTTCGCTCATGCTTGTAACTATCACCCCAGCGGCATTACAAACCTTTAATGCCCCCTCCTCGGGTTCTATTGCTTTAATAAGGAATTGGGTAGGTATCTGGAGTTGTGCGTGAGTTTTCAGTCGAAAACATTCCATCAGAACTCAAATTACTCAAACATTTACATATTAGAATATGCACTTCTAATAGCAAAAAACATTTTAAAAAGTAATTTCCCAGGCTTTCCAAATCAATCCCTGCTCCATCAAAGGACACCAATGGGAACAGGTAAAGCCCACTTAGCGAAGCATTGTTTCTGTACCTGATGCGCTGAGAACCCAGTAGCTGCATGCTTGTCTCTCCCTTTGTTCTGCAGGGTGGGCCCTGAAGGAGACATTACGGTCTCTGCGGGTGGTGGTGGGAGGAGGAGGGAGGGGGAGCAGCTTTCCCCAGCAAAGGCAGCAGAAGCATAGTCCTTTAAGTTGGGATGAAGTGAAATGAAAAGCTCTCAATTTCACCTCGCTAAATAGTTGAGTACCAGTACTCTCTTTCAGGGGTTGAGAAGTGCAGGTACTCAAATGCTGAAAAAGAAAAGTGCAGGTACTGAGGGTCGGGTAGGACTGGCCCATTTAAAGCAGTGGTTATAAGTGAGGATTTTACCATAACACTTAAAGCCAGCTTTCCCAGAGTTGGCTTGAAGCACAACATGTTCTGCTAAAAGCCATAGGACTAGACTGCATGGGAAGCACTTTCACGGATAGGCATGGAATATCAATAGGAGCAAAAGCGCCTATGTGCTTAGTGTCCTTAAAGTCGCAGTGTGTGCCCAGAAGAATGCAGCGAATACCCTCCCCCTTCTGGTAGCCACTGTTAAAATGTAGTCCTCCTTTTATGTCGGTGGGCTGCCCCTTTTTTTGTTAAAAATGTGGTTCCCCTACCATATTAAAAAGGTGATTACATCGTAACATTCTGATCTGTTTGGGATTTTCTCCTATGAGATTTGCATATTGACCCACGCATTGCAGGCAAAAGATGTGGGGACAATCAGTGTCTGAAAACAAACGGTATCTCAATCCATTTTGTTACAAATGTGCAGGCTCCACATTTCCTCCACTGCATCATTAATAGGCAGCTGTAAATGTGTGCATTTTCTCAAATTATTAGAAACCTCGCACTGAATTGTTGCAGGCTGGTGTGACCTCGGAAGTCTCATTAAACTCTGGTGCAACTCAGGCCACGCAGCCTGTGCACGCACACAATTGGTGTCAGTGGATGTGCCGTGCATTTATGGCTGACACCTACTGACTCCACCCCATGCTTCCCTCAGTTGTCTGTGTTATCCCTCTCCCACCTTCTGCCTTCTTACATTACCCTCTTGTGCATGGCATGCCGTAGGTGGCTGGAGGGGACGCCCGAGATGGCCACTTCCCACACTGTTCTGCTGTCCGCAAGCAGGAAGGTTGCATTTCCCTTCACTGCCGGCAGCGAACTTTAACAAATACTTCTGGCCCGTTTTTAAAGCTGTTACCTCCACTTAATTGCTTTAGGAAAAAAATGTAGGTGGTTTTGGCAGTATTCAAACCTATACCTATACTCAGGGAATATTCCTAGGCACGCCTCATGATGACATTCCGGAAAGGGGTTGCGCTTCTGAACACAGTGCAATGAAGGGGGGCTTGATTTGAGAGCACACAGCTTTCCGCATCAAGCATCTGCTAACCATTTCCTCTACTGTTCTTTCCACATAGGGGAACTACATCTTCTCCATGAGTCTCGCCTCAGTCATGGCGGTACCGTGGTGTGCACTGTGCAAGAGGGATGCCGCATGGGGCCTCATGCCCTGTGTCAACGTGATTCTCAACTGCCGTAGCATTAGAACCTCTCCTGAAACAGGCAACATGTTGCTGAGTGGATGAGGTAACTGTGTGGGCACTTTTACTGTACACACGGTTCTCGCTATTTCATTCACTCACAGCCTTGGTTTATGGTTGGACCGGTTCCATCGGGTACTCAAAGCACAGCACCAGGATACCCTCGGGTGGCAGAGTGCTTTACAAATGATAAATAACATAACACAATATGCACAGGAGAGCTGCTTGTAAGTTGTTGTGACCACACCTCCAGTTTTGTATAGGTATTGGTGTTCATGGCATGCTTCACGGTCTGGAGAAGCGCATTGTGGATGGTAGCCACCATTATCTCCGCACCAGACATGGTGAGGGGTTCAACAGCTGATTGTGATACACACTGTGTGCCTTAATTCATGGGTTTTGCCTCTTTGCTACCCTTTAGGTCACTGTACTCAGGAGACTCGAGAGTTAGTGGTCAGGGATGTTGGTGCATAGGCAATAATGTAGCTGCATTTTGCAGATCTGAAGCTGCAGAAGCAACCACTCAATGCATGGCGGAGCTCGGTGTGAGGTGACCTTACTGACAGAGGCACCACCAAGAGGGCGCCAGGGGGGGCACGGCCACCCTTATAAAAACACTGCTCCCTCCCGCCGGCATGCCTGCCTCTCTGTGTTTGTTTTGGTGTGCCACCCCAAGTGACCTCATCAGGCCACCCCTATGAAAAACGTCTGTGGGCGCCACTGCTTACTGATTGCCGGGAATAGTTTGTGATGCATTATTACTCGCCAGAGGTGACCAAAGATGGACGTATGCACATTCCTGCACCATCACTGCAATGTCACAGGCATTCTTTCCATTTGGGAATATCTTTGTTTCAGTTTTTGTCAACACTGTGCCCCTGAACGGCCCCTGCGGCAGCTGTACCTCAACAGGTTTCCTGCAGCTGTATGGCTCTCAGATTGTAGGTGTTGACATCAACTGAAAAATGAGTTAAAATAGGCCAGGATAATTTTGGCATTAAGCACATCTTTCATATCCCGACATGCATCATTGTCAAGGTCTGACCGGTACCAAGCATCATCATTTTTGAGAGGGATCTCAAAGTCTCTTTTAGCGCTGAAAAGTTGTGGTATTGGTATTGAATCTGTAAAGTGTATACATTCCCTCTAAGGAGGCATCAAGGCGCTAGCACATCCCCCGGCAACACCCACTGTCAGACCTCACGCAGGCCCCTATCTGGGAACAACAAGGTGTTCAGCTTAAATAAAAATGTCCTATGACTCGAGGTAGCTGAAAGGGTTGGCGGGAGTTTGTTCCATAATTTAGGAGCAAGAAAGCCAAAAGATGTACCGCTCAACCAGTGGCATTTAATCTTTGGCACTACTAGCAAGTTGTCCGAAGATGATGATCTTAACTGTCTGCCTGCAATACAACAGATCAGATGATAGTGAGTAAAAGCTGGTCCATTGTGATGAAGAGCTTTGTTAACCATACACAGCATCTTAAATTCAATCCTTACATTCAATCCTACTGGCCAAAGGTAGCCACTGAAAATCTTTAAGGACTGAAGAGATGTGAGCCCATTGGTTTAGATGGAAAAGAAGAGGCGTGGCAGCATTCTGAATAAGCTGAAGTTTAAAGATTTCTTCCTTAGGAAAACCTAGGTATACAGTGTTAGAATAATCGAGGCGGCTTGAGGTAAAAGCATTCTTCAGTTGAATCCATTCCAGTAAGCAGAAATAATGAAGGACCTGTCTCAAAGATTTAAGCTGAATAGGCTGCAACTAGTAAATGTATTGATCTGGGTTGAAAAAAGAGAGATCTAAGTCAAAACACACCCCAAGGTTTCGGGCAGATGAAACAGGGGCAGGGCAGATACCCAATGAGGGGCACCAAAAACAAAGTCTTTCTATTTCTACAAAAATTTTTGTTGGGGTAGATGCCCCCAGAGCCCGAGTAGGATTATGATTACAAAACAAAACCTCTTTCCTCTGTGCATTAAGTAACAGTCGATTTAACAATATCCAATACCTCACTTGTTCAATGCGGGCCTTGATACCTTGCTTAGGGTCTGGTTCAATACTATCCTAATGGAGGTCAAGTTGAGTGTCGTCAGCGTACATATACAAACACAGCCCAGCAGCAGAAATAAGATCCGCAAAGATTTTTTCATGTACAAATTTAAAAATGAGCAGACTCAAAGATGAACTCTGCGCGACACTGCAAGTGATAGATTTTAGAGATGATTGGAAAGGAGATAGTGGTATAAGGTGTTCCCCTCAGTCCCATCCTATATAGGGGACCCAGAAGAATGCCATGGTCGATGGTGTCGAACGCTGCAGAGAGGTCCAAGAGAATCACGACTCCAGTGACACATGTACATCTTTTTAAATCATCAAAGGCTGCCATTACTATTGAATCTGTACAATGAGTGTGACTAAAGCCCCATTGCGCTTCATGACGCCATTTATCTTCATCCGCAAAAGTCTGGCTTTGACCTGTCACTTCAGCCTTCAACAGCTCAGTAATATAGGGCAGTTGAGAAATGACACGATAACATTCTGGGTAACAGTAGTCCAAGGCTGGCTTTTCACATTGTGGTAATCCTTCCACAATGTGAAAAGGACTAAGTGGCTAAGAGGCTCCACATCTTTGTGGATGTAGTTGGTGGACAAGTGGCCTTGACATTCGCCACGTTTTTCAAATGCACTGACACCTCTTTGTCAGTGAAAATGTACACAATGAATGTGAGCCTTGATTGTATTAACACACACTTCTTGTATTTGAGGTGAGATGGTGTTCTTTCATTGTGCATAATGCGTCTTCCAAACAACAGAGGAGTTTGGAAACTGATGGAGCTTGTATAAAATAGTCATCAATGATATTCCAAACCTCCTGTAGGCCAGTCAGTATCCTGCGGATGGTATAACACCTCAGCCTCAGCCACTGATGACCCCCCTTAAGGTTCAGTCGCTTTTAGCAATACAGACCAATATGTCAGGAAACCTTTGTGATTTTTGCAACTTCCTCAAGGACTACTTGAACTCCAAAATACACATAAGGAAAGGCCTGGCCTCTGCACTTGCACTCCCACGCCCCGCTCCCAAGCATTCCAATACATGGTACACCTTCCACCCCATTGCCACAGACACCCTCATCACGCTTACTCCAAAAACAAAACCTGCTCACTTCCTGGATGATGCATGTCCACCTCAAGCAGCATCCAATTGCATCTCCACCCTTGCTCCCCACTGGCTCAACATCATCAACTCCTGCTTCTCGCATGGTATTATCCCCTCTGCACTCACAACTGGACAAATCCCACCCCTCAAAGAAAAATCTCTCACCCCCATACTCCTCAAAAGTTACTGCTCCATCAGTATCCTGCTATACCTTGCCAGAATCATGGTACACTGCTTCACTACCCGACTGCAACAACACATCACCACAAACAACCTACTCAACCCCTTCCAATCTGACTTTTGGCCTGGACACTGCACTGAGACTGTTACTCTTCACATTCTCGATGACTTCCACGACATCACAGATGAAGGACACAAATCATTATTCGTACCCCTCCATCTCTCTGCAGCCTTCAACACTAACAACCACACCATTCTACTCAACATCCTATCCCACAGGAGGAAACTCTCAGGCACAATCTTCAACTGGTTCACCTCCTCCCATACTGACAGTACGCAATGTTTTTCCATGCCCCCTGTTTGATCTGACCTCTCCCCAGTCAGGTACAGGATCCTGCATGGCTCCTCCCTGTCCCCACACCTCGTCAATCTATATATTGAGACACTTGGTCAGACCGTTTGCAAAAACAACTTCCATTTCCACCACTACACAGATGACGAACAAATATACTTCCAAATATCCCCCTCACAACTCCACATACTCAAAAGCTGTCTTTCCACCATCACCATCTGCATGGGCACCCACTTCTTCAAACTCAACAGTTCCAAAACAAAAGACCTCCTCATCTGCCCCACAGACACAAACCCAAACTCACCCCCTTGATCGAGGAACTCACTACAGACAACCAACACATATCCCTCTCCACACCTATTAAATCCTATTGTCTTCACTGTCGACCCCCATCTTTCTTTCGCACACCACATAGCTGCTGCCACCATAACATGCAATCTACAATGACACCTCCTACGTAAGGTCAGACACATCCTTCCGCCTGATGACTCTGCACATGCACTAGTTCTCTCCAAGTTGGACAACAGCAATGATCTTTTCACCGGACTCTCAAGCAGCACCCTTGCTCCCTGCAAGCCATACAAAATGCAGGAGCCAGACTCATCCTCCACCTACGCAAGCAGTCACACATCACTCCGAGGGGGTAGTTCTTATGGGGCTTTACCACATGAGGCTGAGGGCTAGATGTTGGGGGTGCGAGTGGTCAGATATAGATCCCATCAGCAACAGCTATGATGAGGCAATCTTGATGCCCAGATGAGGGTGGGAGCGAGCCGCAGTGCAGCAGCAAGGTACTGTGCAGACAGGGCAGAGGCACTTGAGGATGTCCAGCCCATGAAAGGGAGATGTGAGGGTAGAGTGGAGTGGAGGACATGTAGAGGAGGGGTCACACAACCCAGTCCCAATGGCAAGGTCCCCTACAAAATGTTCCCCAGTTCTCCACTCTAAACTTCCAATTAAGCATAATATTGTGGTACAAGCAACAATACTTTGAGTTTAAGTGAACCTGCTGTGAGCACTTTCCATACCTAAGAAGGGCCTTGTGTAACCTGCCAATCGTAATAACAGGCATCAAGACACGTGGACTTCACAGAGGACACAACTCAGAGATTTATATGTCATAATGGCAAAATGTCTTCTTAGTTCAAAAGAGTCCCCCAAAACAGATTGTGTCTCTTCCCAGTGTTACTCACAGTCTCTCATGCAAAGTTCTTCCAGTGAATAATAGATTGGTGTTTGAGTGGCCTCCCCTATTATCACCAGCTGGCACAGTGTTAAAAGTACTAAAAGTGCTGTGAACGTTTTCAACTGAAAGACACAACAAAAGAGACTGGTGTGCTGTGTCATTCCATTCATGGATGGGCACAGACGACACAAAGACCAAGGTGGCAAGAGGGGAGTTGGAGCCCCACACATATGAAATTGTTCTATCATTGCTACTGCAACACTGGGCAAAGCTGAGAGAGGTTGACTGTGGATAGACTACTACCACCTGGCATGGTGGCCTGCTTATTCCTACTCACAATGCTTATGGTGTGCGCTCAGCAGATGCCACTGGACCTCTTTGAGAGTCCATCTTTGTTTGCTTATGCTTGTTCATTCCTTAACATTTTGGCATTGTTGGGGATCCCTGTTTTTTTCCAATCATCTGTTTTGAGATCCTGCACATGTACAATTTCCCCATCTGGGATGGAGGGCAGCACCACCACATGAACATTACCCACTTCTCCAGTTTTCTTTACCTTTGGCATCTCATTATCATGCGGTATTACTCCAGTTGCAGGGCAGGTACTCACACTCTCTCTGCTGATCACAGGAAATGATGATTCTGACATCTATTGAATTGCTCTCAACTGATCTACCCATGTACATAAATGTACAGTGATTTTACCTTCCATCACCATGTGCATATGTGTGAGCTGATAAGCTGCCCTGCAGCACCACATAGAGCACCTTCACTAACTTGGGAAAATCACACTGTCCTCTGACCCTTGCAAACTTGTAAACTGCAAGGTGCCTGGACACCAGATGGACTGTGGGCCTCCCTTCATTCTCACCCCAGAAGCAACTAGAATATTATTGGTGCTGGACAGGAGATGGGGTACCCTAATGGGAGGCGTTTTTCATAGAGCAACTGACATTCTGCTGCTAGCCTGAGCACATGACAACTGGGTATACTGGCAGGAGACTGAAAGTGGCATACTGGCAGAAGACTGAAAGTGGCATACTGGCAGGAGACTGAAAGTGGCTATAATGCTGCTTTCGTTTTTGCTTTAGCGGACAGTGCTTCCCTCCATGCCATCACCGTCAGAATTGCCTCACCTGAAAAGGTATAAACAACTGGAAACTACTATTAAAGTTTGTGAATTTGCAATGTGTTTTCCTTTGGAAATATGGCAGATTAACTGGAGTTGTATAGCCTACCTTTACTATTAACGGGTTACTCTACGTTCATGACCAAACCATCTTATCTTCACGCTTCCATTCCTCCTCCCGGTCCTTAAACATAAAGTCCCTCCGACTTGCCCACAGAGATTTTTCAGTCCATTTCTTGTTTTCCTTTTAACACTCTCCCCACCCTATAAAGGAGGGCACTTACCATATGACTTCCTGTTTTCTTTCTGTCTTTCTATGAGGATCCAAGAGACCTGCTGAGATTATCTTTCCAGGATCAGGCGCCCCTCCTACTGGGGCTATGAGGGCCATGAAGTGGACATCATTTCTTAAGTTCTGGACTAGGCTAGGGGTAGTGAAGGCTGAGGAACCTTCATGTTCAGTGAATATTCACACCCTCTGGCAGCTCAAGCTGACCAAGAAGGCTGGCGGGCTGAAGCACAGAGAGGCCCATGGTGGGACTGCCCAAAGCCGTGAGTGAAGTGCTGAGGTTCTGAGTGCCACCACTTTCTTTGTGAATGAGGAGGATCAGGTAAGAGCACAGCACTTGATGTGGGTAGCAGAAGGGAAATAAAATGATAGGTGGCATGAAACAGGACACCCCAGCATTTAGTGAGATGATGGTTTCTCCCAGGTCCAAAAGTCCAACATCACTGTTTATCCCCTCAAATGAAGCTCCCTCACACACAACCCAGCATTGCTAGATGTTGAAGTCTTACTGGGGCTAGTGATTTGTGTTTACAATGAGAAAAAACACGCATGTGGTCCTGTCTTCCTTTTCTTCTGTTTCCTCCTCCTCTGATGCTAATTCCCTGCCTGAAAGAAAGAGGCTGAGGAGAGAACAAATGACAGATCTAATCAAAGAAGAGTGCTTCCAGAAGGTGCCCTGAGAAGCACAAGAGGGACCATTCCTTCTCCCTCTCCTCCTCCTGCTTATGATCATCGGAACGGGATGCAGCTTCAAAGTCTAAAGGCAATCTACTAAATCACAGGGCAGTAGCAGAGATTCAGACTCACGTGGGCATATGCATGAAATGTAATGGGAGGGATCCTAAAGCTTAGGAGGATGAGACTGTCCAGAAATTTGAGGAGATTTAGAGCGGTCCATCTTTCATCCATGCCATTGAGGAAAAGCTGCTGAAAGAATTGGGGACCCTGAGAAGATTGCAGTCCCTTGTTTTATGAATAAGCTCTACTATTTGGAACCAGATGAGAACCTGCATGTTACCATTGAGGTAGACTACATGTTATCCAGCCTCACAGGTCAGCCCTCAATAGCACCTAAAGAAGCCATGGTTAAAGTCCCCATGGATCGCTGAGTGGGTGCCACTCTTACAAAAAACTTTGCAAGTGCTCCTTTGTCCATCTTGAACTTATGCGTTCTTTAGAGTGAAGACACTGTTGGAGGATTTCCAACATTTGTTTGAGTAAATGGAGGCAGGGGAGGGCTGATTGAAACCATGTATCTGCAAGCAAATGTTTTGTATGAGCTGGCCTTGAATGGGGTACATGCAGCGGTCAAGAACATGGATTCCTGTATCAAGGTCACTAGACAGATCTATGTCAGAGTCTAGAAGCCAGACAGCACTCAGAAGATAGTGGCTTTTGCATCTGCCCTTGCTTGTGCCAGGCTGTTTGAAGAAGACATGGAAGAGAAGGGGGACACAGTCCGCAAGAAGGGCAAACATGCAGACACGCTTCCATGGAAAGGACACTCTTATATATCAAAAGCCCATACACAGCACAACAAATTAAATTACCATTTTCTCGAACGCAAGGCCACAGCCAGTCTTCAAGGGCAAATATAGACCGCCCCCTCTTCAGAACAGGACAGGTACCATACAGTAGAAGACGTAGCAGTCCTGACTAGACCACCAGCGCCCAGTAGGTGTGGGGAAGACTGATTCCGCCATCAGTGGGAAAGGATGTTTCAGAGCCATGGGTGCTGGCAATATTTAAGGGGGGTATCTCATAGAGTTCTCAGAGACTCACTCAGAAACAGGTTGCCAGGACATGTCTATTCCATGGACAACAAAAGGAAGATAGCACTGCAGGTGGACAGTGGGAACTGATGAGTCTTCAGCTGAGGGATGTCATTTGGGAGGTCCTGCCACTGGAGAATTGGAGTGGGTGCTACTCGATTGTGTTTCTCGTCCCCAAAAGCTCTATGGTTTCAGACTGGACATCAACCTGATGGAAGCCCACAACGTAATGAAAAATATCCCATTCAAGATGGAAATATTGTTGAGGATTGTTCCACACATAGCAGCAGGGGACAGTCTGGCATCCCTGGACATTATTCACATCTCGATCCACCACTACCATCATTGTTTCCGGAGGTTCACAGTCAGTTCTCCACATATCCAGTTTGTGGTCCTTCATTTTGACCTGAAAGTTTCTCTTCAAACTAAACCCCCGACCCCACTGGTGGGTCTTTTGCTCAAAACAGAGGTGTGGATCTTTTCCTACCTGGACAATTGTTTGAATCAGGAGTCCTCACGGGACCAGGTTTTGCGGTATTTGTATCAGACTTGCAGTCTAGTCCAAACACATGGCCACCTGATAATTGATACAGAATGCCACATGAGGCTGACTCAAGCTTGTAGTTCATCTTCACTGTCTTTCTTACAGACAACGCACAATCTGATTGCCCTGGCACAGAGCCTTTGAGAACAGCACTTCTCAATGTGTGCCTGGTCTCCAATGCACCAGCCGGGGCTTGTCTACAGATCCTGAGCCTCATGGCAGCAAATGTGTTTCTGAGTGCATGGACATGCCTCCAGGTCAAACCTTGTTACTCCAACTTCATCGAATGCGGCAGACTTTTTCCCAGAATTGTTAGATGAGAATTCCTAACTTGATGACCTCAATGTCCTGTATCAATGGTGTTTGATCCCAGAGGACCTGTTTAGGGGTTTCCCATTTGCACAGCCGTAAAATTGAATTCTCTGCATGGATCCAAGACTGCAGGTTGTGGGGTAGTCCAGGGGTCCAGATCTTGCCAAGACTGGTGGAGTCCTCTGAAAAGCAGAATGTCCCCCAATCACAGGTTACTGAAGGCCCTTTGACTGTTCAAAAAGGATCTGCAGGCCCAAGCCGTCCTGGATTGTATGCACAAGTTGCCAGCCATGATATTTGTGAACCAACAGGGTGGCACAAAATAGAAGCAATTGGAATGGATCAATTGGGAATTTGACCTCAGGGGGAGGCCAATCTGATTTCTCGCCTGGCGGTTGACTTGTGAGGCTGGACAGCTCTCTGTTGGACAAGCGAAACCATTTTATTCATCATCAGAGTAGAGGTTTTTGTCCGTGAGATTCAGTCTGATTACCTAAGCCTGTGACTTTCCCAAGATAGGCATGCTTGTGGACTTAAAAAACAACCCCATACCCATCTTTTGTTCATGAGTTAGCATGTAGGGTGGGATGGATTATTTTTCTCTCTGTCTACTGGTTGAGGGATTCTATTTATGCCTTTCCCCCAGCTGCACTTATTCCCTGAGTTATTAAGAGTATCAGGACCAGCAAGGTCCTGGTCATGAATTGATGGACCCAGATGACTTGTTTCCCTCAACTGATGTCTTTGGTGTGGGTCCCTCCCTTGTGTCTCCCACAGCTTCCTCCCACAGTGCTCTCTCCTGAAGGCTACTGGCTTAGCAACCACTGTTAATGGCTAGACTGGATCTTGAACAGGAAGGGGTTAGATGACAGGCTCTCAATGCTGAAGTCTCTCTGACTTTACGGGCTTCTGATAACAGCTCAACTCTTCGTGCCTACAAGTGCCCAGGAATGTTGTATTTGTCCTGGTGTGGGAATCAGAGGGAACCCCCCTTGGAGGTGCAAGTCCAGAAATGTTTCAGTTGTTACTGGATGGTTTCAATTTGGTCTTGCCCCCTCTCCACTCTAGAACCAGTGAGAAGTGATCAAAGCATTCAGGGCTGGGGGATAGGGGTGGAGGGCAGAGGTTGTCCTGTCTAATAGTTTCTCTGTGGCCTGCCCCAAGATTAGGTCTCTCTCTCTCCAGCCTGGGATTTACTGAGTTTATTAAAGACATTAAAAGGGTGTTTCTGTTCCTCTGGCTCCAGTGCCAAAACGTCCCTGAGCTGGCAAAGAGCATTTCTGACTGCCATTACATTGGCAAATGCCTCAATGAGGTCATGGCCCTGGTGTGCTCCCACCCTTATTTAGTGGTGTCTCCCTAGGCAGTCACTCTGTGATGTGACCTCTCATTCAGGACTAAGGTGGTCCCATCCTCCCACAAGTCTCAGGAGATTATCATCCCTGCCCTCCCTCTGAACCTCTCGAAAGCAGACACCCTCAAGTTGGCTCACCTGGCTGTCAGGGTAATTCTGCTGGAGTATCTTGCAAGAACTAAAACCGTTTGTGGGTCCAACAGCCTTCTGGTGTCTTTTGGGGCCTCAGGCAAGGGAAGGAAGGCCTAGTCACTTCCCATCAGTCACTGGCTGAGGGGGACAATCACCCTGGCATACTCTCTGAGGGATCTCCTGCCCCTACCAAGGGTTCATAGTCATTCCATTTGTTGTGTGGCTGAATTTTGGGCAGAGGCGAGGTGGTGCTCTCGTTTTGAAGATTTCTCGGGCTGCTATGTATTTATCCTCATTATTTACTGTAATCTTAATCACTCCTAGTCCTTCTTTTCCTTGCCACAGTACTTGCAGCCCACTCCCTCGGGTCAGGTTGATTCAACGAAGTGGGACGCCAGGAAGTGATGTGCATTTGTTCTTTATCTGGCTGACAGTTTTGATCTGTCAGTGGGGTTGCTTGAGGCTGAGCCTCGTTACTCCAATTTCTCTGGTTAAAAGCGTAGTCGTGGTTAGAATTTCTTGTTGACCTGTGTTATCTTGCCACAGTAGAGATGGTTTCACAGGGTTGGCACTGTGCTGGACCATGAATAGCAGTCAAAATAATGAATTAAAACTGATACTGATGTAGAAAATGTGTTATGTATATATTGCCATTTTGCACATCCTATTGTACAAAGCTAACATTATATTTGCTAGGGCATGGAGTTGAGTTGGTGTTAGGGAGAATTCGCGTATAAGGCTAATTTCCCAAGCCTAATGAGTCCCCCAGCAGCTTTGCTGGATTTTTGGGGTTTGTTTCTTTTCTCATGCTAAGAGTGAGACTCTTCTACTCCCACTCTTAGGCATGATTTAAGGTATGTCTCTGACTATGTGTGTGCTTGTGGGCTATGGGGTCCTTTACTCCATAGGGTATCACCTATTTTTTGTGTATGAATTGCACATCCCCCTCAGTGCAGTAACACAGGGGTGTCATAGTGACCCCCAAACATAGACTCCTTACCCAGGGACTGACTACTGTCTCCCAGAGCATGTAAAGTCACCATTGACTTTACTAGTCCTAAATTGTGAACAGAACCAGTACAAACCATCATATTGTGGAAGTACTGGAAGGGGTTAATGATATTGCCTCTGGGTCTGTTTTCAAGGGGGCACTGTCCAGTCCCCCCTTGTCGAGTTTGTGGCTGGTGGCAGTGGTTACCACGCAAAACATTCCACCGGAATATTTCCAATGCGTTTTTCCCATTGATTTTAAACGCACCACTTTTTGGTGCAATGTTAAAGATACCGCCGGTTTATTTATTTAATATTAAATCCACGGTTGGGTCTTTTTGCCAGAACTCTTTTCTAAAATGGTGTTCGTGTCTGTCTTTGTAACTCTAACCAAGGTCGAGACCTTTGTTCCACTTTTTGGCGGGCTTCTCCAAAGAATCCCTCCAAATGGTGCCACTCTGTCTGGGTTACTCAAGATATGTGGGGAGGGGAATTGGCACCCTGGACTGCATTGCCTTAGCAACTCAAGTCACACTCTATTCTGATTGGCCCAGTGGTGAGCCACCCGGCTCACCACTTAGCATGTGTGAGTGACAGCTAGGCTGTTGAATGGGGTTTTTCTGCATAAAAGCAGGGCCTTTTGGACTAGGACTTCAGAAGTCGCCACAGGACCTAAGAATCCGAAAAGGGAAGAAACTGAGCCATCTGCAACGACGACACCACCGGTGGAGCCCTGCTGCAACAAACTCACCACTTTCCCAATGACAAGAGAAGATCTTCTGCTGGGCGAGTTTTCTTCCTCTGAGCTGGTGGGACCAACCAGTTCGCCCCTTTTCACCTTCCAAAGATGTCTCTTGGTCGAATCGCCCATGCCAAGCACCCCGGCGGCCGGATAGCCAAGCTTCACCACTTTGACCGCGAATAAAAGGAATGCACCTTTTACCGATGAACTACGCGGCTGGTTTCATCCCTGTGCAGTGCATCGACTCCACGTTTCCTCCTCGACGAGATCCTCTCTTCCCCTGGTCGAAACAATGAACTGCAACCACTGCCAGCAACAACTGCCACCACTGGAGATTCCTCTCTCTTTAAGGTACTGTGTCCTGCCTGGCCTCCCTTTCTTCGGTTTGCGCAAGGTGACCCTTAAATCCTTGGCTTTCCAACTGGGTTGGCCCTAGACCTTCTAACTTTACCTTCTTGAATCGCCCCAACCTCCTTTGAACATTCTGCAAAGACTTTTAGTGCATTTTAAATCGTGTGATCCTGGGCACATTTAGCTTTGCTCCATTTAAAGTGGGCCTGGCCTATGATTTGGCTCTACAGTGTATACTGCCTTTATTCCCTTGCTGAGAACTCCTAAAAGTGTTGGGATCTGTTTTATTTCTATGCTCTGCGTTTTTCTCTCCCTTTAACTTAACTATTGGAGTGCCATCTAGGTTACGCGCTCACATCTGTTTTAACAAATCGTGGTGTTTTAACTCTGACTTGCCTAATAGTTATCAAGGGAGGTGTGTATACTTCACCTGACGGTGTTCTAAGTTGCTTTTTATTTAGAGTGCTAGGATATTGCCTAAAGTGTGTTTTAAATAAATAATTATATACTTTTTATACAAAGCTCTGGTGAGTGTTTGTTTGCTCTACTGTGTTTTTAGCCCTATTGTGTATACTCTATATACTGCCCTGCTCTTCTTGAGAGAAGTCTGACTGCTCAGCCACAGCTATCAGGTAAATCTGGGTGGTGCAGACTGCTACCAATTGGGTTTACTGCTTACTGCTGTAGTCTTAATCTTTTTGCAGTGTTCCCCAAGGGAACTGCACAGGATTCTGCCTAACAGTTGGTTAAGGAATTATAGGTACTTGAGCACATTTCACTTTAGCAATATTTGCACAAAGAAAAAAGTAGCAAAAACCAAATTGTAATGAAAATATGTTATATGGAATACGTTGTGTAATGAAGATTTGTTTCATGACTATGTTTTCAGGTGTTTTTATGTGAAAAGTATGTTTTATATATTGTTATTTTTTTAAATCTATTATACCAAGCAAACACTAGAACTTATTGAGTTGCTAGGGCACTGAGTTGAGTTGGTTTATGCATTATAGGCACTTTACCACATTGCACTTTAGCAATACCTGCACAAAGAAAAATGGAAAGAACTAAATTGTAATGCATCTATGTTCAATGGATCATGTCATCTCATGAAGATGCGCTTTATGTTGTATGTTTTATGTTTTATATTTTTATGTGCTTTTTTCTCTTTTTCAAGAAAGTGAATAGCCATTCAGAAGTAATGAAATGTGGAACTGAATGTATATAGTATTCTTGTTTGTAAAGGTTTGTGTATGAACCATACGAAAATAATAAAAATTAAAATAAAGGATTTGCAGTAATCATAGCAAGATTCCTGATCAAAGGATTCCTGTTCTGAACCAGTCCTTGGCAGAAATTCCAGTTACGCTTTGCTAGATGTTCCTCTATCTCTATGCCCAGCTCCCTGTGCAGGTCAGCTGTTCTTGGAAAAAGTGGGGCTCCAGCCGCTATTCCCAGGGCTTTGTTGTGCACCATTTGAAGAGTCGTCCGGTGTGTTTCTGCACAGGTGCGCCATGCAAGAGAAGCATAAATCAGGGTGAGTCTAAAAATCATCGTGCATATGTTGGTAAGTTTCCTCCTTTTAGGAGGGGTGGTTAAAAGGAAAATAAGAACTGGAATGAAAAATCTCTGTGGAAAGTCAAATCGCCTTCTTGCGTAACTACTGGGACGAGGAAGAGTAGGGTAAGGAATAATAACGATTACTGGTAGGTAATCGGGTAATTTCCATCCTTGCATGCTTGGAGATCTTCAGATGCTTTGTAATTTAAGCAGAGTGATTTGATGAGCACAGTTCTTCAGCCAAATGCATGCTCCCAATCACTACCTCCAGTGCACAGCTTTCTAAAAGTCCTCACTTCTGTGCTGACTGCTGAGCCGAGAATGCTTGCTTTGAAAATGCGGGAAAATGGAATGTTGGCAAAAGCAATGTTTCTCGGCAAGTTCAGGTTTGTTTTGTAAAATGATTACTTGCTGTTTGCTTTGATTCAAAACGAGGCAAGTGCTAACAGAATTTAGGGATGAGCGTAACCCCGAGGCAATCGCATAATTGTCTGGAAAAGAGTGTGCGTGTTCTTTTGGGTGAATCATCCCGGCTTTGGAACACTGCACAAACAGACTGAGGCATTTGCAGACACCACAAAAATATTTCATCGCTTCTACGCAGCACTGTGCCTCCTTACAAGGTGGCTGTGATCACTAAGCGATTTCCTTCACTTTTCCAAGAAAGGAGGCTTGAAGCTTTCAACGTGAATAAAGAATTGCCATTACTTCATTCGACATTTCCCATCACTTATCACCTTGTGTAAAGAGGTATCATAAGACAAAGCGAGCACACCTAAAACCCCCATTGGAAAACGTTCTGTGAATCAGGCCCGTCTTGGCACTCATTAAATAAGAAACACGTGATGGATGAAAATCGTCATCCAATACAATTTAACACTAACATGATGAGCAATCTGCAACAAAACCCCAGCAGTCCCAGGAGCCAGGAGTTACTTTCTTTCTGTCTCTCTCCATCTCCCTCTATGCCTTTATATCTTTCTATGTGGGTGGCGCTGCATTGTCAGGTACACGTTTTCTCGAGCCAACGCAGTCGTTGCTGACACCAGCGTGACCAAACAAAAAAAACATACATATATCTTGAATGGGAGAGTGTATTTTATTTTTCAAATGAAGCTATTAAACAAACTGTCACGACACCCTGTCTCTTTAAGACAGATACCGGGCCCGTGAAGACAGGTCATGTGAACTCGTGAGATAGGGGGAAGTAGAACGGGAAAAGTTAGATACATCTTGCATGAGAATAAAGAAAGACGTGTTCAAGTAAACTGGTGTGCGGTTCGTTTTTTTCCCAGGCCGCTCCGGCCTAACAACTGGCGACAAGGTCATTGTCCTCGCGCACCAGCGTCCTCCTCCACAGCGAGCGATCCCGCTGCGCTGGGTCTCCGCAGCCCTTGACGCACACCCTGAAAAGAGCGCTAATCGAGGCACACACCTCCTGGAGCCCGCGCGGCAACCCGCCAGCGGCTGGAATCACCGGTTCCAGTGCACAGGTGGGTGGTGCCTCCCCTGCTTCAATGTGCCAGTACACCCAGCTGCCACCAGCAGCCACACGTCTGCCACAGCCTAGCAACCTACACTTGGCTGCACCTATCATCAATGGGGGACACACCACTACAGTCCCTGACACAGCAAGCAGCAGACGCCCCCCCCACTCTGGGAACAAGACCAGGGAGGACAAGCCCAGGCACCCCCAGCACCTGTGGCCAGGTCGAACAATACGGCATGGTGAATGCCACCACCCTTCTACCTCACCCCACAAGCCAACAAAGGGCCACGTTAGATAGAATGGCTCGAGGATTTTAATAAATGTATTGCTGCAGCAGGAGAAGAAACCTCGCAGAGGCTGCGCAGTATGTTTCTCAACACGGTTGGAACCAAGGTTAAAACACTCATTAAAAAATTCCACCGGCTGAACACCCTGACTTCGCCACACTAATAACGGCCCTAAAAAACGTCTGGTCATAGAGCCCAATAGAGATTATGAAAGATATATTTTCAACCAATGCACCCAAAGGGCTGATGGACGAATTCATCACTAGACTATGTATCAAAGGGGCACACTGCCAGTTCCACGCATACTCGCTCGAAGAAGCCATCCGCTTGCGTGTGATTGAAGGATGCATCTCTCCGACACTTAAAAAACAACTGCTTAAAAAACCCCTGGCCATCAAGGAGGAGTTGATAGACAGGCAACACAAATGTCTGGCTCCACGTCAACAAAACTGGATAAGACCGAGGTCATAGCGGCAATCCACACCAACGTCCCCGTGGGGCGACAGGAATAACGGCGCCGGTCAACAATCGACTCCGCGGATGCAACGTCACTGCTATCGCTGTGGGAATGCCTTCTCACACGCAGGTACATTCCCAGCCCTCACCCAAAAATGTGGCAACTGTGGAACTGTGGAAAGGAAGGACATTTCCAATCAGTTTGCCAGGAAGGCAGGCCATTCCCCACACCACGAGCACACACGGTGCCCCAGTATAGGTCATACCAGAGGCCACCCCAAACACAGCCCTACCAGATGTGACCATACCAGCAAGGACCTCGAAGGTACATGAGAGTGGTCGAAGAACGTATCCAGAAGAGGAAGCACAAGAACCCGACGACCAAGACTCAACCACACATATCCGTGACAAATATGATGGGCCGCCTCCGCGTCAAGAGTACTACAACACAGCACCGTATGGCAATGACTACGTGAATGTTCAGTATGACCCATTCACTTCAGAAGACTTTGTCAACCTCATTATGGATGACACGAAAGCTGGTGAAGCACCACAGATAACAGTAGACATCTGCGGGAAGCTGCTTCAGTTCCTCATTGACTCAAGGGCCACTGTAAACATAATGGGAGAAAGAGAGTTCCTACAGATTCAAGATAAACCAAGGCTAACACAGGTGACATCCAAGATCTTCCAATGGGGCGCTGACACCCCACTACACTCCATGGGGTCCTTTAGACATCGACTCATCCATCGGAGCCGCACCACGACATCGACCATCCATGTGATTAGAAGCCCGACAAAAGGGAGGTGCCTCCTAAGCTACAAAACAGCCTCAGATCTGGGACTGATAGACACCCACGCACAGGAAAATTACACCATCCTCTCCACGGCTCCTCTACCCGAGCCAAGGGATCGCATCTACACCATGCAAGTCAACACAGCAACTCCCGCCACCATCACGAAGGAAACAATCCTGGCTGAGTTCCCACTCCTATGCACAGTGCTAGGCAAAATTAAGGGATCACCAGTCAAACTACACATTGACCTGTCTGTTCGCCCTATTCCTCAACACCCACGCAGAGTTGGCTTCCATCACCAGTCAGATGTGTCAAATGACCTCAATCAACTACTAAAGAACAACATCATTGAGCCTGCCATGGGCCCAACCCCATGGGTTTCACCTCTTGTCATCGTCCCAAAGCAGGGTGGTTGCCTACGACTCTGTGTCGATATGAGAATGGCCAACACCGAGATTCAGAGAGAGAGACATCCTGGCTCAAGAATAGAGGACATGATCGTACAGCTCAACAAAGCTGTCCTCTTTTCCAAACTTGACCTAAACCAGGGCTATCATCAAATGGAGCTCCACCCTGAATTCAGGGTCATCACCACCTTTGCCACTCACAATGGACTTTTCCGCTACAAACGCCTAAACTTTGGCATATCATCGGCGGGCGCGATCATTCATGAGGCGATACAACAAATCATCTGACCAATAAAAGGAACACTCAACTACAGCGATGACATCCTCTTATTCGGAAGATCCAAGGACGAGGCAGGTCTTACGCTTAACACATATTCTCGGCGGACGGCATGACCCGGACCCTGATAAAGTCTCCATTATCTTCAACCTGCAAGAACCCTGGCAAGCAGCAGATGTTAGATCATTCCTGGGCATGGCAGGCTACTGCGCCAGATACATTCCCCATTTTGCTACCATCACTGACCCATTGCGTGACTACTGCAGAAGGACCTCCCGTTTACTTAGTCTAACGAATGCCAAGCAGCCTTTGACTCCATCAACCAGGCCCTAGCGGAAGCCAGGAGGCTCGCTTACTTTGACCCTGAATGGCATACGGAAATTCTGGTAGACACCAGCCCAGTGGGACTGGAAGCCATCTTGGCCCAAACCAGCGGTTCAGATGCCCATCCGAGACACATTGTAGCCTATGCCAGCAGGGCACTGGCCCCTGCCAAATCTGCATACTCACAAGCGGAAAAGGAGAGCCTCGCTGCAGTGTGGGCGTGTGAACACGTCCACAATTTCATCATTGGAAAAAGGTTCACCCTCATCATGGACCACACAGCCTTGCTGTCGCTCTTCGGAAACCCCAGGACGAAAATGCCCCTGTGGATCGAGCGATGGGGCATCAGGCTTCAAGAATACGACTTCCAAATCATTTATCGCCCATAGGGTGAAAACAATCCAGCAGATTACCTGTCAAGGCACCCGGTGGGCAAGACCGTACACTGAATACATTAACTATGTTACATCCAACGCCCTACCACTGGTGATTTCTCTAGAGACACTAGCGCTAGCCTTGGCAGCAGACCCATCGATGGCTCTCGCCATCAACCTCACCGAAAATAACAAGTGGAAGGACTTTCGTCGGGCCATACTCCATCATCCTGGGGTATGCAGGGACGAACTTGAAAGGTCCACACAGAATTGGCTGTACAAGACAAATCCATTCTCCTGAGAGGATGCCGACTAGTCATCACAGCAACCCTGCGCTCTGAAGTCATCAAGACAGCCCATCAAGGGCATCGGGGAGCAGACAACACCAAGAGAAAACTGAGATGTCACGTGTGGTTCCAGTTCCTGGACGCTATGGTGGCCAGGTGGGTGAAAAACTGTGTACCTTGCCAATGCACAGCCAGAGCTGAACCCCCAGTCCTGCTCAGACCAACTCAAATCCCAGACCATTCATGGGAAAGAGTTGCGGTCGATTTCTACGGACCGCTCGAATCAGGTGACTGCCTACTCCTTTTCATAGACGAACATTCCAGATTCCCAATTGTCAAGAAAGCAAAATCCACGGCGTTCGCCCAGGTGGCCGCCATATTTGACAAAGTCATCCATAAATGGGGGATTCCTAAAGTCATCAAATCAGACAATGGTCCACCCTTATGTGGCCATGAATTCGGAATATTTGCAAAACACATGGGATTTAACCATCAAAAGATAACACCACGATGGCCCCACAGTCCAATGGCATGGCAGAACGGTTCCTGGCGTCCATCAAAAAGGTGCTACAAAGAGCATGTGTGGAAGGTATCGACCCACACCAGGCACTATGCCGAATGCTAAGAGACTACCGCAATACGCCCCACGAAGCCACAAACAGAACTCCAGCAGAGCTGATGATGAGGTACCAAGTCCTCACAAGGATAGTCAGCAACTCTGGAAACCAGTCCGCAGCAGACTCAGAAGTTCTAAGGAGAGGCGCCGAGAGAAAGGAGAAAACAAGAATGTTGATGGATGAACGCAGAGGAGCTCGACCGAAGGAGTTCCAGATAGGGGATGAAGTATGGGTCTAACAACCCATGCAGAGAAAAACTGAACCCCAGTTTGCACCTGCACCTCTTCAGGTCACGGCGGTAAAAGGGACAATGATCACTGCTGCCAACGCTGAAAAAGAAGTAACTAGAAATAGCTCACAGTTTAAGTATGCCAGCAAAAGAGAAGGACCACTGACCCTCGAGCCAGATCCCGAAGACCCCGAATTAAGAGACGACCCGTAGATCCCTCCCGAGCCACCACATCGACAGCAAGATGAACCGTGCGACACACTTGATGGGCGCTCAATGCCAGAGGCTGCCCGGCGACCGCAGAGGAATGTCAGGAGGCCTCCTAGACTACTTGAAGAATGTTAAGAGTGTGTAAGGACATTTGTCCGGGGGTGTTGTCACGACGCCCTGTCTCTTTAAGACAGAGACTGGGCCTGTGAAGACAGGTCACTTGACTCGTGATGTAGGGGGGAGGAGAATGGGAAAAGTTAGTTATGTCTTGTATGAGAATAAAGAAAGACGTGTTCAAGTAAGCTGGTCTGAGGTTCATTATTTTCCAAGGCCGCTCCGGCCTAACACAAACCCTGAATAATGTGAATGTTAGTGTGTGGTTTGTCGGTATATGCGTGCAACATAAGTATGCCCTGAGAGAAACAGTTTTTACTAGCTGTACACAGCACACTCCATCTAGCTCTCCCTCTCTCTCAATCTTGTTCTACACTCTTAATATGTCTCTCACTTTCTCACACTATATTTCACTGTCTGTTTCTAAATAGGGCCGAGAGTGGGCGTTTCTAGAGCCACTCCAGCATTTGTTGACAGCTACATGAGATGTAGAAAAAAGGAGATTTCTTGCGCAGCGTGTGGCTGTGTTTTCTTTGGACAAATCAGCATGATTTATTTGTACTAACATTGTGAACTGGCTCTTTTCACAATGTACAATATTCATGTCTATAAAACCACTTTCAGTATATATATTTTAGTCATAATAAGAATATTACAGTTGTCATACTGAGCCAAAAACACATTATCAAAACGAGATACATTATTTTCTGCTAACAGGTTATCCTTAACAAAATAGAAAGGAACAAATGGCATCAACAAGGGTTTCTGGCTGCTTTGCACGAAATTAAAGAGCATTTTGGGAACGTAAGAATTACTACAGATCTTTAGAATTGACAACTATCTCTCAGACCCTTTCCAGTCAGGCTTCAGACCCCTCCATGGAACAAAATCCTTGCTTGTCTCAATCTGGGACGACCTAAAAAGAACAGCATACTCTGAAGGCTGTGCCGCACTCAACCTCCATACTCTGAAGGCTGCGCCGCACTCAACCTCCTTGACCAGTCAGTAGCATTCAACACGATCAACCACTTCATCCTCACAAACAAACTCTTCGACCTAGGCATCAGGGACACCGTCCTTAACTGGACCTCCCCCTTCCTCTCTGACCACTCCCAAATCATTTTCCTTCATCCTTTCTCCTCTGCCCCCTGCCCAGTCCCCCACGGAGTACCTCGGGGAGCCTCCCTCTCCTCTCTCCTCTTTAACCTCTGCCTTTCGCCCCTCCCCGCGCTTATCCGCTCCCATAATCTTACCTGTTACAACTAGCTGATGACACTCATATCATCATATAATGCCCCCATTACCCCCTACATTGGCCTTGTTTTTTTAATCCTTCGCCAATTTTGGTTTCCAGCAATTGGAAAACTGAAGCAACCCACTCCTTGGGTGGCATTCCTGACCTCATCTTTGCTGCTGAATCCACCATTACAGTGGCTGCAGCCAGGCATGTACTTTGGTCTGACCATTATCTAATAACATTTAAAGTACTCTGCCCATGTCCTGTCCCTATTGTTAGCCTAGCCATGGCCATGAAACGCAATCGGCGTATGGCCAATCTTTCTCTTATGGCAAACTTTATTAATGAGGAATACCAGAGTTCCACTTCGGTGGACCTATCTTCTCTATCTAAGACTCTGCAGGAAGCCACCAACCTAGTGGCTCCCCTCAAAGTGACCCGCTTGAAGAAACATTCTTCCGCACCTTGGTTTTCAGAAGAGCTGAGAGCAGCTCACCTGAAACTAAGGCAAGGAGAACGCAAATGGCGTCTGTCCTACAGCCATGAAGAGAAATTGATCTAACACCAACTTACTTGCAAATACCACAGATCTATTCGAACTACCAAACAATCCTACTTCACATCTAAAGTGGAATCTGCATCCACCAATCTAAAGACCTGTTCTCTGTGGTTAAATCCCTTGCGTCCTCCACTCGTTTTACACCTATTGTGAAGCCAACTCAATTTTTCTGTGGCTCACTATCTGAGTTCTTTGTAACTAAGATTACTGATATTTGAAATTTTATCAGGTCTACTCTCCTTGGTTCTGCCAACTGTACTGGAGTTGGTCCTGCGGCCTTTTGACTCTCTACCCTGGTCACACATCCCTGATTTTCCATTGAAGATGTTTCCAAGGCAGCAGTTTCATTGAAGTCAGCTGCCCCCTCTGATGCTGTGCAGTTGAAGGTACTGAAGGACATCTTGCCTTTCACTATCCCTTGGGTCAGGGCAGCTGTGAAGCTTTCCTGCCAATCGGGTACTATTCCCAAAAATCTTAAACAGGCAATGGTTATCCCCCTTCTTAAAAAACTTCACTGGATGTCTCTTTTTTGGCTAACTATCCCCCCCATTTCCCTCCTCCCATTTCTTATGAAGCTAGCGGAATCTTTGGTCTCCCGACGTCTATCTTCATTCTTGGAATCTGCGTTTTTCCTTGACTCCTTTCAATCTAGTTTCTGGCCTGGGCTCACAACAGGGAGGGTTCTGGTGTCAGTCGTTGACAACCTTGCCATGCTGGTTGATCAGGGTGGAATGAGAGCGCTGATGCTGTTAGACCTCTCAGCTGCATTTGACACTCTCGTCCACTCCATCCTCATGTCCCGCATGGCACTAGCAGGCCTCTCTGTTCCGGTCCTGGCATGGTTTTCTTCTTTTCTATCTGACAGGGGTCAATTTCATTCTCTTCTGCGTTTCTGCTCTTCTTCTTGTTCACTCTCTTGCGGTGTTCCACAGGGATCTTCCCTTTTCCCTATGTTATTTAATATCTACGTTCAGCCATTGATTCATCTCATCCGCTCCTATGGCTACCATTGCTACTCATATCCTCTCAGCTATGTGAATGTCTGGTGGCCATTAGGGGCTGGATGAGTAGAAACTGGCTGAAACATAGCGGGATAATACGAAGATCCTGGTGGTGGGCTCCTCTCCTGATCCTGCAATTTGGTCTCCTTCTTTTTGGCCCATTGTTCTTGGGGACCGGCCTACTCCAGTGACAGTGGTAAAAAACCTGGGGGTCCATCTCATGCCATAACTCTATATGGCTGCCCAAGTGAATGTCTTTTCCTGCTACGTGTATTACGTGGGGTATTACCCTATTTGCCCATTCATTTGCGCCCTCAGGTTGTTGCTGCTGTGCTCTTTAGTTGTATAGACTACTGTAATGCCCTGTTTCTGGTCCAGTCTCTTGCCCTGATTCATCATCTGCAGCACCTTCCAAATCTGGCAGATAGAGTGGCCACTTCTACCCCCTATGAGTCACATATCAGTCCTGTGCTCCGCACCCTTCACTGGCTTCCAGTGGCAAAGTGGATTTAATTCAAATCCCTGTGCCTGTTGCATTAAACCTTTTACCATCTAGTGGCAGATTACCTGCAAGATAAATTCCAGCCCTATGTGCCTGGTCCGGGTCTTCAGTATAGCAAGTCATATGTAGTGGATATCCCCAAATTTCGCCGACTTAGAATTGGGGGTGCGCCTTTTCAGTTGCAGTCGCTAAATTGTGCAATGGCCTACCCACTTCTCTTATCAAGGTTGAAAACCACCTTCATTTTCATGGTCTCTTGAAAACCAAGCTATTTTAGGCTATCATAGGCTCTAGTCCACTCTGTCCTTCCTCGCACCATGATGCCTCGGGTGACCCTCTGCGTTATAAAACTTGTTAACATAACATATCATCTTCAAGATCCCAAACTCCCCGTCTTCACCCCACCCAGTCCTTGCATCTTGTCTGTCAGAAAAAGACAGCTGGATGACAAACAACCTCCTCCTCAATCCTGGAAAAAACAAAATCCTGATCTGCAACAAAACAGCCCTCTTTCCCCAACCTAGCCTCTGGCCGCCTTCCTTAGGACACCCACACACTGCATCACACTCAATCAAAAACTTAGGGTGCACCTTTAGCTCAGACATGGCCCTCTCCAGCCAAATCAATGCTGTCTCCAGATCCTGGCCATCATCCTCTCACATCTAGACTACTCAAAATCCTTCTTCCTAGGCGCGCCTGCATCTCAACTCAGAAAGCTTCATAGGATGCACAACTCTGCAGCCGATTCTGCTGGCACGCTCTCCTAGAGAACACATCTCCCCCACACTCAGGGTACATCACTGTCTGACCGCTTCAAACCCATGTGCATTACCTACAGTAACATCCATAAAATAGGGCCTGTCTGTCTCCAAAACAAACTCACATGCTACCACCCCACCCAAATCCTCAGATCAGGTTCAGTACACCTTCTGGTAGTCCCCCCTTTCAAACTCTCCACACATGGAGGAGCCTCTTTCCTTTCTCTGTCCTTGCACCCAGTTTCTGAAACTCCCTTACTCTCTGTCTCTGTCTCATAGAGGATCACCTGCCTTTAGGAAGGCCCTCAAAACCTGGCTGTTCCCTCGAACATCCTGAAGTTCCCAGAATCCTCCTCACAGCCTAGCACCATCCAGGAGTCAGACTCCCCTTGCCCCATGCCTGCTCCTTCCCACCTATCTGCCATTCAGCTACCTTGCCTTGTTTATCAACTATCCTCTGAGCTCTGCCAGCAAGCACTTCCCATGAGCCACCACCCTCCCAGCTCTGCTCAAGAAGGATCTCCAGTAACTGACACATGATAAGAATTCTGAGAGTGGCCCAGGTATTGCACTTGGGTCGGGCTCAGGGGGTGGGCAATGTACTGCATTTAATGCACCCTTAGGTCAAGCATTTGATCAAGTCGGAGGAGGACAATCAGTGGCTTTTGAATCATCTTTTGGGAAGAGGCACCATATGTAACTCCAACAAAGAAGGACCTGAGCATGGGCAAGGTATCACTCTAAGATACACGCAGAGGGTGGGTATGTAATGCACCTAGCTTGTACGTAAGATAATGATTTTTGTACCTAGTTAGAATCCCGGGGATAAACCATGTTGAATGTATAGCTAACCTGTTTATTCCTTTCACATTCTGCACTTTCAAACCTTACCTGAAGGCACAGCCCCACTCGTACACACATCTGCTCTCACATAAAACTCAAACACTCTTGCACAACACCCCTTCCATAAGAATGAAGCTACCTTCCACGAAAACAATTCAAACTATAGCTACTCATGTAACTCCTCTATCCTCTCACACACTCCTCCTGCGTAGCTACTAGTATACCTACTTTCCACCCATCCACATGCCAGTGATTAGCAGGGTCTTGGCCACCCTCTCATATATTTAATGGCTGGAATGCACACACACACATAATAGCACCTCCGAAAGTTCACATACTCTTTTCTTTGGTCCTTCCAAGGGTGTTCAATGACCAGTGCGTTGGGGACAAAAGTATGGTGAAAGGTGGTATACAAATGAAAAAAATAATGAATGAATGAATGAATGAACGAACGAACGAACGAACGAACGAACGAACGAACGAACGAACGAACGAATGAATGAATGAATGAAAGGCTTGTATGCTTAGATCATTATTTACATGATTAGTACTGGCTCGGTGCACCTTTAATTTTATCACAACACTCGCCATGTCATTAATGTTTTTGTATCCATTAACCATACAAATAAATAATGATTCGGGCAGGTTTCAGGCACACCCTCTGACAGACTGGCCTGCCGCCTGCTTCAAAGGCAATACCGACTCCCCATCCACTCGAAGAAGAGGGCCCATATCCAAGCCTGCACTCACAAAATGGGCAAACTGTTTAAAGTCTGCAAGGAACTCGCCAATCCTACTGCAGACTCCACTTCTTCCCTGCCAACCCTGACCTTCTGTACTTCTCTGGCCTCCTATATCCTATCCTATCCTCACTCTCCTCTACTCCTCCCCTCCTTCCTCTCTCCCCAGCTCTCAGGCCTACCTGGCCCCACTCTTCCCTTCCCTCCTATTCTCTTCTTTCTCTTCCATAGCACCGGATGAGGTCTCCGGACTAGTCCACTCTATGAAAGTCTCCTTCAAAGAGGTGCTCCCCTGCTCCTCCAGAACTATCAAGGACAACATTGTCTCCCTTGCACCAGCCTTTCTGTAATCACTCTTTTGCCACTGGCTCCTTCCCACTACCCCTCAAGCACTTCCTTGTACATCCTCTCCTCAACAAGCCCTCTGCCGACCACTTCTTTCAAGCTTCACCCTCCATTACCCCCTTTGTGGACAAACTCCTGGCGAAGCTGGTCATCTCCCAACTGATTCAACACTCTTAATCTGTTGGTTTTCTCCACAACCACCAGTCTGGCTTCAGAGCAGCCAGAGGCACGGAAACTGCTCTACTGAACACCTGTGTAGACTTGCTCTCAAATTTTTATTCCAACTGTCCAGCTGTTCTTATCCTACTGGGTCTTTCCTCTGCCTTTGACACGGTCAATCTTGCCACCATGACTAATTGGCTCTCTGACAACCTTCGGATCACGGGCCTGGCACTGGACTGGTTGACCTCTTTCCTCACCGACCTACCTTCCCAGTTTCAATTGGGCCCTTTTCTCTCTCCTATCACACTCTCCACTTGTGGCGTCCCTCAAGGCTCTAGCCTCTCAATGTGGCTCTTCAACATCTGCCTTGCCCCTCTGGCCCACCTGATCTCCTCCTTCTCTCCTAACTTGCAGTGTTATGCAGACAACACGCAGCTCTCCTTCAAACTTCCCTCTACTTCCTCCTCTTCCTCCTTTCTCATCCCTGACTGTTTGACTGCTATTCAGGCATGGCGGTCTGCCAAAGATCTTTGCCTTGATGCCAATAAGACTGAGATCCTTCTCATTGGGACCCCAGCTCCCTCCTTTCCTTCTACCCTCTGGCTGCCCTCTATGTGTGAGTCAAAAAAACCTTGGTGTCATCTTTGACTCCTCTCTCTCCTTCTCTCCTCACATCGCATACCTTGTCAAGAAGGCCCACTATCAGCTGCACCTCCTCAGAGGCTTTCTCCCTTTCTTCAGCTTCCCCCAGAAACTCAATGTCTCCAGAGTTCTGGTCCTACTGAAACAGCCTCTTCCTCAATCTCCCTTTATCCTCACATCGCTCCCTTCAACTAATCCAGAATAGAGCTGCAAGACTTATCCTTGGCCTCAAGCCCAAGGAACACTTCTCTCCAGCCCTAACATCTCTCCACTGGCTCGCAGTTGCTGCTTGGATCAGGTTCAAGACCTCTGCATCATCCACAAGGCATTATGGGGCCTGGGACCCTGCTACATCCAACTCTCTGTCCCTGAATACCCCCCTGCTAGAGCCCTTTGGTCTTCTAGCTCCAACTCTCCGCAGATCAGATGCTTCTTCAAGCAGAGAGCGAGGAGTAGATCGCTCCTCTGCAGGAGCCTTTCTCTGGAATGCGCCTCTGAGGCTTGAGCCGGATCGCTATAAGTTTCGGAAGGTCTTCAAGACCCTCCTTTTCTCTTCTTCCTTCCCTCTCCCCCTCCCCTGCTAACACCCCTGTCTACCACAGTGACTGGCTGCCTGGTTCCCTCTGAGTTCTACAGGACACCAGCCCCCTCTCCCATTCCATCCCAACCCTCGCACTTGGCATGTGGACCCTCACCCCCTACACCTCATGCAATACCTGGCAGTTGCCCTCCTTACCTCCCAGATATAAAAGTGGAAGTGGTTACACCACCATGCAACCATGCACCCTAGCACTTTGTATTTCAAACAGACCTGCACTGCGCTCCCCCTCACACTTCTTGTTACTGCACTTGCACAATTCGAATGTCACAAGGCCTAAGTAGGTCCGTTATTGTTATCTTTCTCCCTTGTCGCCCCCTGCCTTTTTTTGTCTTGGGGCTCCTTGAAACACCATTTGTTGTATAGGCATGTTACAAATATCCAATCAATAAAATAAAAAATAGAATAGGGGGGCTGAAAGGAAATGTCACGTCTCAGAATAAAGATGACTACACAAGCTCAGCCACTGAGACACAGATCCCGAGGGAATTGCATATATATATATATATATATAACACAATAATAATACCACTGCAATCTTTTGCACACCACCTAGCAAAGGTTTTGTGTTGAGGCGACTTGTGTTGCTAATGTATGCCAGTTGATATGTTAAAAAACAAAATGTATATAAGTGAACATCTCACAGAGTGTTTTTTTTACCACGCCGATTTGCAAAATACCCACGAGCAATTCAACCCCACTAGCGCAAAATAACAAAGAAATGGAAATTAACACAACAATTGCAATGTGTTCATGTGACCCTGGTCCAGATTGCATAAAGTCCACAGAAGCCACGCTAGGGATGTTTTCCTAAAACATTTGCAATATGAGAGCAGAGCAAAAATGCATGCACGTCAAATGCAGGTGCAAAGAGGACATTTTGTAGAAGACCCGGCCTGATTAGCAAAAGCATTTTTCGGTGGGAAAATATATTGGAAAACGCTTCCCATTTCCAATGTGTAAAGTTCATGTGACCAGTACATGTGGGTATATGCAGATCCTCATTTTTGCAGACCCTCAGTTATTGCTACGGTCTAGACAAATGTCTTTTGATAATTAGGGAACTTTGTTGAGTCAAATAGATGCAGTAAACAACTGGAATGTTGAAGTACTTGGTTCATTTCACATATTCCAGAATAATCCCCTTGAAGACGGGACGGGGGAGCGTTCAGTCTTGAGCTGAGAGGCAGCTAATTCGGCACGTTATTATTTTAAAAGGCCTATTACTCACACACGCACACTCAGTTACACTGTCACTTATTCTCCTAATCACACAGTCTGGCCAATAAAATGCACCTATGAAGGGAGTATATCGTCCACATACAAGAAATGTCATCAACAGCATTGTTACATTTGTGTACTATTGAAACGGCTAAAAGTAACAATAACGCCTGTTATTAAAGTGCTTCGAAGCGGGATGAATCTGTGTTACATAAGAGCAGACATTATTAGTTTGGTCATATGTTTTAGAATATTAAAATCTTCATTTAACAACGTGAAGTGTGTGTAGGAGCAACCGAATTCAAGACTAAATGGCACGAGAGACCTTGTTTGAAAGGCCTCGTCATATTCTGTGTATAGTTTTGAGTTGACAATGTTTTTTTTTCTCATGATTAGTACACATTGGGCCTCATGACGACCCTGGCAGTAGAGTGATAACCAGATTCCCGGGGCCGCTCTGTACGCCTGGTCAGACCAGACGTGCAGAGCCGCACCCACTAGCAGAACAGGATGGTAGCAACGGTCCCGTTATTAACGGGACCGTTGTTAGCATCCTCCCCATTTCCATTGAGCCCTATGGGGGCTCAAATAGGGATTTACCGGGTCCGGTTCCCGCAAATGGGAATTACCGGGCCCGCAAAGGTTGGAATGGCCCGGAAATTCCCATTTTTCGGGACCCGGACCTGAGTTTGGGGGTAGCCATGCCGGTAAAAACAGCATGGCTACCTCCAAACTCGTAATGTGGCCCATTGTGGCAATTGTGATGAAAACTCCTCGGCCGCGGAGCAACTCTGCTCATCCCACAGGTGCTGCAAATCATTGACGGAAAGCCAGTGCACCCCCACAGCTATTAGCCATTATTTGAGATTAGTCCCTTTCAATCACAAGACAGGATCCTCCCGCAGCAACACACTTTCTGGTGACGGCTAGTGAGCTTTTGCTGTTATTCACTTTAATGGATGAAGGAGTTAATATTATTATTATTATTATTGTTGTTGTTAGGGTACGTATTGCGCCTGGACCCAGCTTCGGGAAGTCTATTGCAAGGGATCAATGCAAGGGAGCGGGGAGCTTACTATCGGGGCGCAGGGAGTGTGGGCAATTTAGTAGCAAGGGATCTGTCTTTTGAATTTAAATTTTGATATGGTTTACAAGTTAACCCTTTCACAAACAAAACGCAGCATAGAAATCAATTACACAACCTACACAAAATAGAAAAAAAACAATACATTATGAGTTACAATATATCTCAAAACCCACTTTTCCTTATCAAACGTGAATACTTAGAGTCATTAAAGTGACAAATGCATTTATAAACAAAGGAACAAATCTGCCATACTCTTAGGTGAAGATTTTACATCATGAGAAGTGCAAGGAATCTACAAGCAGAGGGGGGGAGCAGATCACCCAGCCTCAGGTTATGCGGGTAGCAGAGGGGGTGTGGACCTCAGTGTTCAGAAGGGGGCAGTCTTCAGCTCCTTCCTGGAATGTAGAAGTGAGGGGCGAGTCTAGTGTTTACAGGGAGGAGGTTCTAAACTGCAGGGTCATTGCCAGATAAGGCCCGTCTTCTGGGTCTATTCTTTCGTGACAGCAGAGCTGTAGATGCTGGCTGGGGTGAAGACTTGATTTCTCTATCTCGCCTAATGAGTCAACAAATGACTTTATGAATGAATGAATGTATATGATGCTGAATAGCAGCTGTATTTCATCTGGAAGTTCTGACTTGTAGGAAAACTGACTTTGTGGAGGAGTCAGACAGGATTCCTATTTAGCTTCATCACATATATTGCAGAAGACCTCTTAATTGGGATGTCAGATTTCCAAAAGTTGGTCGTTGTTTCTCAAGTGGAGACTTTCATTGAGTCTGCTGTGGTTATGATAAATGTAGTAGCTGAAAAACATAACTTTTCCAAAAAGGCCCCTAGATTTATTTAATTTCACAGGGGTCCACAGTTTTATAGCCTGCTGATGTCCTTCTGAAATTACAAAACAAAAGGTAACTTGGCTACAAGTTATGGGAACTGTTATTGGGCCTATTTGAGACTCTGATTCAGGATCTAGCACGTGTAGTGACAAGTTTGGATCTCCGGAGGCTAAGATCACGGGCATAGAACCTACTTGGTACATCCTTGTTATCAATAGGGCCAAGGCCGGCTTAAGTGGCAATCGACCAATGCTGACCAACTATACGAAAGAGTGTTGCAAATGCAAAGTAGGTCATACTGAAATTGACATTCTTCGAAATGGACATTGCGAGCTTCAATTGTCTTTGCAGATCACCTAATTATCATGCATTTGACACTAATCGGCTGCGTCTGAGTTTTCGCTGTGATTGCTTTAAGTACCTAGCTGATGTTGACCAAATGTCAACGCACAAGGTCTTTGTATCGAAAATAATAGGATCTCATCGACCATTAGACGGTTGTTAATAGCAACCAAGCCTTTCACCATGGACGTCCTCTCTCACTATGATGTTGCAATACAAACAGTTTGAAGCACTAGACTTCACCCATAGGCATGCTATCAAGTTAGCACTTTTCCGGCAATAAAAAACTAGACCACTATCAATGTTCGCACCCAATAGATCAGAAATAAATAGTCTTCTAAGCAGAGGCGTTGCTAGGAGGTGTGGGGGGGGCTGAGGGGGCTATAGCCCGGGTCTTTTGGTCGTAGCCCCGGATAGAAGCTCAGGTGCTACAACCAAAATGCTACCTAGCCCCGAATCCCGCCAGTCCCAACATTAGCGTAGCCCCTGATCTTTTCCAGATCTAGCATCATCCCTGCCTCTAAGTGCCCCTTACTGTAGGTCTGTAAAATAGAGAGGGAATACCTTCTCCCAGCAAGCAGTGCAAATGTGGAGCTCTCCCCCCACCCCAAAACAACTGCAGCCCATGCTTCAGAAAAAAGTAGAAACAAACTTTTTCGCTAATTGTAGGAATTAAAGGAAAAAGATACTTTCTGTGCTAATAACTGTTACGACACTGTCAGCACCAAAGTGCCCACTAGTGGGTGTAAAGTGCACGCTAGGAGGCTAAAGCAAAAGCTTATAGAAAAGAGCATTTTAGGCTGCAGAAGGCCACCTTCCATTCCTTGGCATCACTCTGCCCAGGGCCCTTTCTGCTCAAGGGCCAAACGCCACACACCATGTTCTGAGTAAGTAGAGGCACTACCATAACACAGTCTTTTTTTATTGAGACAAGGATACATTGACCTCATACATATGCTAAAATGCATAGCTGTCCACTCACCCACTTTTGATGGGTGACACCGGTCATAGAGTCACTTCCCTCAACCGTCACACCTCTTACCCAGCCATAGATGTCAATGGAGATTTAACCTCCAAAAATAAATTCTTCTTTTGTCACCTGCCTTTTAATTTTAAAAGGTTGTCAGGTATGAACACTTCATATAATTGCACTGATTGGAGGAGTATAGGGACATGGAAAGGAAGGGCAGGCTAGCAAATGTTTGACAAGTCCCGCAGGTCTCTTAGGTTGGTCCTCAATAATACTGACCTGTTGGTTGACTGGTGTATAGTCAATTCACAATGTGCTGTGAAGCATGGCATGATGCTTGACAGGCAAGATTTTGGAGCAGTGGATGCTTATCGATAGCAGGAGAGATGGCAGTGGTGGATAATGTGGAAAGGCGGAGTGCAGAGCAGTGGAGGATACCGGAAAGTTGTGACTCACGAGCAGTAAAGGACAGGGGATGGTCAGTGGTACAGAAAACTACCAGAATAGTAAAGGATGCTAAATAGTCAGGCGTTGGGCAGTGGAGAATACAGCACAATTGGTGCACTTGTAGTTAAAGGGAAGTGTGGGCCAGCTATGGGCATGGGAACATTGAGGATCAGGGTCAGAGAAGGATTGAGGGAAATCCTAGCTGAAAAGAAGTGAAGGATAGTAGTCATGCAAGTGGAGCGATTTAGCAGATGCAACACTATTGATACTCCAGGGCAGATGAAGATGTGAGTTGCGGTGGAAAACCCATACGCTGTAAAGAAGGTATACCTTGACCTCATTGCAAAACCTAAGATTAACAGATGGCAGGTTATGCATGAATCTAAACCACTGGTACATGCTTTCGGCAACCTTCCAGATCATTGTTTTCAGCCTGCCATGCCAGGCCCTCTGCATCATCCACAAGGCTTTCTGGGGCCTCGGACCCTGCTATCTCCAACTCTCTCTCCCTAAATACCTCCCTGCTAGAGCCCTTCGGTCGTCTACTTCCAACTCTCTGCAGATCAGATGCTTTTCCAAGCAGAGAGTGGGGGGTAGATATCTCTCTTCCTCACGAGCCTCCCTCTGGAATGGCCTCCCTATCCCTCTCAGGCTTCAGACGGATTTTCTTAAGTTCTGGAAGCTTCTCAAGACCCTCCTTTTCTCTTCTTCCTTCCCTCTCCCCATCCCCTGCTAATGTCCTCTTCTGTTGCATTTTGACTAGCTGCCTGATGCCTTCTGAGTATTACAGGGCACCAGGCCCTAAAGCACTTTGTTTTCCCCTGACCAAACCCCCCCAAACCTGCACTTGCCCTATCAGGCTCCTTCCCCCCTGTACTAGCTTGCAGGACCTACACCCCTACTGTGCCCGATCCCGCCCTGTCCTTGCATGTCTTGTTACTGCACTTGCACGATCTGAATGACATAAGGCCTAGTAGGACAATCTTTGGTATTTTTCATCCCTGCCACCCCCCTCCTTTTGTCTTGTGGTGCCTTCAAACACCTTTTGCTGCATAGGCGCATTATAAATACCCAATAAATAAATAAATACATTACAGAAGGGAAAAGAGAATATTTAAACCAGTCTTGTTTCCAGCCCAAAAGTCTAAGTCCAGTATGAACTGCTAAGCCACATCCCTTCTGCACCAGACCACAATCAACCCAAGACATATTTTGGGCTTGTTTCTCATTATCAGCAAGGTGTAGCTTGAGTCTGTAGGCAAAGCATGCGCTGATCCCTCATCTGGGCATACATGTCATACTCGGAGTGACACATGCAAAACAAAAAAGTAATGTGTAGATGGTTATGAATAATCATCAACCACTGGAAATTGCTCTTGGCAACCCTTCAGTGAATCATTTTTCAGCCTGCCATGTCCATCCAGAATGGGAAAGACCCTATGGAAATCAGTTCCGGACCCACTCCAAAAGGGGCACTGCAGGCCAAAGTGCTACATCAAACCCAACCTTAAGACATGTTTCAGCCTCACAGTGCTTCATCAACGAAGTGTATCTTGGGTCTCTAGGATCAGCACACTCAGAACCCACGTCTTGGCATACCTGTCTCCTTTGGGCTGACAAATGGAAAACTGAAGTGTGATGGCTGGAAGGGTTTTGAATGAATCCTAAGCACTGGCAATTGCTCTAGGAAATCTGCCAGATCATTGTTTTTCAGCCTGCCATGCCATTACCGTGGGAGAAAGATCATATGCAAATGAGTCATGGTAAGCCACAACTGATAGTTCAAATCCCTTCTGTAAAATTACAAGGCAAACTCATATATGTTTTGGCCTCATTGGGCATAATCAGTGAGGTGAAGCTTGGGTCTCCCGGCACAGCAGACTCGGTACCCAGATCTGGGCATGCCCGTTCCACTCTGAGTGACAAATGGAAAATGGAAGCTTGATGGCTGGATTGGATGGTCAGGAATGCACCTTAACCAATGGCAATTGCTCTGGAAACCTTCCAGACTCCTATTTGTAAACCTGTCATGCCATTACAGTCGGGGAAAGACCATATGAAAATCAGTCGTTGTCCTGTCTAGCCAACACTGATAGTTCACATCTCTTCGGACATAGTTTCACAAGATACCTCAGACATGCTTTGGCCCCATTGGGCATCACCAGTGATGTGAAGTTAAATCTCAAGGCACAGCAGGCACGGTACCCAGATCTGGGCATTCCTGTCCCACTTGGGGAGACACATTGAAAATTGAAGCTTGATAGCTGGAAGTTTATGAATGAACCTTACCCACTGGCAATTGCTCTGGGCAACCCTCCATATTATCCAGACTATGATTTTTCAACCTCCCATCACATTTCGGAAGGGGAAAGACCATATGCAAGTCTGGCTTGTCTCACGCTATTGGTGTACTCGGCTCAACTTAAATGCTCCCATGCAAAAGCTTTTTTAGTCTGATGAGCAATCTCTCCCTTGGTTACACGCACACGTCTCAGGAGGATAGCTCATCGGCAGTGTGCTCACCTTGGAAGCAAGACGATTCGGAGCAACACAGGTTCGATCCCCAGGTCCGTGCTTAGAAAGCGCGTTATAAATAACCTATCATATCATATCAAGTTCCTACAGTGGGATCTGCAAACCTTTCTTCAGTCTCTCTGGGTGAAATGCCGACAGACACCACTTCAACGTGAACTGCAAGTTTCACTTATTGAGATACCGAGGCTACCTCTCAATTCCATGCAACGCACCCCCTTCGCAAGCAATGCATACGATATCTTTAATGAGGTGAGGCCTTCTGATGTGTGTAATGTTCCTTCAGTGAGATGCAGCAATGACTGCTTAAGTGAGATGCACGAGGCCCCTGGCTGGGATGCACATACTCCCCACAGTGAGGCACCACCTCTCCTCTATATGATGCACCAGCTCTTCTCTTTTAGGTGCACTCCCATTTCATTGAGAAGCACAGGCCCCATCAAAGAGATACAGCATCTCCCATTGGCGAGGTTCACATCACAGGATTTCTTTTTTGAGCTGTAAAAGCATAAATACAGT